>NC_143012.1:102296517-102596517 GCF_055824585.1 Amblyomma mixtum | reverse complement strand
CAGTGCAGTCTGGAAATGAGGCCGACGGAAGACAGTGCCGGGTGGCGGATAAGCAGGAACAACCAACTGATTTTGGCCGAACGGCAGCTCCTGCACATGTCAGGGGAGCAGTATCCAGAGGGGCTGGATTAGCGGGTGGGAAGACCTCAGCAACCTGTTCCCGGATGATACGCTGAAGAGTAGGCGACAGGGAAGGTGTTGGGGCTGATTGACAGGTAACCAGCGACAACCGACGGCGACCTCCTCCTGCACAAACTGCTGGATGTGCTGAAGAAGGGCTGGCTAATCGTTAGCAGGACCGCCGACATCCAAGCTGGAAAGATTGTCGTCCGAGCAAATGGTACGGCGAGTGTAAAGACGCTGTTTTCGGAGCTCGTCATAGCTCTGACTCAGAGACATCGGAGATGATCCGAGGGTGTTTAGGCACTAGCATTTGAAACGCGTCCTCTTCAATCCTTTTAAGAATGCGTTTGATTGTGTCAGCATCGCTCATGGAGAGATTGAGGCGCTTGCACAAAAACAACGACGTATCCTGTATTAAGGCGAAAGCCTTTAATGTCTCATCGTTGTAAGCAGCAGTTGTCGACAGAAATGTCACGCTTTTCAGTTGGTCGAAACGGTCGTGACGTCACAGTGCGCGAATTTCAAACGGGGCCAATAGTGCTTTGGCTTGTAACCATGCAACCAATTGAAGGGATCGTATAGTGATGCTCCAAGTAAGTGGGACTGAGCTTAGTTAATTGCTTAGTTGCCCAATTAGCCTAATTAACTTTTCTAGTCAGGCCATATAAATAAATAAAACCGAGTAGGAAATTCGTCGAGCTCGGGAATCTAACCCCGGTCTTCGGCGTGCGAGACGAGCATGCTATCCACTCCGCCATGCCAGCTCGAAGGTTTCGAATGAACAAAGGCGCGTCTAGTGAATACGGTGTCTTCGCTCACTCCCATCCTCCTCCCTTCCCTTCCGGCAAGGTTTAGGTGTCCACCGAGATATGAGAGACGGATACATTTCCTTTCCTCAAAAACCACTTTACCGACGAGCGAGGCGTAGAACCGAATGGGCGATGCCGAATGGGCGATGCCGAATGGGCGATGCGATGCACTCCCTGGCAGCGCTGCAAAACGCTGTCGCGTTCCACTCTTAGAGGCGAAGCTTAACATCTTAACCACACATCAGTGACCACACTTTTGGTAAAAAAAAAATGTCCCCCCCCCCCCCCCTGAATTTTGACGGGTGTCCACCGAGATATGTGAGACAGTTACTGCGTAATTTCCTTTCCTCAAATACAACTTTCATTTTCTTCATTACGGGCCCTTTTTGTCTTCTTCCACTCCCACTTCCTCCCTTCCTCTACGGTGCAGTTCAGGTGTCCACCGAGATGACAGAGAATTACTGCGCCATTTCCTTTCCTCAAAAAGCGTTGCGTTCAAAGGGCAAGGCATCACGCCGAACGGGTGGTGGCGTTCCGTGGTGGCGTTCCGTGGACGGGTGGTGGCGTGTTGTGGGCAGCGCTACAACACGCTGTCGCGTTCCACTCCTAAAGGCGAAGCTTAAGCGTCATTAATTAGCAGGTAATTAGTATTCAGGCATTAATAAGAAATTAATCATTAATGAGTGATTTGTCATCACTTAGGAATTAGTACTCAATTATATGTGACGCCACCAGTGCCACAGAATTAGCGAAAGTGGTGCGGAGTACGCTTTCGCCTCTACGCACTTTAGACAGTCAAAGTGCCCTCTGAATTTTTAATTTGTGAAGTTTTCGCCTTTCTGCTGGGCCCGACTGCGCGACGGTTGTTCGGCGCGAAGTTTTCGGACAGCGGGATGGCTGAAGAGGTCGGTCAGGCTGTCTTTGAGGGCCGCCCAGGTAGAAAAAAAATTACGAGGAACTTTAGCGGCTAAGGCTCAAGCAAGGACAGAGACGCGGGCAAAAAGGTGAGCTGGCCAGATAAGGCCTCTTCTTGGGAAACCTCTCGGGAGAAGGAACTGGTAGAGCAGCTCGCTAAGAGGGACAGAGAGCTAGACACCTTAAAGAAGGAAATGGCGGAGCTGAGAAAACGCATTCACGCTAACACAAAACAGCCGAAGGTGGTCGAAAAACCTCCTTTGCAACAATCACAAAACGCGAGTCAGGCGCCCCCGCGTGACACATATGAAGGGGGAGACATTCAAAACGCAATGGATACAGACACCAGAGTCCCCTTGAAAAGACCTCTACCCAGAGAGGAAAACACAGACGACAGTACTCCCAAAAAGGCGGCAGAAAGTCCTAACGAGGACGCATCGGCTAAAACCCACATCAAGGTTAGGCCGGACATGAACACACTATTGAAGCGGGTTGACGCTCAAGACGCTAGAATTGATGCCCTTACCGCTAGGGTAGACAAAATAGCCGAACGTGCTGATAATCTGACGGCGGAATTTGTCACGTTCAGGAAACGAACCATGGGTTGCTTCCAGCAAATTCTGGAACAACTAGCAAACATAGAAGCCAGGCTTCCCCCTGTTGCCGGCAACACCCTCCCCTCGCTGCAACCGCAGCAGCAGCCTCTATAGGACATCATGGCCCCTCGCCAACAAATTAGAATCTGGCAGTGGAACTGCAGAGGCTTCCAGTCCAAAAGATGGAACCTGCAGGCATACATTCAAAAAACATAACCACACCGGACGTAATCACGCTGCAGGAGGCAAGCGGCATGGTCAAATTAAATGGGTACGCCGCGTACACCCCGCTAGAAGTGCAAAAAGAGCACAAACCCAAGTCGTTCACGGCCACGCTAGTGCATAGAAATCTAACGGCAACACAACACGCACTCGAAAACACAAGCGAGGACTATGTGATGTTAGAAATAATCCCAAACAGAAAGGGGGACAACAGTCTCTTTATTCTGAATATATACAACTCACCGAAAAACCGGGGCACAGGGCTGGCGGACCTATTACGTAAAGCCATTAGACTATCTTATAAGAAGGGATTAGTAATCACGGGGGACTTCAACGCCCCGCATCCGGCATGGGGATATCGAACGGCCTCCCCTAAGGGAAACAAACTATGGACAGAAATCCAAAACTTAAGGCTCACGCTACTAAACAACCCGCAAGACCCCACGAGGATAGGCAATAGCGTCAGCGTAGACACGTCCCCAGACTTGACGCTAGGCAAAGACCTCGAGGGTGAACGATGGTCAAACACAGGACACACCTTGGGTAGCGATCACTACATCATAGAGATTGAAACACAAACCAGGCCGATGAAGGGGAAGCTGCGCGAAACGAAGCTGACAGACTGGGACACCCTCCGAAAAGTCCGGGACAGAACCGCTCCGAGGGAGATATCGGATCTAAATCAATGGGTTGAGACACTCAAAAAAGACGTAAACAGTCACACTAGACAGACCCCAACCACCGAACATGACATCACAGACTGGAGGCTGGCCCACATGTGGGAAGCCCACGAGAGCCTCTTGAAGAGGTGGAAAAAACAGAAACACAATAGAAGGCTAAAGAAGAGAATATCGACACTCGAAAAACAGATAGAAGACTACACAAACGAGCTTCAGCGTCAACACTGGGGACAAATTTGCGATGAAATGAATGGAAAGCTAGGGTGCAAGAACACGTGGCATCTTCTTCGCCACTTACTAGACCCAGGACAAAGTCGGCGGCACAAGGGCAGCTTAAACGATTGATTCACAAATACCAGGGAACAGCCGCGGACCTAATAGAGGAACTGAAGAGCAGGTACCTTAACACAGACAAAGGGGGTTCATCTCCAGCTTACCAAGGGGCAGAGAACACACAGCTAGATGAGGACATCTCGATAGCGGAGGTATGGAGAGCAATGAGTCAACTAAGAACCACGTCGGCAGCGGGGGCAGATGGGGTAACCAACAAAATGCTAAGGAACCTAGATCTAGTCTCGGTCACGGCAGTCACAGATTACCTAAATGAGATATGGAAACGAGGTAGTCTACCTTCACAATGGAAACAAGCCAAAGTAATCTTTATTCCAAAACCCGGGAAGAAACTTGAAGTGGGCAACCTCAGGCCGACATCGCTAACGTCCTGCCTGGGGAAGCTGATGGAACATGTCATATTAAACAGACTCCAGGAATACGCAGAGGAAAGGGAGGTATATCCTGAAACGATGCTAGGCTTCAGGAGCAAGTTGTCCACGCAGGACGGCATGCTCCAGCTCAAAGCAGACATCATAGACCCGCCCAACAAAGGGGGCGCCAAAACTATACTGGGCCTAGACCTACATAAAGCCTTCGATAACGTCAAACACGAGGTCATACTAACTAATCTGGCCGAGATTGCCCCTGGAAAGCGGGCCTACGATTATGTAAGGGACTTTCTAACCGGCAGAACCGCAGAAATAAATCTAGGAGACATCCAGTCAGAAACTATTAAGCTGGGAGATAAGGGATCTCCGCAGGGCTCAGTGCTCTCTCCTTTCTTATTCAACCTGGCGTTGAAGAACCTACCGCCGCTATTGAAGATTGTCGAAGGTATAAACCATACGCTATATGCGGATGACATAACAATATGGACGCATACAGGAAATGATGGGGAAATAGAACAAAATCTCCAACACGCGATCGATATTGTCCAGGAATACGCGGAATGGGCAGGACTAAAATGCTCGCCAAGCAAATCCGAACTTCTGGTGATCCGGGGGGCTAGCAAACGCGATACCAACGCAGGAGACATTCACGTACTGGTAAATGAGACTCCGGTAGCCAGAGTTGACAAAATCAGGGTCCTAGGACTTATAATACAGGACAACAGAAAGAACACACAGACAATAAACAGGCTTAAGTCCACAATTAACATGACAACCAGGCTCATAAGGCGAATAGCTAACAAAAGACGGGGAGTCAAAGAGAAAGATCTCTGCCGAATGGTTCAGGCTTTCGTGATAAGCAGAATAGTTTACGCCTTTCCCTACCTCAAGCTAGGGCTGGCGGAACAGAACAAAATAGATGGGATCATAAGGCATGCATATAAAGCAGCATTGGGGCTGCCCCACTGCACCCCTACGGAAGACTTCTTAAACTGGGGATCTACAACACCACCACGGAACTATGCGAGGCACATATATTTGCGCAACTAAGGAGGCTTGCGACCTCACCCCCGGGGAGAAAGATCCTGAGGAACCTAGGATTACATGATAAAATTCCGGAAAGAAACGCGCAGGCAAAATTACAGACCAAAGTTAGAAAATTACTCACTATTCAACCACTTCCAAAAAACATGCACCCTGCTTTTCACGAAGGCAGGAGGATAGCCAGAGCAAAGGCCCTTGAAGCCAAGCTCGAAGGCTCGGAACACACAACCTATGTAGACGCGGCGGAATACGAAGGAGGCGACTCCTTTGTGGTCGTGGCCGTGAACGACTCGGGTGAAGCATTAACGGCCGGTTCGGTCAAAACAAAAAACTCAGGGACAGCGGAGGAGGCGGCTATCGCCATGGCAATGGCCAGCACCAAAGCAGTCACCATAATTAGCGACTCCAAGGTGGCTATCAACAATTTTGCGCGGGGTATGATCTCCCAGGAGGCAGAACGAATATTAAGACATAGAGACTGGGACCAAAGAGAGGTGGAACTAATATGGGTGCCGGCACACTCGGGGAACAGGGGAAACGAGTTGGCTCACAGTATAGCTCGAGGTTATGTCAGCCGAGCAGTGAGCCGGGTCGAGTCCCCAAATTTCACGAGAGATGCATTCATATCATTTCACGAATACACCAATCAGTTTAAACTGGAAAGGAGGATCTATCCGCCACCAGACAAAAAGCTCGACAAAAGCCAGGAGGTAACGTGGCGTCGGCTCCAGACGCGAGCCTTCTTTAGCCCGTCGAGACTAGCACACATGTATCCAACACAATACAACGCTACTTGCAAACAATGCGGCGAGATAGCCGGATATGACCACATTTTATGGAGCTGCAAAAAGGCGCCGCCACCGGCGGACCTACTACCAGTCCCTTCTCTAGAGCGGTGGGAGGCTATACTGGCCAGCTCAGACCCGTTGACGCAAGTCCGGGCCACTGAGTGGGCTCACAAGGTCGCCAAGAGCCATGGGCTCGAAGCCACCTAGTATAATGCCCACTAGGGCTCAGTGCTGACAATAAACGTTTTCCAATCAATCAATCAATAGCGGCTAAAGTGCTGAAAGGCGAAAGTCTGAGTGCTGCATTCTGCTGCGCGATTGTTCACTTCACATTTTGTTGGTGCATTAATTAACTGCCAATTAATGCCGCTTAAGCTTCGCCTTTAGGAGTGGAACGCGACAGCGTGTTGTAGCGCTGCCACGGAATCCACTGAACGCCACCACCCGTTCGGCGCGATGCCTTGCCCTTTGAACGCAACGCTTTTTAAGGAAAGGAAATGGCGCAGTAAGTCTCTGTCGTCTTGGTGGACACCTGGGGTTAAACATTACTTTGCCATTCTGAATTGGTGGCTAGTTTGTGCGTTTGTTCAGCTTCTTGATCTGGCGCCTTTGTTCACTGTTAACTTGACGTGGCCATTTGAGTTGAAGCTCTTTTGTGCGTTGTATTTGCGTTTCTGGTTTTAACTTGGTGCCTTTTGTTGGGAAAGCAACACTACGCCAGTCGCCGCGCCATTTCGCGGAGCTGAGGCAAGGCCATACTGCGCATGCGCGAGGAGCAGTGACGTCACACGGCGCACAGATGGTGCGCCGCCGCCGTCGCTGCGCGGGAGACTCAGAGATGCCGCCGCCGCGTTCGCCAGTTGCGCATGCACAGTAGCGGCGCATAGCTAGCGTGCGGGGGCCACGGCGCTGCCGCGCGCTCTCCATCGCCTCTCTCTCTCTCCTCGTCACTTTCGCAATCCTCCAGGTTTCATCATCATCAGCCGGACTACACCCACTGCAGGGCAAAGGCCTCTCCCATGTCTCTCCAATTAACCCCGTCCTTTGCCAGTTGCGGCCACTGTATCCCAGCAAACTCCTTAATCTCATCCGCCCACCTAACTTTCTGCCCTCCCCTGCTACGCTTGCTTTCTCTTGGAATCCACTCCGTTACCGTTAAGGACCAGCAGTTATCTTGCCTTCGCATTACATGCTCTGTCCAAGCCCATTTCTTCCTCTTGATTCCTCCAGGCTTAAGCAGAGCTAAACCACTGCCAATTTTTTCAAGGCATTTCCAAACAAGGTGGTCATCAAGTGCTTTACCGTTCGTGCGTTCAGAAATGTGTTGTTTGTGTTGGCAAAGCCAAGTAGTTCCCATGCTTGCTTCGCAAAGCATTTTTTCACTTTTTTTTATTATGAGGGCCAGCCCAGTGGTAGTAGTAGTAGTAGTAGTAAAAGACTTTTATTCGACCAAAATTTATAGGCCGAGCATTTCGACCGCCTGGGCGACCAGAAGCCGCTGTTCTTCTTCCCCTTCAGCGCCAAGCCAGTCGAGCCAGGTTGTGATGGATAGAGAGGGTGGGGGGAAGGAACCCGAATGCTGAGCAGCCGGGCAAT
This sequence comes from Amblyomma mixtum, assembly GCF_055824585.1. NCBI lineage: Eukaryota > Metazoa > Arthropoda > Arachnida > Ixodida > Ixodidae > Amblyomma > Amblyomma mixtum. The sequence goes on along the minus strand of NC_143012.1, from coordinate 102,589,022 downwards.
AGAAGAGGCAATGGGCCAGGTCCGCATAGAAACAGGGGCAGTTGGGACAGGAAGGGTCCGATCGATAGCGATAGAGGAAGAGGCGGGACGGGGTGATAACTGCATTCATCTGAATGTGCCAAAGAAGGCGAGACTCCGGCACCGTGAGTGATGGATGAGGGGGAGGGTAAAGGCGTTTGTCGAGGCGGAGCTCAAGGTAGACCTCTTTTATGGTGCGGCGAAGGGTTAGTCTCCCACCGTCCTCCGAGGGCTTGGGCCAGGGGATCAACGGTGCCCGGAAAAGTGTGTCGCGGGCGAGCTGATGGGCCAGCTCATTGCCGTCAATCCCTGAATGCCCAGGGACCCAGCGGAGGAAAACGATGGAAGGCTGCAGTGCGGAGACCGCTCGTTCGACCTCCTGTTGGAGAGAAAGGATCAGGGTGCGTTTCTGTATGTTGTGTATAGCGGCTTGTGAGTCTGAATAGACTGTGTACTCTTGGAGAGAGCGAAGGAGGGCAAATGACTGGAGGGCATGCGCAATGGCGAGAACCTCGAGGGACAATGCGTCTGGAGGGTGTAGATACGGCCCGCTGGTGTGGGTTTCAGGAGCAGGGAGGTGTGGATGGTACAGGGCGTAGCCGCAGGAACCTCGAGGAGCCACGAAAGAGGCATCCGTGTATGCTACACCCTGGGTATCAAAGAGAGGGGAATGGTGCTGTGCGGCCGCATGACGACTTCCGGCGTGCAGGACGGGGGACATGTTGGTCGGGAGGGGAAGGATACGAAGATTGGGAGCGGGGGTGGGAATAGGAGAGGTAAACGGGGAGATTGGAATGGGCGAGATACCCGCTTGAGTCAATAACCACTGACCCTGACGGGTAAGGGAAAGCCGGGCAAGCTGCGAGTCACGATGGAGACTGAGAAGAGAACGAAGAGGATGGAAGAGGCCTGTGGCAAAGAGCTTAGTGGTAGAGGTAGTGATAGGGAGGTTGAGAGCTGCCTTGTAGAGGTCCACAAGGGCAGTCTCGAGAGCGTTAAGTTGAGTCTGAGTGAAGGAAGCGTAGGGTGCAAAGTACAAGACCTTGTTGAGGGCCAGCGCGTGGGCTACTCGGCACGCGTGAGCCTCGTGGAGACCTGAGCGTCGAGTGACCACGCGCCGCAGGAGGTGAGTTACAGAGTGGCAGGTGGTGACAGCGCGGTGGAGGGCTTGCACATTCTTAGCCGCATGCAAAGGGAAGTCAAGAACTTTGCACTGTGTGACGACAGGAATGGGAGAGTCAGAAAGGTGGAGAGAGACGAAGTGGTTGTGTGAGCGCTGGTAGGAGGAATGGTTGAGAAGGAGAAGCTCGGATTTCTCAGGAGCAGGAGAGAGGCCAGCGGTGGTGAGAAAGGAGTCGATGAGATCTAGGCCACGTTGCAGGGTGTCCTGTACGTGACCGGGAGAGCCAGATGAACACCAGAGTGTGATGTCATCGGCCTAAAATATATGATGCAGGTCGGGAATTTCAGCTAGCTGGGAGGCGAGAGGGGCCATAGCGAGATTCAAAAGGGTAGGAGAGAGAACAGCACCTTGAGGAGTGCCACGGGTGAGGTGGTGCGGGTTAGACTAGTGGGTATCTACTCGAAAGCGAGCCACACGGTTAGAGAGGAATGAGCGGATATAGGAGTACATGCGGGAGCCACAATCCAAAGAGGCGAGTTGAGAAAGGATGTGATCGTGGCACACACCGTCAAAGGCCTTGCGAACATCGACGGTCACAAGTGCGTAAATTTGAGTGGGTGTAGGGGACAGAAACGTTTGCTGGAGAATCAGAAACATGTCCTGTGCACAGACGCGGCGTCGGAAGCCAATGAGAGAATGGGGGAAGAACTCCCGTGCCTCAAGAAAATCAGAGAGGCGAGTCAGAGCCATTCGCTCAAGGGTCTTACCAACGCACGACGTCAGGGAGATTGGGCGGAGGTTAGAGAGAGAGGGAGGTTTGCCCGGCTTTGGAATCATAGAAATAAGGGAGGATGTCCACGAGCTCGGCAAGCAGCCGCTCTGCCAGGCCTCATTGTAGGTTTGGAGGAGGAATTCTTTGGCGCAGTCAGGAAGGTTACGAAGTGTGGTGTATGTAATGGCATCCTCACCGGGAGCCGAGCGTGTAGCATTAGCAGCTAGAGCAGATTCGAGCTCCCGGAGAGTGAAGCATTGGTCCAGATCGGGGTTAGGTCCAATTGAGTACACCGGGTAGGAGGGTGCCAGAGGGGGCGGGAGGTAGAGAGAGGCGAGTTGATCAAAAACTTCGGAGGGAGTCCCCTGAGTGAGGGCTTTAGCTAGAGTGGGAGCAAGGGCAGGCTTAGTGCCAAGGAGGGATTTAAAGAGAGGCCATGCGGATCGCGAGTGCAAAGAAGAATCAAGGCCATCACAAAGAGCACCCCAACGAGAGTGCTCGAGGGAGGCGCAGTGGGCGACGATCTCGGCCCGCAGAGCAGTGATCCGGGAGGAAAGTTGGGCATTGTGTGGTTGGGAGCGAAAGGAGCGTTGAAGACGTTTACGGCGACGCCATAAACGGAGAAGGTGAGGATCTGGGTCTTGGATTGGGTAACGAGAGCGAACGCGACGGCTGCTGGACGTGAGCGCTGCAGAGATGCGCGACGTCCAGTCGTCGTAGGATTGAAAGGAGTCGGAGGCGAGATTAGTGCGAAAAGCATGCCAGTCAGTGTGAATAACCGGATGACAGCGAGGGATGTGGGAAAGAGAGGCGGTGATATGGATGAGAAAGTGGTCACTTAGAAGAGTTTCGGCTGTCACCTGCCAGTGAAAGGAAAGTGAACCCCGAGAGAAAGTGAGGTCGGGTGTCGTGGGGCGTTGTGAGGCAGTGCCCGCTCGAGTAGGAGAGCCAGGAGTATTAAGAAGGGTGAGGTGGGGTTCCTGGGACAGACGATGGAGGAGGCGGCCGGGTTTGAGGGTTTGTGGGTAGCCCCAGAGTGTGTGAGGGGCATTAAAGTCACCACCAAAGAGGAGATGGGAGGTAGAAGGAAGAGAGTGAAGGAATTTGCCCAGAGCAGAGAATAAAGAGGAAGTGACAGTGGGGTTGTAAAAAGACAAAAGGACGAGTGAGATGCGGGAAGATGGGTGGTAATAAACCACACCAACTAAATATTTAAGGAGGGTGGAGGGGATGTCAATTTGCGCTACGAGCACGTCACTGCGTACATAAATAGACGCAAGTGGTGTGGCCGTAGTGGCATGGTAGGCGCGGTAGCCTGGGACATTGCGGGCCGTCCGGGTCTCCTGGAGAAGGAGAAAATGAGGCAGAGAGGGGCGGGTGAGTAGATACTGGTGGAGGGGGGTCTTATTGTGGCAAAGATTTCGGCAGTTCCACTGCACAATCTCGAGGTCCTCGCCAAACGCCATTATGATAGTGGAGAGGAACGCGATGGTACGCGTTCCTTCTTTTTTGCCGGGGGCAGTGACTCATGGACGGATTGGAGCATAGATGTGAAGTATTCCAATTGCTTTGATTGTGCTTGGAGGGTGGTAAGAATCTGGAGAACCGAAGTTTCCAGCTGAACCAAGCGAGTGTGATGTGCCTGTGTGGTGGTTTCGACAAGGTTAGCCAAAGGGGCGACATGGGCGCTGGAGGAGGGAGTGGTGAACGTGGCAAGGTGCTCATTTAGCTTGCTAAGCTGGGAGGTAAGAGAGGAGGTGGTTGTCTGGAGGGTTTGAGTCAAGGCATGTATCTGCTGTTGTAGATCGTGGGAAATGCGCTGCTGCTCTCGCTGCTGGCGTTCCAGCATTGCCAGCCGGAGGTCGAAGGAGCGTCTCTCGTCAGTCAAGGATGGAGAGGGTGGTTTAAGTGGAAGAGAGGGTCGCTGGCACCGAGGATCCTTTAACTATGGCGGCGTAGGAGCCTGGTGGTGACGTGATCGGAGCTGATGGAGATTCATGATTAGAGAAGGAGGAGGAGGGGGTGGTGGGTTGAGTGGCCCGGCGCAAAGCTAGGCGTCGGAGGTATGCAGTTTTAGCACACTCGCGTTGTTTAGCAAGGAGAAAGGGGCAAGTGGGGTCGAGGGAGGGGTGGGTGTTCACCTTGCAATGAACGCACCAGGGCTGGGCACACACATGAGCAAAAGGGTCAGCGGGTAGAGGAGCAGCACAGCGACGGCACTTGGCCGGAACGCTGTGCTGGGGGCATTGGTGGGTGCGGTGGCCTAGAGTGAGACAACGGGTGCAGGTGGGAGGCTTAGGTTTATGAGGACGGCACCGGAAGGCAACGCGTTTGAAATAAACAAAGTGGGGGATGACGGTACCAGCGAATGTAATGAGCACTGATTGAGTGGATCCCATCATGCGAGCAGCCAGAATATCAGTTTTGAAAGACTCTAGATCATGCATGAGCTCATCAGGAGTGAAGTGGCCACCGACGTTATGGATGACGCCGAGGCATGAGATGGGAGGATGGGGGGAATAAGTGTTGATGCTGACAGGCTTACCGTGAAGGTGAAGCTGCGTGATCGAAAGTAGGAGGTGGGCGGTGAGAGGAGAATGAGTTTTTAAAAACACAAGGCTTTGGGCTGGCTTGGCCTGAAGGGTGATGTCTGCACTGGTCTTGGAGGAAAGTTGTGCAGCTGAGGTGACTGCGGCCAGCACGTCGTAGAGAGGCAGTTTGGATTGAGGGTACCAGGAGGGAGTTGTATTCCAACAGTGATGAGCTCGGAGCGGGGTCGGGTGGCGGAAGCAGGCTTACGGCTGGCACCGATGGTGCTCCAGCCGATTTCCGGGGATGGAGTGTCGTCTACCGGGGACGCCATGAAGTCCATGTCTGCCGACGAATCGTCAGCCTGAGGCGCAATCTGCGACGCTGTTGCCGGGCTGCAGGTCTTGGTGTCAGCGGGTAATGTGGCAGGTGTAGGCGCGGCGGCACCGGCGGCGTCGACGAAAGCAGGCGGCTGCGACGCGTCTATGGGCCCAAAGGTGTTGGCGTCCCTTAGAGCGTGGAGTTGGCTAGCAGTGGACGCTGCGGCGACGACGAACGCTGCCGGCTGCGCCGCGGCCGTCCATCCGGAGCTCCCAGCGTCGCTCACAGTGTTGGTTCCAACAGGATTTTGCGCGGTGACGTGGGCGGTTGGAGTAGGCCCCGCGGTGGCGGCATCAGTGGGTCTGGGCTGCAGGGGCTTCGTCAGACGCTGCATTGCAGAGGTGCAGGCGCGGCGCGTTAGGGTTAGCGAGGCGCCGCGCCGCATCAGACTTTTGGAGGCGCTTGGAGGGCCAGCTCGGCAGCGGGCCGTGATGACGATGGTATCCACGTGCTTCGGAAGCCTTCCTGAATCGATGGAGAGGAAATCCAGGGGCGGGCGAAGCCCTGGACTATGCCAGGGGCAGGTGAAAGCGGAGCACGGTAGGCAGCCAGCTAACCAGGGCGACGCCACCTAGCCGCCCAGTGGTATAGATTCACTTGAGACTTTTCACGATTTATGTTCTCGAATGCTGCAAACGCACAGAGATTATCCTGTGTATAACACTTTTGGCAACCCAGCAAACCAAAAACCTCTCAGAGACGTCTGGCTAGACGTCTCTGAGAGGTTTTTGGTTTGCTGGGAACTTAACAGAGCGTAGAGAGCGCTGAAATACGCCTTTGCGCTTCCTTGAGCAATAAAGTTGACAGTCTGCTCTTCGAAGTGCCGTGTGTGTTCCCTCATGTTTTCCTAACCCTTTCGCGCCGTTACACCCTCAGTATGAACCAATAAGCCCGGCAAATCTTATTGCATCTTATTGGCTGTTAGACGTTTAATCAGAATCTTCTTTCCCAATCCTGCATTATGGGAAACAGCCAATTACTGCGCGATATCATTTCGGTAAGCTCCGCTGCGCCCTTCTGCTACAGCATACATAAACATTTTTGAACGGGTACGTGCTGGGCGAAGAAGACGGGACACAACAAAGTAACACACACGACATATACAGAGCGCAGTGCGCTCTGTATATGTCGTGTGTGTTTTTTTGTTGTGTCGCGTCTTCTTCGCGCAAGTACGTACCCGTTCAAAGATGAACCAACTCGCCCAAACATAAACAGTACCGGCGAAATGCGCAGACGCTGTTGAGAACAACCCAAAGGGCACCAACACTACATGGGACGTCCTGGGGACGTGTGGAACGTCCCGCGGACGTCCAGTGCAGTTTCAGTGCCCAATGGGAATGGCGAGAAGTTATGTGCTTCTGCGGAAAAAAAAACAAAGAGATTCCGGATCCTTCAGCTGTTGGTTCATCATAGAAAACAGTCCATTATGACGCCAGATCGATGCTTAAGGAGCCCCACATCGTGTGAACATTTCTAGTACTTGAAGCATAGGTCATTCCGCAGCAGTAAATGCTACGAATCAGTTGTGCTGGTCCCACTCACCTCTTTTTCGTTGAGGAAAGCACACATGCTCTCCGCCTCGCCTTTGCTTCGACAGTATGGAAGGCCCAGAAAGTCAAGGAGCTGTCGACACTGGAGTCATTGTACAGCGGGAAGAAAACAAGAAGAAACCCAGCAACACGAAAATTATTTCTAATTCTCTATTGAATTTTTCAGTTATGGTTTCTTTTGTTGCGGAAGCAACACTACGCTAGGTGTGAGCGATCCCCGGAGAGCCCCAACTGCGCATGCGCGAGGAACGAATGTGAGGCAGTTACTGCTTAATTTCCTTTCCTCAGATACAATTTTCAGTTTCTTCATTACGGGTCCTCTTTCTCTTTCTGCTTTCACTCCCACTTCCTCCCTTCCTGCAGGGTGGGGTTCGGGTGTCCACCGAGATGACAGAGAATTACTGCTCCATTTCCTTTCCTCAAAAAGCGTTGCGTTCACCACCGCTGGCCTCTCTCCTGCTCCTGAAAAATCCGAGCTTCTCCTTCTCAACCATTCCTCATACCAGCGCTCACACAACCACTTCGTCTCTCTCCACCTTTCTGGCTCTCCCATTCCTGTCGTCACACAGTGCAAAGTTCCTGGCTTTCCTCTGCATGCGGCCAAGGACGTGCAAGCCCTCCACCACGCTGTTACCACCTGCCACTCCGTAACCCACCTCCTGCGGCGTGTGGTCACTCGCCGCTCAGGTCTCCACGAGGCTCATGCGTGCCGAGTTGCCCACGCGCTGGCCCTCAATAAGGTATTGCACTATGCACCCTACATTTCCTTCAATCAGACTCAACTTAACACTCTCGAGACTGCCCTTGTGGGCCTCTACAAGGCAACTCTCAACCTCCCTATCACTACCTCTACCGCTAAGATCTTTGCCACAGGCCTGTGGCAAAGATCTTAGCGGTAGAGGTAGTGATAGGGAGGTTGAGAGCTGCCTTGTAAGGCCTGTGGCAAAGATCTTAGCGGTAGAGGTAGTGATAGGGAGGTTGAGAGTTGCCTTGTAGAGGCCCACAAGGGCAGTCTCGAGAGTACAGTGTACTAGAATACTTTGGGTAGTGGACAGAGCGGCGGTCAGCGCGTGAGGCACTTCATGTTAACTCTACTAGGTGGCGCTAGCGGCGCCTAACCGAGCACCATTCAGAGACCGACAGCAGCCAGGCAGCATCAAGAACGGAAGTTTTCTTTTATAATTGCCGCATGTATGCGTAGTACTCCCGATGCAAATGTTCTTATTTGCTTATGCGCGAATTAATCGAAGTAATATGACTTCAGCCAGGCCAAGTTTTCGTCAGATTATATCAGATGAGCAGACGGCGCAAGGCGCGAAATGCGTGAAGCTTCGCGTTTAGTTCAGTAACCAGTCAGATTTTGCTCTGAACGGTGACATCTGCGTCATCTTGCTGGCAGGTTAGTACGAGCAGCTCCTGCGAGAGGCAAACCGCACGCTCTGGGCACTTCGCACTCCAGTTCCCTTATCACAGGCGCTCGCCTCTGCGACACTAGCAGACAGCATCGCCAGTAGTGCAGTGAAAACATCAGAATTGCTCCAAATTTCACTGCAGCTAGTATATGTTACTGATCTAAGGTCAATGCCAGGTGTTCTGCGTGTTTTTGGCTTTGTAGTATCCGGTCCCTGGGGTCGCCGACCTCTGCTCTGTTGTGATTTTGTCTTATTCTTCAAACACGCAGGACGAAGCTATCATTTTATATAGTAGTGAAGAAGATAGTCAGAACTGAAGAAAGAACACTTTTACACACCAAACGTTTATTTCAAACCGTTGGTTCAAGACAAGTGCAATATGATCACATTATAATTTGTTGAAAGCTGCTGTTTGAAAACTGTTCACACGAAAGCGCAAAGTAATGAAATAAGGTTCTCTGAAAAACAATCAAACACGCTCATGTGCAGCGGCTTAGCTTTAGGTAGTTAGCGGTTTCCCGTTTCTGGCACCTGGCGCGATTAAGAGCCCTTACAAAAAAGTGTAGACGTGTGGTCACATAGAAGGCAACCATTTGCACTGTCAGCGACTCGGAATGATTAGCACATCCAACGCTCTCTTGCTGCTTTCTCTTTATCAAATTAACAATGTCCATGACACTGTCATGATGAAGCTCATGTAAGCTGAAGCAACTAGTGAAGAGGTCTTCCAGTTTACAGATGAACCGGAACAGGCGACCATGAGGGTACAGGAGACCACCTTTGTCCTTCAGCCTTGTGTAGTCAGCAGCACCCAGCAACTCTACACTCTCCTTGCTTGTTAGGAGCAATGTGCGACACTCTTCACAGTTTGTTTTGAGGACAAACTTCCTTGCTACATATCCACTTATGTAAAAAACTAGTCTTGCATCACTCTTTGCAACAACGCATGGGCCATGATCTGGAACAACATTACTGAGGTCTTTGATGTGTTGCTCTGCACCAGTTAGATTGCCATCTTCAAGCAACCTTTCAATGAGGTCCTGCTTACTCTGCTTAGTAGGGCCTACTCCGTCTGGTTTTAGGAGGGACGTCAGTACACCTGGCTCCACATTCCCATTTGACACAGATTTGGCTAGCCCGTAGAAGCTTAGGCAGCCGACAGTTATTAGGAACTGTTGTGGTGTGGGATGACTGTTGCACCCCGATGATTGTCTTACAATCCCAAAGAGGTTTTTGACAGGGTCTTGACTCAGCTTCGATGTCATTATATACTTGTAGCTAACATGTTTTGACAAATAATCAAGAATGGATAGAACACTAGACACAGTAACTCGAAGTCCCACTGCTGTAGATGCGGACAGGAAGCCCCCTTGTCCCCCAGCATGAAGTTCCCACTCTGTGAGGTAGGCCAGGGAAGACAGCAACTGGTCCTCAGCAACAGATCCAGGCCGCAGGGCTTTGGCAGGGAACCGGGACGTCATGATTTCTATCAAGTCTCGAATCATTCTGCAGTACAAATGTATGATAAAAACATATTTGAAATACTGAAGATAATAATTTGTTTTTACTCTAAACAGCACTGTATTCTTTTTCATTGCAGTCGAACAAAAATGGCCATCATGCTTAGACAACAAGTTCACTGAGAAAAGGACTTACCCAAAAAATGTGAGCACTGGGTCTAGGCTTCCCCAGCTTGCTTCAAGCTCGGTCTTGTAAAGGCGGAGGCCATTGAGGACAGTGTCGCCAAACAGCTGAAATGCGTAATTGACCCTCATTTTTTCAAAATTATTTGGGTTGACGTGGCAGCTTCTGATCCCGGGCATAGCTTGAAGGGTAACATTACATCCATCGAGTTTCAGGGCTCCTCGCACAGGCGTGACACCTGTAATATACATAAAAAATCTATTTTTCATGAGAAATAGTTTGCACATGACTACACATATGGCTCAATGCTTCTTGCTCCGAGCCCTTAGGAAAAGAACAAAATGGAAAGCTGCTATTACCTCGCCTGCTGGGGTGTTGAAGCTCGACTTCAGGAGTCCATTCCTAAGGCATTTTATCAGGTGAGGGAAGTCAGATACAAAATGGAGTGAGCGGCTTGGATCCACTGGATGCTGCACCTTGTTCCTAGTGAAAGTTGGAGTTGCCCAAATACCCATGAGTGCCCACATCCTCCTGTTCCATGCAGCGCCATCGCTGGTAATAAAATCAACAAATAGGCCTGCTTGCTCAGCAAGAACTACAGCCTCTGTCATGAGTTTTGCTAGCAGGTTTCCTTTCACATTGCTGTGTGTAGCAAACACGGCAATAATTTGTGTCCAACTGCCAACAAAAGGCACAAAGACAGTTACCATCCCATGGTCACACACTGCATGTTTGTCAGTGTCTGGGGTAAAAGTGCCCAAATCAACGAACACATCAATGTGGCAACCAGGTATCACAGAAAGGTTCTCTGCAAGTTTCATTTCGTCGACCAAGAGTCCTCCGTGTTTCTTGAAGACGTCCATTGAGCTCGTCTTCTCCTTTAGCACACTGAAGACCTTTCTGCTGAATCCAAATCCTGACCTGTATTCCCTAGTGTAATTCCGTAGAGTAACTTTTGATGGTAGGACAAGGATCTGCTGCTTGCGCATATGTTCATACAGCTTTGGTCCTTTCATTTTCATAATGATGCATTCAAGCATCCACTCCTTTGAACTGCAGATTGGGCTAGTTGGTGTAGATTCATAGTGATGGTTCAACAGCGCAAACACACACAGACCAAGAAGGAGAAGGAGAAGACTAAATTAGAGGCTGTAGGAGCCACTCTACTTCCATACAAAACTATTACAGTGTGCTCCGTATACCTGGAACCACACCTTAAGTCATGAACATAGAGCTACAAAGCCTTTTAGCGCAGCTACTAGAGCCTTATTTGGTAGTTGGCGATTTTAATGGAGATTCCTCCTTCTGGCGAAGTGAAAAAACAGTTACCAGAGCTCACATTTTAGAGGATCTTATTCTTGGCAGTAGTATTTGTTTGTTAAACTCGGGTAAAAGTACATATTGCTCCCCAACTTCGGGGAAAATGAGTTGTTTACATTTGTCTTTTAGTTCACCGTCTGTTTTTAACGATTTTAAATGGGATGTTATTGACAACCCATATGGCAGCGATCACCTTCCAGTACTAATCAGTCCAACATCTCCAACAGAAATCATCCCAACAAAACCGCGACGTTGGAAACTTCATTTAGCAGACTGGGAACTTTTTAGAACAGAAGCCACTTTAGAAAAAAAAACGTTAGATAATTTTAACATCGATGAGATAAATAAAAATTTCACAAGTTTCCTTCTAGCTGCCGCACACTTAGCTATACCTCAGTCTTCTGGAGTGGTGCGACAGAATCACAAGCTATGGTGGACACAAGACTGCAAGGAAGCAAAAAAACGACAAAACAAAGCATGGGGCACATTTCGAAGGTACCCGACACAAGAAAACCTCAAATTTTAAAAAAGCCAGAGCTAAAGCTCGGTACATTCGTCGCAGCGCCGAGAAAGCGTCATGGCAAAATTACATCTCATCCATAAACAGCCAGGTCACGTCGAAAAAAAATGTGGGAGCAGGTTCGAAAATTGAACGGCAGCTTCTCACCGTTCACAATTCCTCTTTTGACGACACCCGGTACACAAACAAGTATAAAAGAAGAGGCAGGCATATTAGGGGAGCACTTTGCTGCCATTTCTAGTTCATCACATTACACGCAGTCATTTCTAAATTACAAAAATATAGCTGAAAAGCAAAGACTCCCAACTAGTGGCAGCACTAATGAACAATACAATAGTCTCTTCACACTCTCAGAAATAAACAGAGTGCTGTCTTCCGGAAAACTAACTGCTCCGGGGCCTGACGAAATACACTATTCAATGCTGGCCCATCTCTCCGAGTCTGCTAAAGAAGCACTTTTGAAAATTTTCAACAAAATATTGACACTAGGGAGGATACCTGAAGATTGGAAGAAAGCTATAATTGTACCATTTCTTAAACCTGAAAAGCCACCAACCTCCCCAAGCAGTTATAGACCAATACCCCTTACGAGTTGCTTAACCAAATCCTTCGAAAGTGTGCTTAATATAAGACTGAATTTTGTCCTTGAATCGCGTGAACTCCTTGATATCCATCAATGCGGTTATAAAAAAGGTTGCTCAACGACCGACCATCTAGTTCGCCTTAAAAATACTGTGCGTGAAGCTTTTATACACAAACAAAACTGTCTAGCAGTATTTTTCAATCTGGAGAAAGCAGACGACACAACATGGAGGTTTGGGATTCTTCGCGATCTTGCAGAACTTGGCATTCGCGGCAGGATGTTAAACTGCCTAAATGATTTCCTGTCGAACCGCAAATTTCAAGTACGCCTGGGATCAACCCTTTCCAGGAACTTCATTCAAGAGAACGGGGTTCCTCAGGGGTGTGTTTTAAGCACAACATTCTTTGTTGTAAAAATTAATTCCATAAGCAAAATAATCCCGAAGTCAATTATGTATTCTGTCTACGTCGATGATCTCCAAATAGCCTCCACGTCCTCCAACGTAACAACCTGTGAGAGACAAATACAGCTAACAATAAATAAACTGGAAACATGGGCAGACAAGAATGGATTCCAATTCTCCACACAGAAAACAGTGGGTGTCCTGTTCTCGCTAAAACGAGGCCTACAATCAAACCCCACATTACATCTGAACAATACCGAACTACCTATAAAGAATGAAACAAAATTTCTAGGCATTACTTTTGACAAAAAACTAACTTTCCTACCTCATATTAACGGTCTCAAAAAGAAAGCCTCTCGATCCTTGAACATACTTAAGGCACTCTCTCGAAAACACTGAGGTTCCATTCCAATAGGACCTGCCTTTTACCAATTTATCGCTCTGTAGTGCGCTCTACCTTAGATTATGGTTGTATCGTGCACGGGTCAGTGAGACCGTCGTATCTCAAACGACTGGATCCAGTACATAACTCAGGTTTACGTCTCTCCACTGGTGCATACAGGACATCGCCCATTAATGGTCTGCATGTAGAAACTAACGAACCATCACTTACACACAGAAGAGCCATGCTCACATGCTCGTACATCCTAAAAATCCGGTCACTACAGAAACATCTATGTTATCCTACAGCCACAAAGTGTCCATATAGAATACTCTTTAACAACAAACCGCAAGCTACCAGACCACTACTACTGCGATTTCAAGAGATGTGCCAGGATCTCGGCGTACTAAACACATTGCCTGGTATTGCGCAAAGACGAAATCCACTGCCACCATGGTACAATTTCCCTGCAGTCTGCGATTTCACCCTTACACAGTTCCATAAAAAACAAACTCCACAAAAACATATATTACAAGAATTTCTCGCACTTGAGGAAAAGTACAGTACTTTCACAGCATTTTACACAGATGGTTCAAAAACATCTCTATGTTGGAAGTGCAGTGGAACAAGGGGATTTGAATCAAATAGTAAGGCTTTCGCAGTGTACATCCATCTTCACTGCCGAATGTCACGCCATCTCTCTAGCCATAAAAAAATAGTAAATGAGAACCTCGCAAACAGTATTATATACAGACTCACTAAGCGTACTTAAAGCCCTCCACACAAGAAATGCAATCAGTCCACTACTTGGTGACCTCATACACAACATAACATCATCCATAGCTCAAGGACAAAACATAAAACTCTGCTCGGTACCAAGCCATATTGGAATTCAAGGCAACGAGAGAGCAGACTTGTGCGCTGCTAAAGCCCGTTGCAAGCAAATAAACAAAGTAAGCATACCCTTTAATGATTGCATGCACTTAGTACACCGTAAATTAATGAAAAAATGGCAGTTAACATGGAACAATGAAGTAAATAACAAACTACATTTGATAAAGCCAGTTTTAGATGAATGGAAGTCTTGCACAGACCAGGAACGTTTGACAGAAGTAATTCTCTGCCGGCTTCGTATAGGACATACACCTTACTCATAACTTTCTATTGACAAAACAAGCAAAACCTGTTTGTGAGAAGTGCGGAGAGCTATTAACAGTAAATCACATTTTACTGTCATGTACAAAAGTAGAAAAACTAAGGAAAAAGTATTTTACACAGTTTTAGAGTTACTACATTCCTATGCACCAGATGTTATTGTTGGGAGAAGATGCAGTTGTTAACAAAGCATGCGCGTTTGGATTTTTAAGAGAAGCAGGTCTGCTCAACAATCTCTAAATTTTTATCCACTGCCTCACTTTACCTTAAGATGCACTTCAGCCACCTTCTCATTCCTGAGAAAGGGACTGAGGTTTTTATCTGGTTGGTTGGGAGGCTCAACGTCCTTGCCCAGCCAAGGATGGCCGCGGAGCCTACCTGACCTTCTTAATGCTTTTATTATTAGCCATTTACAAAATTTTTTTTCATCAGTCGTCACTAGATGACACATACCAGTGTTATAGGCTCTCTACACCGGCGATTATTTTAATATTCCTATAAAATTCTGCATAGGACCATTCCCTCATACCCCGAGCTTGGCGCTTGATGGCCTCAGTTGCATATGTGCCATAAAACCCAACAAACAAACAAACAAGCAAACAAAGAATCATTTACGTAGCAGACTACTTTTACGTCGAGCATTTGCCGAAAAATGACTCCATGCGCGCCAGCCGGTTTACGCGGCTGTTTCCGGTTGTCGAGCGCAGCTGTTGCGAATACATAGTTTAAAAGCGTACGTTGTTGGGCTAGTCGGTCAATCATGGTGAATACAAGGGGGGTACTGCGCACAAAAAGACAAGGACAAGAAGATAACACTGCGCTTGTTGTGTTATCTTCTTGTCCTTGTCTTTTTGTGCGCAGTACCCCCCTTGTTGCGAATACCATTAGCCCACCCGTCGATCGCTAAACATGCGAAAGTTTGCAACTAGCCGCGAAGGCCATCGTGGCATCAAGGGTTGCTGCTTTATTTGCAGCGCTCCGAAGCGGTATAGGGGTTAAATACAAAGCCATCGTCTGCTCAATCTAGCCACCACGCATCGCCACAACTAGTGGTGAGGCTTGACGGTCTGGATTTGTAGAAGCTGTCAGCTGCTTTCGGGATGACACGATATCCTGCAATACTTTGATTTGAGCTAGTTGGTTGTAGCATGACATGTTTACGCAAAAGGCGTACTGGCGCTAAAAAACGAAGACAACACACACAACAGGACAGGACTGGCGCCATTTACTTCCAACTGAGTTTATTCACAGAAAAAACCACTTAAGAACCACACTGCGTGCAAAAATATACAGACAAACCAGATACAAGGGGTGATTTAACAAAGATACACGCGCCAAACGGACCAAAGCAATGATTATAACGCTGCAAGAGACCCACTCAGAAACCTAATCTCTTCTTCTGACAGTGACACAGATGGCTTGCTTATGCAGATATCGCCCCTCTGCTTTATGTAATAGGCTTCTATTATTTCACGCTCTAATCTGTCTTTTAATTTTGCGTGCGTCTGCGTGCGTCAACGTGCCTGCGTGCGTCAACGTTCGAAATGCCCTCCGCTAGAGCCAAGCACACATTTTACTATCAAGCGAAGCAGCCGGCCCACGCCACACAACGGCTGGCGGGAGCTAAGCAATCATCGAAAAATGTTGACACCCAATCGAGGAGATAGCAGACACGAACGTCGTTCGCAAACAGCGATTGCGGAGACTTCAAGCACACTAGAGTAATAGAACTTTACGATTATATTGTTTTTTAAGGGGTTATTCGTGGTGAGACATCGAAATTTTGTGTTACACACATGCGCGAACTTTCTTGGAACGGGTGATTCACTTCAGAAGTTCTGCAATTTTTAAGAAGGGTTTTTCAGATAGACGAGCGCTGTTTTCGGCACAACATTGTGTGCGGTGTAGCGCATCAGACTACAGCTAGGACGTGCTAGCTAGATGTATAGTTAACTAATACTGACTAGGGAACCTCTTTTACTGTGTGTCCTTATTCACTGAGAGGCATGTAGCCATCCATAAGTCATATCCATGATGTAACAATAGCGCAAAAGGAACGCGAGGAACGGAAAGGAAACGACGCAGACAAGCGCCGACTCGCAACTGTGGTTTTTCGCGCTATTCTTACTTCATGAACGCTGTCCAACTTCCACAACTTTCAGCTTTGCGTAAGTAATATCCGCACGACTTTTTTAGAATTTCAAAAGCGCCGTTGCCCTCGGCGATGTGGCCCAACACATTTACGCTACATCGGACCTAAATACTTGCGCAGCAAAGCAACCCCTCCAGTACAAGTAGCTCGGTGAAATAGCCGAAATTTGGTGGGCCACGGCGCCGAGAGTAACTGCCTTTTCGAAATTTCGAAATTTTAATTTTACCTGCGGTGGCCTACACGCTTCTCAATAAATAAGGAGATTGCCAGTAATACATCAAATGTTAAAAGCCGATATTAGTTACAAAGCCTACTAGTTAGCACGTCTTAGCTGTATTCTGATGCGCTGCACTGATCGCAATGCTATGCCGAAAAAAGCATATTTTTGAAAGTTGCTTAACTTCTTAGGTAAAACTCCCTGTATTATCGTCATGTAACGTTCCTTTAGCCGATAACTTTCGCGTAATGTTTATGGCGACCCACTGTACCGGTTCCGTGGTTTTGATGCTCGGCTGCTGATCTCGCCCGCGGCAGAGTATTTCGATGGATCGAAGCGAAATACAAAAATTCCAGCGTATTGTACCATGTCAGTTGTAAGTTTAAATTGCAGTTTAAAGGCGGTTTAAATTGAACCGGAGCCTTCCTTCCTTCCTTCCTTCGTAGCAACCATCGATTTCATTTCATTTATTGAAGCCTTAAGGGCCCGTGGGCATTACATAAGGCGGGGGCAAGAAAAGTGTGTAACAACATATGATACCAGCTCAACAAAAACAAAAACAGAGAAGCAAATAAACGAAACAAAGGCAAAAAAAGCCATGAAAGGAGACAGCAACACAGGATCAGATTATTTGATAAAGCCGAATACATCACGTAAGACACAGGGAACTCGCTAATTCAATACGGAAAATTGCTCGATCTGTGCAAGAAGCAATATGATCAGGCAGGGCATTCCACCGGGCTATTGAATCTGGAAAGAATGGTTGGGTTTTGGTTTGGTTTTATGGGGTTTAACGTCTCAAAGCGACTAAGGCTATGAGAGACGCCGTAGTGGAGGGCTCCGGAAATTTCGACCACCTGGGGTTCTTTAACGTGCACCAACATCGCACAGTACACGGGCCTCTAGAATTTCTCCTCCAAAGAAATTCAACCGCCGCGGCCGGGATCGAACCCGCGTCTTTCGGGTCAGCAGCCGAGCACCATAACCACCGAGCCACCGCGGCGGCTGGAAAGAATGAATCATTCATAGCTGGCGTACGACCTTTCATGGGAGCTATGGGATGACTGTGGTTTAGGCGAGGGGATATTCTTGATGGCGGCTGTAGCAAAGGATGCCTGTTAATAGGGCGGTAGAAAAAGGAATGAAGGAGGCATAGGCGGGATACGATTCGACGTGATTGGAGACTTGGGAGGGAAAGGGCTCGTTTTAGTGCAGTGACACTACTATCACGCGAGTACTGTGACATGATAAACCGCGCAGCTCGATTTTGAACGGCTTCTAATTCATTTGTAAGATATGCTTGTGAAGGGTGCCAGATGGATGAGGCGTATTCATGCTTTAGGCGTACGTATGTGTGATAAGCTAGTTGTCTGATTTTAGGTGGTGCTGATGTTAGGTTCCGTCGTAGATAATCAAGAGTGCGTGAGGCCTGGGAGCTTATTGAATTAATATGAGTGACCCATGATAAGCATGATGTCAAGTGAACGCCAAGGTATCTGTAAGAGGAAGTACGGGCAATGGGAGTTCAAGTAATATGGTATGTGCAGTTGATAGAGGTTTGTTTACGAGAAAAGGACATGAGTTGGCATTTGTCTAGGTTAAGTGGCATGTGCCATTTTTCACACCATGATGCAATTGTGTCTACATCATTTTGTAGCTTAATGGTGTCTTCAGGGGCATGGATGATGTTATAAACGACGCAGTCATCCGCAAAAAGTCGAAGATTGGTTCTTGTGTTAGATGGGAGATCATTTATGTAGATTAAGAATAACAACGGTGATAATCCTGCGCAATGAGGGACACCTGATGTGACGTCAGTATGGGATGAGCTGCAATAGTTGGCGAATGTAAATTGCACGCACCCTTTCAGAAAGTCCTCAAGCCAGATAAGTAATGTTTGCGGGATTCCAAGTAAAGCAAGTTTAGCTAGCAGATGATTATGCGGAACACGGTCGAAAGCCTTAGAGAAGTCGAGAAATATGGCATCAATTTGTAGGCGATTGTCCATGTACTGAAGGATGTCATGAGTGAATTCGGCGAGCTGTGTTTCGCATGATAGTAGCTTTCGAAAGCCATGTTGGTGCGGGTAAAAGTAATTTAGTGATTCAAGATGAGCGATTAAATTTGATGCTATTACGTGCTCAAGGAGTTTGGACGGGATGCTGGTGAGCGAAATTGGTCGATAGTTGTTTGGTTTTGACCGATCTCCTGATTTGTACATAGGTATTATTTTTGCTTTTTTCCAATCGTGAGGAACTTCGCCGGTACTGAGGGACTGTGAGAACAACAGGTATAGTATTTTGCTTGATATTGCGATAGTATTCTTTAACATTTTGGTGCTAATTTGGTCACATCCAGCTGACGACGATAGCTTGAGGGAGTTAATTAAGTTGGCTATTCCATCGGCATTAATTTCTATTTCTGGCATTGAGGTCACTGGAAAGTCATGCATGGAAGGAACAACAGCGTTAGTGGTAGAAAACACTGATGAAAATACATGTTAAGAGCCGTCGCGCATTGTTCTACCTCAACCGGTTGGTCATCATCTCCTGAGAGTTCGAACTGGTTAGTATGGCTTTTGGGTTAGAGAATTCGTCAGAATTTATTTGGTTGGTTCATGGTTTGGTTCATGGTTTATGGGGTTTAACGTCCCAAAGCGACTTAGGCTATGAGAGACGCCGTAGCGGAGGGCTCCGGAAATTTCGACCACCTGGGGTTCTTTAACGTGCACTGACATCGCACAGTACACGGGCCTCGAATTTCTCCTCCAAAGAAATTCAGCCGCCGGGGCCGGGATCGAACCCGCGTCTTTCGGCCAGCAGCCGAGCACCATAGCCACTGAGCCACCGCGGCGGCTTGAATTTATTTGGGTTTGACTGTAATATTGATAGCAGATCAGAAGAAAAAAATTTCTTTTTAGACGCCTTCAATTCTTTAACATAATTATTTGCACTAAGACGGTATCGCTCCCATGCCATACAGCTATTAACTAGTTTCGCGTGCCTGTAGAGCCGTTTTTTCTTGTTAAGGAAGCTTTTAAGACAGTTGTTGAACCATTGGTTGTTTAAATCAGTCTTTATAAGGACGGTGGGAATGTAAGAACTTGTAAATTCCCAATTCGTATTGACAGAGCGAGATGAGTATATAGTACTAAAGTGTTCGTAAAACTGTTCAAGTTCCCGGTTAATTGCTTCAAAGTCCGCCCTCTTATAATCAGTGATAAGCTTTAGGGTAGGGGATCTCTTTTTGATAGGTAATGAGATGCATTTATGAAGGAGGCTATGATCGCTGAAGCCTGGTAATATGTTTATGCTTTTAATGTCGTCTGGATTAGATGTCAGTAAAAGATTCAGTGTATTGTCACCTCTTGTGGGGCATGTTATTACCTGATGTAAGTTGAAATCTAGAATTCAATCAAGGAATTGTTTTGCTTCGTTTGATTGTGATTAGTGAGGTTCTGATAGCAGAGGCCAGTTGATAGTCGGATAGTTGAAGTCACCAAAAAGAAAGATAGGCGCGTTGGGTAGCTTGCTCCGAATTGATGTCAGTGAAAGGCGAAGGGAGTTGCAGAATGATGGGCTATTTCCAGGAGGACGGTAGCAGATACGGAAAACTGTTTTGATACCTGTACATTGTACGCAGACCCACGTCAGTTCTATGATATCGTCGTGGCTAATGAGCGATGATGATTACTGCGATGATGAGCGATGATGATTAATGAGAACTCCTCCTCCTCTTTTGCCCAGACTGTCGCGACGATATAGTGTTAAGTTAGCGTTGGAGGGAAAAATTTCGTGGTCGTACATGTCCTGGTGTAGCCACGTTTCAGTGAGTAGAATAATGTCTGTATTGCTGTCCTCGATAAAGCAGAGAAGTTCTTCACGTTTTGGCATTGCACTTCGTATGTTAGTAAATGCGATCATAGCCGATCTGTCGTTTGTTCTCTTTGTAAACCACGCAATTCGCAATGTTTGCAGCCGCTTTGACCGCGGCATCTCAACGAAAAAAATGAAGGACAAAATTTCCGCCTTAAGGCTAAGATATGATAGCGAAGGGGGTTAATCCCATATATACATAAGGTCGATCCATTTCTTTACATTCATAGATGCCTGGAAGTCGTCATACCCTTCTTAGGGCAGTGGTGCAGCGGTTAAGCGACGCGCCACTCCCCTGCGATGGCAGGCGCTCCCAGCAGTGGGCCTTGTGCCGCCCAGGTTGCTCTTCCCGAGCGACCCGTCATTAATTTAAATGCCACGGTGGGCAGCTGACTCACTATCCGATGGGCAGGTTGCGATGGCTCGGTGCAAGGTCACGTGACCTTGTGGCCCACCTGCCTCCTAGGTTGCTCTGTGGGCACCGCCTGCCAGAGCCAGGCTCGTGAGTTTTCGCTCACAGCGCCGGCAACGCCGACGACTGACTTTCTGCGTAACGGGGCCTTAAAACTCACGCGTTACGATAAAAACTGCCTTATAGTGCACTAACGTAGCAGAGCATATTGTCACCTTGTAGTGACGGCAGTCCAGCGGTAAGTAGGGCACCAACGAGACTTGGAAACGAAGCTCTTTATTTGGGCTGACTTGCGCCCACAAAAGAACTGAATCACTCGGAGGCGGCGTGAGCAACAAACGTGCTCGTCAGTCGTCGAACTACGAATGCCCGCCGCTCGCGGCATCGCTCAGTTTAAAGCCAGCAAGGAAATTTCGAGATAATCGGTCAAGATTATCTACAGTAATTTAGAAAAACGCAGATGCAGTTCTTCATGGATGTGATCGATCGAGATTAGTCCGGTCGCTTCTCGAGCCACAAACAAAAATGATAACACCCCTTTCCTGCGGCCTGGAGCGCGAACGAACGGGCACTACAATGATACGTGGCATTACCCCCGTCTCAAAGGAGCATCGCCTCGATGCTTTAAAATGAAAATAAACACGAAGAATGTAATCTTCAAATCCTTTAGCGTTCATAATAGGACTTAAGGCGTACTACATGTACGACTTCCGGGCGTGTGCGTCGTCGCTGAGATGCTGTCGTGCCGTCGGGGATGACTTCATAGTCTAGGTCACCGATGCGGCGGAGAACATTATACGGGCCAAAGTAGCGTCGCAGCAACTTTTCGCTCAATCCACGGCGGCGAATTGGTGTCCATATCCAAACACGATCACCTGGCTTGTAATGCGTGTCTCGTCGGCGCAGATTGTAGCGTGGGGCGTCTGTTTCTGCTGGTCTTTTATGCGAACACACGCAAGTCTTCGGGCTTCCTCGGCGCGATGATGGTAGGCGGCGACGTCGAGGTTGTCTTCGTCTGAAACGTGCGGCAGCATTGCGTCGAGTGTTGTCGCGGGCTTCCTGCCGTATACAAGCTCGAATGGGGTAGACCTGGTTGTCTCCTGGACGGCAGTATTATAAGCGAAGATCACGTAGGGCAGAATGGTGTCCCACGTCTTGTGTTCGGCGTCGATGTACATGGAGAGCATGTCTGCGATGGTCTTGTTCAGACGCTCTGTGCGTCTGTTGGTTTGCGGATGATAGGCAGTTGTCCTCCGATGGCTTGTCTGACTGTAGTGTAAGATGGCTTGTGTCCGCTCCGCTGTGAACGCCGTTCCTCTGTCTGTGATGAGCACTTCGGGGGCGCCGTGTCTCAGGAGAATTCGTTCGACGAAAAATTTTGCGACTTCTGTTGCGGTACCATTAGGCAATGCTTTCGCTTCGGCGTAGCGGGTCATGTAGTCAGTGGCCATGATGATCCACTTGTTACCTGATGATGAAGTCGGAAAGGGGCTGAGGAGATCCATTGCTATTTGCTGAAAGGGCTTAGTAAGAGGTGATATGGGGTTCAGGAGTCCGGCTGGTTTAATCGGAGGCGTTTTGCGTCGCTGACACTCACGGCACGTTTTCACGTAGTGGGAAACATCGGTAGTTAGCCACGGTCAATAGTACTTCTCCTGGATGCGGTGCAACGTGCGAGCAATCCCGAGATGCCCTGCAGTCGGCTCATAAGGACATGCCTGCATAATTTCTTGCCTGAGATTTTTGGGCACGACAAGAAGATAAGAAGACAACGTCGCTGGGGCAGAGCAGAGACCGAATGGCATCACCTTGAACTCGAAGAGTCCGTCTGGCGTGATAAACGCAGTCTTCTCGCGATCTCGTTCGTCGACTTCAATTTGCCAGTAGCCGCTCTTCAGGCCCATCGATGAGAAGTACTTAGCGTTGCACAGCCGATCCAATGTGTCGTCGATGCGGGGGAGGGGGTAGACATCCTTCTTCGTAATGCAGGCGGCGGTAATCGACGCAAAAGCGAAGGGTGCCGTCTTTCTTTTTCACTAGGACGACTGGTGCTGCCCAGGGGCTCCTCGATGGCTGGATGACGTCGTCGCGAAGCATTTCCTCAACTTGCTTGCGAATAGCTTGGCGTTCTAGCGGCGATACGCGGTAGGGGCTATGTCGTATTGGTCGGGCGTGTTCGTCTGTGGCAATGTGGTGCTTGGCAAGCCCTGTTCGTCGCACATTCAATGCTAATGAGAAACAGTCGCTGTACCTTTTTGGTCTCGTCTGCTCCGGGTTAATGCTGGGTTGATATCAAAAGTGGGGTGATGGCCTTGATCAGATGGTTCTACGGGTTGGTCGGGTAGGGAAAATATGTCTCTGCTGTCTGCCAGCTCGTCAAAGGAAAGCAATCGTCGTACCTTTGTTTAGATGCCGGTATTCTTCGGTGAAGTTCGTTAGCAGCACTTGGGCTTGGCCATTCCGGATTTGGGTGACTCCCGTTGCGACGCCCAGTCCTCGATACAGGAGTAGCGGGGTGTTCCCCTCGATGACGCCTTCGCCAGTTTCGATGTCTCCAGTACCTATGCAGGCGAGGACACTCGATCCGGGCGGCACGCTAAATGCTTCGTCGAGAACGTTTAAAGCAACTTGAGTTGCGCTCCTCGCAGCGGATATGGCTTTGTCCGTGGAAAGCTTGATCGACTTAGATCGAAGGTCGATGATCGCCTGATGTTCATTCAGGAAGTCCATTCCCAAACGTCTCGCGAGCATTGCTGTATGACCAGGAAGGTTGTAGCATAGGTTCTCCCATTTGCAGTAACTCTCGCGGTGCAGCGTCCTGACGGCGTAATCAGGTTACCACCTGCGGTGCGGATCAGCGGGCCATCCCAAGTTGTTTTGACTTTCCTTAGTGGGACAGCGAGTGGCCCACTCATGACGGAATAGTCAGCTCCGGTGTCCACCAAAGCAGTAACCGCGTGACCGTCGACCATAACTTCAAGGCCACTTGTTCGCGTTTTCGTATTGCACGTTGTCTTCGGAGTACGATCTCGGCTTCGTCGGGCAATGAGACTGCGGTGAGCGTACTCCTACGTTACTTCTCTGGGCGGTGGTATGAGGTTCAAGTCTGGCCGCATCGTCGTCGTCGGTGTTGTCGTCGTAGTTGAGGCATGGTCTTGCGTTTTCGTCGATGGAGGATCTTTGTTCTTGCGCTCAGAAGCAACCTCACCTCCAGAGGCTGCTTTATTCAGTTTAACCTTCGGGGGCTGGGGGAGCGTCCACGCATCGCGTGACCTCGGCTAGGAGATACTAAGCGCGGTGAAGATGGCGACGGGGAAGGTGATAGGCGGCTCGGCGAAGAGCTTCCTTCCTGACGCATCGATTTCGGTTGGTCGCTGGCCGGGTCGGGGTCGTGGAGCGTCGTAAGAGAACCCTCGGATGCCCAGTCTTCTGTATGGGCAGTGCCAGAGAATGTGACCGGCTTCGCCACAGTTGAAGCACAGTGGGCGGCGCTGGTCGGGAGTTCTCCACTCGTCGCATTTCCTCGGCTGTGTGCGACTCTCGGAGGACGGGCGGGTTGGGCGAGAAGGCGGCGGTCCAATGCAGCTTTCTGAGGGCGATAGGGGCTTGGGTCCCGTCGTCGAGGGGCAGGACGGCGCACAGCTGCGGCGTAATTCATGGCTGGGGGCTGCAGAGGCTGCGTGGATGTCGGCGCCACACCTAAGGCCTGTTGAACCTCGTCCCGGATTACGTCAGTGAGCGGTGTAAGCTGCGGCTTAGTTCCTGTTGGCAGCAATCGTCGGAGCTCTTCTCGCACAACTTGACGTATAACCTCCCGCAGGTTATCTTTGTTAGCGGTGTTCAGGCAGCTTACTAAGAAAACGCGCTGCTGGCGGTCGTACTGGCGGGCTCGGGCATCAAGAATTTTTTCCATGATCGCTGCCTCTTGGACGCCCGCAAGGGCACCTTGTGTAACGAGGTGTTGGTGCTTGGCGCCACCACAGACCCTTAGCCCCCATACCGAAGCTGTCATCCGTACCGTGGCGATAGGTTGAAAGGTGGAGGGAAGAAACCTTGAACGGTGGCGGCCGAGGAAGTGGTCAATCCTCGGCCGATGGGCTCCTCGTCTGTCTACCAGGCGGGGAGTCCCGGGACCTTCCTCTGTGTATAAGGGTGAATCAGAGGCGACAAAGTATCAGGAACCCTTAGTTTATACATGCCGTATGGATAAATCTGCAAAAAAATCTGTTCGGCCCCCAAAAAGGGGTCGCACCTATGTCAAGAAATTGAATCCACAGAAGCCAGAAATGTTTGCGAAGTTTTTTATGGTTCACTCAAACACTGATGAAACAGTAGCCAACCTCTCTGCATTTGTCATCGCCAACACCCTAAAAAGCTGTGTAGGCAAAGACTACAAAGCAAAAAAGCAGCGAACCGGAGATCTCCTTGTAGAAGTAAACACAAAAGAACAAAGTATCAAACTGATGTCATTACAGAATCTTGGAGAAATGAGCGTACACGTAACCCCGCACAGCACCCTGAACCACTCGAAGGGCGTCATATCTGAATATGAACTCCTACAGAGTACCGATGCTGAAATGGAAGAAGAACTAGCTCAAAAAGGAGTAATAGCAGCCCGACGAATAACCATGCGGAGAAACAATGCAGAAATCAAGACAAAACAGATTGTCCTAACTTTATATGGCACAACTCTGCCTGACTCCATCCACGCCGCATACCTCCATTGCAAAGTCCGCCCATACATACCAAATCCGAGACGATGTTTCAAGTGCCAGCGCTATGGACACAGCATGTTGGCTTGCCGCGGTAAACCCACAGAAGACGCACATACAGAAGAAAGATGCGATCGCACACCAAAATGCGTCAACTGCGATGGCGCACATGGCGCGTACTCCAGGTCGTGCCCAGTCTGGAAAACATAAAAACAAATTATAACTTTGAAGACCACAGAAAACCTGTCCTACCTTGAGGCAAAAAAAACGCGTCTCTTTCCAACAGAAAGGGACATACTCTGAAGCGGTGACGCGGGGACAGCCGCCGCCTTCAGTTTCTGTCGGCACACAGGTCTATCCGGTGGACCTGGTGTCGACACCCAAGTCCCCACCACAGAAGTCGGTGGTACAGTTCACAGGGCTGAAACTTTCGCGAGAAGACCACGCGATCCTCGCTGGAGGCTCTCAGGCCCCACTTTCAGCAGCGGAATCCTCGGCGACAGACACCCAGAACAGCTCTGCTGAACTGGACCTGTCGCCCCACCCCTCTAAGAAGGCACCTGCTGGCCCAAAACACTCTGCCGCTGAAGCAGGGCCTGGTTCAGCGGTGCCAACAAAAAAGACGAATGCGAAGGCCACGGGCCATCGCAACCAAGAAGCATCCCCCACGTCCACCGTGGAGGATATGGATGTCGGCGAAAGTCCGCCGACATCGAAAACACACGCATCCGCGGCGTCTCCGCGGAAAACCGGCGCCACGAAAGTGGCGATGGATACAACTCCTGGTTCGCCACCGCTGCAGCGGCGGCGAGACTCTCTAGAGAAGAAAGGGAAACCACGAATCACCGCTCCTGAGAATAAATAACTTCCCCCAATCCCCAACTTATCACAATGGCGTATATAATACAATGGAACTGTAGAGGTCTATACAGAAACTACACAGACATAACCGAAATGCTGAAAACAATGGCACCTACAGCTGTGTGCCTGCCGGAAACAAACCTTGGGCCACAGCACACAAACATCTTTAAAAAATATAATATTTTCCGGAAAGACCGAGTGCAAGCTAGCCGACTCTCGGGAGGCGTCGCTGTCATTGCGCAAAGCGATGTCCCTACAAGAGATAGCATTAAAGACTAACTTAGAATCGGTCGCAGTAAACATCATTAGCCATAAAACGATAACAATATGCTCTGTGTACATACCACCACACAACACAATTACAATGCATGACCTAGAAGAACTTCTGGAACAGTTGCCAGAGCCATATGTGATAGTAGGGGATTTTAACGCACACTCCTCATTCTGGGGAAGTGAGCATGCTGATTCCAGGGGTCAGCTCATCGAAGATTTTACTCTTTCAAATAACATATGTTTAATGAATACGGGAAAAGCCACATACTGCTGCCCCAGCTCTGGAAAAATGACCTGCCTCGATTTGGCATTTGCATCTCCATCAGTTTTAAATGATTTTATTTAGGATGTTTTAGACGACCCTTGGGGAAGTGATCACTTACCTACGGTTTTAAAGCTAACATCAGCTACAGTCATCCTCCCGTTGGCGTGATAGAATGTGATGTCACTGATCATTTTCCTGTATTTCTTTGCGCACTATCAGCTCGCTGTAGTAACAACATGTCCACGAGGAAGTCAGTTTTTGATAGCGGAAAATATTTTGAAGCCATATCTAATACTGATCTTTCATACATTTTGGGTCTCTCGAACCCAGAAGTGGCTGTACTTGAGCTGTCGAAAATAATTTCATCAGCAATCAATAAATGCACATCGCTCCAATCATCCACGAGAAAATATGTTACCCCCATTTCCCCATGGATAACTACTGCTCTGTTAAACTCTCTGAAGAAAAAAGAAAACATGTATAAGAAAACTAAACACCAGCCGTTCAATCTGCGTCTTAAATTGAGATATAAAAGGTATTCCAGTGTACTAACGTCGCTTCTAAAGAAAGCTAAACGATGTTATTATCAAAACCAGTTATCCACACATACTAACAATTCTAAACGAAAATGGCAGCTGCTTGACGAATTTCTGAATATTCGTAAGTCACCTAGTGTTGTTAAATCTATTTTCCACGGTGGTGTTACTTTATCTGATCCCGAGGAAATGGCGAATACATTTAGTAATTATTTTTTCAATTCACCTAATTATCCTTTCTCTTCGTTATGCACACCTTCTCTTGAGCGCTGCCTTCACTCCTTTTTTCTTACCCCCACGTGTCCAGACGAAGTTCTATCTGTAATTGCTAATTTAAAGACGACCGGCCCCGGCGTTGACAATATCCATGGAAAGCATGTGAAAAGTATCCGGTCATTGCTTGCACCTGTCCTCAGCCACATCTGCAATCTCGTTTTTAAATCTGGCAGTTATCCCAAGCAGCTGAAGATAGCTAAAATAATACCGGTCTTCAAAAAAGGCGATCCAGCTTTGCCAAATAATTATCGTCCGATTGCAATTCTTCCTTTTTTTGACAAAATTTTAGAAAAACTAATTGAAGTAAGGTTGTCTAGTTATATTGAAAAATTTAACATATTGACCGATAGTCAACACGGCTTTCGGCGCGGACTATCTACAGATACTGCAATAGCGTCTCTCATAGATTACGTTAGACTAACAATTGATAAAGGAATGTTCTCAGGAGCAGTTTACATAGATTTTAGCAAAGCATTTGATTCCATTGATCACTCCATCTTGTGTCACAAATTGGAATCTTATGGTATCACTGGACCTCCCCTAATGCTCTTGAAGAGCTTTCTCTGTGACCGAGAGCACATAGTCTCTATTAATGACCATACATCTAACATAGCTTTAATTAACGAGGGTGTTCCACAGGGCTCAATTCTTGGACCTGTATTGTTCTTACTCTACATTAATGATTTACCATCCTGTTTAAAGAATTGCAATAGTATACTATACGCAGATGACTCTACCATGCTATCATCGCACCAGGACATTAATCAGCTGATTCTTAACCTACAGAATGATCTTAATTCTCTTGAGCGTTGGTGCCACATTAACCGCCTGTCCGTGAACGTCACTAAAACTTGTTTTCAGATTTTCCATCCCCTCAGAAGTCATTGCCCATCACACCACTTCTATACCTCAATTCTACTGCTATTTCACCGCAAGATCGCGTTTCTTTTCTTGGTGTTATCATTGACCCTCACTTAAAATTCCATCATCATGTAGCTGAAACGTGCAAGAAAATTTCTTATGGGTTACGCGCACTAATTAAAGCCCGAAGCTATTTTCCAGTCCAAACTTTATTATCTCTTTACTACGCATTCATCCACAGCCACTTAAACTACGGTATCTCATCTTGGGGTAACGCCTATCATATTCATCTCTGGCCTTTAATAAAACTGCAAAAGCAAGCCATCCGCATCATAACCAATACCCCTCGAATGTCACCCTCCCGCATTTTGTTCATAGATTTAAACGTTCTACCTATCTCGGCCTTTTATTTTTACAACCTTGGTATCCTATTCTTTAAGATTCTTCATCATTATCTCCCGCTAAGCATATTTTCTCTCGGCACGATCATGAGCAACATCGTCACACGTTTTGCGATGCGTAATAACTTTTTACTACCTAAGGTCAGAACTAACTACGGGAAACAATGCCTTCATTTTTCATCCGTATCATTTTGGAATTCTTTCAACATAGACGTCAAACAAACTAATACGCTTTCTTTATTCAAGGTCAAACTAAAGCTTTTCCTTCTTAATTTGTGATTTTTTTGTTATGTTATTGATTCTATGTATCGCGGCATCTGTGTTTTATTTTACATTATCGTGCATTACATTGTTTGTATTTAAATATTCAGTAACTAATATTACATTATGTGCCCATATTTATTATGTTTCGTCGCTAATTAATGTGTTGTGTATTTTATATTATGTTGCATATTGAAATTTATTTTCATGGGAGGTCCCGCCCGCGGTCTTGTACCATGGGACCTCTCGCTGTATACAATTGTAACATTTATTGTATTACTCAATAAACTTTCAACTTCAACTTCAACTTCCCTACGAAGCCTCGACGATGGAAAATTCACCTCGCCGATTGGGCACTTTTCAGAACAAAAGCCACATTAGAAAAAGAATATGCCGAAACCCTTACTATAGAAGAAATAAATAAAAAATTTGTCACATGCTTAATATCTGCAGCAATAGAAGCTATCCCAAAAACGTCTGAAATTGCACGAAAAACACATAAAGTTTGGTGGTCAAATGAATGCTCATTGGCTAAAAAGCAGAAAAACAAGGCTTGGGGCAACCTTCGCAGATATCCCACTGCAGAAAACCTGCTCATCTTCAAAAGGGCTAGGGCCAAAGCACGATACACTAGACGCAACGCAGAAAGGGCATCATGGCAACAGTACATATCCTCCATAAACAGCTCAATATCATCAAAGAAAATGTGGGAGCAGGTGCGGAAATTCACAGGAAATTTTACTCCATTCACATTTCCAATGTTAACAACACCCGGTACTCAAACAACAATAGAAGAGCAGGCCAACATATTGGGTGAGCATTTTTCCACAGTTTCAAGTCTTCCAACTACACACTAACATTTCAAAAGCACAAAACAATAGTAGAAAAACAAAAACTTCCCTTTGGAACATGCATACACGAAGACTACAATAAGCTTATTACAAAGCAGGAAATAAACACAGTACTAACATCCGGTAAAATGACAGCACCAGGCCCAGACAATATACATTATGCCATGCTTGCTCACCTCTCTGAGACTGCCATAGAGGCTCTCCTAAAATTTTTCAATAAAATATGGATGAGTGGAGAAATCCCCCAAGCATGGAAAGAAGCAATCATAGTACCCTTCCTAAAACCTGGCAAACCACCAACTAGTTTACCAGTTACAGGCCAATAGCACTCTTTAGCTGTATAGCAAAATCATTCGAAAGCATACTAAACATCAGACTAACCTTCATACTTCAGTCCCAGCAACTTTTAGATATACATCAGTGCGGTTTTAAAAACACATGTTCCACAACCGATCACCTTGTACGCTTTGAGAGCACAGTCGGGGAAGCGTTCATCCACAACCAACACTGTATCGGGGTCTTCTTTGACCTGGAGAAGGCTTACGATACCACGTGGAGGTTCGGTATCCTCCGTGACCTAGCGGACCTAGGTATCCGCGGCAGGATGCTGGGTTGTTTGAGCGGCTTCCTAAGCAACCGTACATTCAGTGTCCGCCTAGGTGCAACCTTCTCCACTTTTATTCAAGAAAGTGGAGTACCACAGGGGTGCATCCTCAGCACGACCTTATTCATCATCAAAATGAACTCCATAGGAAAAGTAATCCCAAAATCCATAATGTACTCAGTTTACGTAGACGACCTCCAAATAGCATGCACGTCTTCCAGCATACCTGCCTGTGAGCGACAGATACAAATAACAATAAATAAACTGGCTACCTGGGCAGATAGAAACGGATTTAGATTTTCCCCTCAGAAAACAGTAGCGGTTCTGTTCTCATTGAGACGAGGCCTACAGGCCGAACCCACACTATATCTAAACCAAACCCCATTACCTGTCAAACAAGAGCATAAATTTCTAGGGGTAACTTTCGATAAAAAGCTCACTTTCTTGCCACATATAAACAGCCTAAAGAAGAAAGGTTCCCAGGCCCTCAAAGTACTGAAACTACTGTCAAGAAAACGTTGGGGGTACTGATAGGGCATGCCTGTTACATATATACCGTTCTCTGGTTCGCTCTAAGTTAGACTATGGGTCCATAGTATATGGCTCAGCAAGACCATCCTACATAAAACGACTGGATCCTATCCACAATCTTGGTTTAAGGTTGTCTTCCGGTGCTTACAGAACTTCACCAATAGCAAGTCTGTATGTGTAAACGAATGAACCTTCCTTAGAAGACAGAAGAACTGCACTAACTTGTACATACATCCTCAAAATCCTTTCTCAGCCCAAACATCTCTGTTACCCAATTGTCACGAAATGCCCATCCCGAATACTCTTCAACAACAAGCCCCATGCGATTAAGCCGTTGCTCTTGCGCTTCGAAAAAAAATGTCAAACTATGAACATACTAAACGAAATTAAAAATATTGCCCCAAGACACGAAGCGTTACCACCATGGTACACTCTCCCCACAGTGTGTGACGTCACACTAACACGCCTCAGTAAAACCTGTACGCCACACAACCATATAATACAAGAATATCTAGGACTACAAGAAAAATACAGAAATTACACTGCATTTTATACTGACGGGTCAAAAACTCACGCTCATGTAGGAAGCGCAGTAATACAACGAAAAAATGAAAATGCAGTACGACTGCCCTCATGTGCTACAGTTTTCACCGCTGAGTCTTATGCCATTTGTGTTGCGGTACAGAAAATAACCAATGAAAACATCAAAAACAGCATCATTTATACAGATTCACTGAGCGTCCTTACAGCATTAAACTTCAAAAATGCCACGGAGCCAATGATTGGAAGCATCATACACAACATAGTAAAGATCACAACACAAAAACATGTTATAAAATTATGCTGGGTTCCCAGTCACGTTGGCATTAGGGATAATGAGAGAGCCGACATGTGTGCTGCACAAGCCAGAACGATGGAAATAAAACATGCGAATTTGCCTCCTAGGGATTACATGAAGTTAGTGCATTGCAGACTAAGAGCCAAGTGGCAAGCTTCTTGGGATAACGAAGGAAACAACAAACTGCATACTGTAAAGCCCATTTTAAAAGAATGGAAATCATGCCGCCATAAAGAGCGTTTTATCGAAGTAATTTTATGTAGTTTACGCATAGGTCACATAAACATCACCCAAAACTTCTTATTAACAAAAAAAGACAAACCTCTGTGTGAAATGTGTGGTGAGGAGCTCACAGTAAATCTCATTTTTATTTCTTGTTCGCATCTCGAAGAACTTAGAAAAAAAAATTTTACGGTATTTTACAATGAACATATTCCATTTCATCCCGCATTGCTTTTAGGCGAGCAAACACTTGTCGAGTTTTCACTTGTTGTAAGTTTCGAAAGAAAGCCAATGTTTTAAATCTATTATAATGTAACCTCTGTACACTTGACATAACATCATCTAAGCTTGTGTTTGGAAGTATGATAGCCATAGTTGCTTATGCGCATAAAACCGCATATTACTAAACAATGCAAAAATCAAGACAAACCACATTGTCCTAACTTTCAATGGCACAACTCTGCCTGACTCCATGCACGCCGCATACCTCCATTGCAAAGTCGGCCCATACATACCAAATCCGAGACGGCGTTTCAAGTGCCAGCGCTTTGAACACAGCATGTTGGCTTGCCACGGTAAGCCCACTTGTGTCACATGCGCAGAAGACGCACATACAGAAGAAAGATGCGAACGCACACCAAAATGCGTCAACTGCAATGGCGCACATGGCGCGTACTCCAGGTCGTGGCCAGTCTGGAAAACAGAAAAACAAATTATTACTTTGAAGACCACAGAAAACCTGTCCTACCTAGAGGCAAAAAAACGCGTCTCTTTCCAACAGAAAGGGACATACTCTGAAGCGGTGACGCGGGGACGGCCGCCGCCTTCAGTTTCTGTCGGCATACAGGTCTATCCGGTGGACCTGGTGTCGACACCCAAGTCCCCACCACAGAAGTCGGTGGTACAGTTCACAGGGCTGAAACTTTCGCGAGAAGACCACGCGATCCTCGCTGGAGGCCCTCAGGCCCCAAGAAGAGAGAACAAGGACGGCGCTGAACTTCCAACTTTTATTTCTAACGAATCGTGCGAACATATATGCACTCATGTATGCGAACATATATGCACATATATGAGTGCATATATGTTCGCACGATTCGTTAGAAACAAAAGTTGGAAGTTCAGCGCCGTCCTTGTTGTCTCTTCTTGTCCTTGTCTCCTTGCGCTGCTATTTGTTTATTCAAGTCATGTACCAACACGCCCAATTTTCCGCGTTAACCCAGAACAGCTCTGCTGAACTGGACCTGTCGCCCCACCCCTCTAAGAAGGCACCTGCTGGCCCAAGAGACTCTGCCGCTGGAGCAGGGCCTGGTTCAGCGGTGCCAGAAAAAAAAAGACGAATGCGAAGGCCACGGGCCATCGCAACCAAGAAGCATCCCCCACGTCCACCGTGGAAGATATGGATGTCGGCGAAAGCCCGCCGACATCTAAAACACACGCATCCGCGGCGTCTCCGCGGAAAACCGGCGCCACGAAAGTGGCGATGGATACAACTCCTGGTTCGCCACCGCTGCAGCGGCGGCGAGACTCTCTAGAGAAGAAAGGGAAACCACGAATCACCGCTCCTGAGAATAAATAACTTCCCCCAATCTCCAACTTATCACAATGGCGTATATAATACAATGGAACTGTAGAGGTCTACACAGAAACTACACAGACATAACCGAAATGCTGAAAACAATGGCACCTACAGCTGTGTGCCTGCAGGAAACAAACCTTGGGCCACAGCACACAAACATCAGAAGCGGTCGCAGTAAACATCATTAGCCATAAAACGATAACAATATGCTCTGTGTACATACCACCACACAACACAATTACAATGCATGACCTAGAAGAACTTCTGGAACAGTTGCCAGAGCCATATGTGATAGTAGGGGATTTTAACGCACACTCCTCATTCTGGTGAAGTGAGCATGCTGATTCAAGGGGTCAGCTCATCGAAGATTTTATTCTTTCAAATAACATATGTTTAATGAATACGGGAAAAGCCACATACTGCTGCCCCAGCTCTGGAAAAATGACCTGCCTAGATTTAGCATTTGCATCTCCATCAGTTTTTAATGATTTTATTTGGGATGTTTTAGACGACCTTCGAGGAAGTGATCACTTACCTACGGTTTTAAAGCTAACATCAGCTACGAAGCCTCGGCGATGGAAAATTCAACTCGCCGATTGGGCACTTTTCAGAACGAAGGCCACATTAGAAAAAGAATATGCCGAAACCCTTACTATAGAAGAAATAAAGGAAAAATTTGACACATGCTTAATATCTGCAGCAATAGAAGCCATCCCACAAATGCCTGAAATTGCACGAAAAACACATAAAGTTTGGTGGTCAAATGAATGCTCATTTTATAAAAAGCAGCAAAACAAGGCTTGGGGCAACCTTCGCAGATATCTCACTGCAGAAAACCTGCTCATCTTCAAAAGGGCTAGGGCCAAAGCACGATTCACTAGACGCAACGCAGAAAGGGCAGCATGGCAACAGTACATATCCTCCATAAACAGCTCAATATCATCAAAGAAAATGTGGCAGCAGGTGCGGAAATTCACAGGAAATTTTACTCCATTCACATTTCCAATGTTAACAACACCCGGTACTCAAACAACATTAGAAGAGCAGGCCAACATATTGGGTGACCATTTTTCCACAGTTTCAAGCTCATCCAACTACACACTAACCTTTCAAAAGCACGAAACAATAGTAGAAAAACAAAAACTTCCCTTTGGAACATGCATACACGAAGACTACAATCAGCTTATTACAATGCAGGAACTAAACACAGTACTAACATCCGGTAAAATGACAGCACCAGGCCCAGACAATATACATTATGCCATGCTTGCCCACCTCTCTGAGACTGCCATAGAGGCTCTCCTAAAATTTTTCAATAAAATATGGATGAGTGGAGAAATCCCCCAAGCATGGAAAGAAGCAATCATAGTACCCTTCCTAAAACCTGGCAAACCACCAACTAGTCCCACCATTTACAGGCCAATAGCACTCACTAGCTGTATAGCAAAATCATTCGAAAGCATACTAAACATCAGACTAACCTTCATACTTCAGTCCCAGGAACTTTTAGATTTACATCAGTGCGGTTTTAAAAAGACATGTACCACAACCGATCACCTCGTTCGCTTTGAGAATAGAGTTCTGGAAGCGTTCATCCACAACCAACACTGTATCAGGGTCTTCTTCGACCTGGAGAAGGCTTACGATACCACGTGGAGGTTCGGTATTGCATGTTCGCAAAAAAAAAAATGCCGCCACTGTCTCGAAGACGAAGTAACTAGTGTTAGCTGTTGTAGATGGCACTACAAGTCTCAGTGCGAGATGTGCTGTTTTCTAGTTGCTACCGCAGATGGCGCTGTGATCTCAGGGTGGTAGCAGACCCCACGAAAACTCTAAACGTGCACTCGTTTTGCCTGTTTGCAAAAAAAAAGGCCGCCACTGTCTGGAAGACGTTGAAGTAACTAGCGTTAGCTGTTGTAGATGGCGCTACAAGTGTGAATGCGAGATCTGCTGTTTTCTAGTTGCTGCCACAGATGGCGCTGTGATTTCAGGGTGGTAGCAGACCCCATGAAAACTCTAAACTTGATGAGTAAGAGCTTAGAAGTGCCTGTAATGGTTGTCGCTGTATTACAAAAAGTGGATTGCTGTCCCTGGGGCAGGCATGGTGCCCAGGTGCTGGAGCCGGGCAGTGAAGGGCGCCCCAGCGGAGGGGGAGGCACCACCTGGGCCTTCCAGGGCATGGGTCACCGGCGGGGGGGCGCTGCCACATCCGGTGGCGGAGGCAGCGAGAGCGTCGTGGCTCCTGCTGCTGCTCCAGCCGCAAATAATCCCCGGCCCCCCGTGTCACGGGTGCTCGAGATGTGGCGAGATGGCTTCAGCATCGATGAGGGACCCCTGCACGGCTACGACGACCCCAGCAGCCGGGATTTCCTGCAGGCCATCTGCCAGGGGTGAGTCATCTACTAACCCGAGGACGCTGAAACGCAAATTTCGACTGCAGATAACTCAGCTTCTACAAAGGGCATTAAAAAAATTCCTGCTGGACAATATTCGTGAAGAGGGGTGCTCTGCCATTCCAGGCATGCCTCAACTTTATTGGAGCCCTTTTCAGAGCCCCTGTAGTGGGGGCAGAAAGGGTGACCAACCAAGTGAGTGAAAACTGTCTCTTTTAAGGCAAAAGCCTTTAATGCCTCATTGTTCGGTACTTCCCTTAGTCCCTCCGCACACAGGGTCAGTACATAGCCCAAGAGTGGGCTCTCTTACATGTCCTGGGGCGTGCGAAGAGAGAGACCCGCTGCGTGGTTCGAGCACCGAGCCGTAAGGGGTCCGGTCTGCTCTTGTCGCGCTCGTGCACTCTCAATCCAAGAGAAGTAGCACATTTGCAGCACTCGTATTCATTGTGGTGACAACTATGATACACACATGCACAAGCACTGCATCCGGCACTCCTTCAACCTGTGCGCACCTGGCATCCACCACCACCCGACAGTGGGCCGCAGACGATGCGCGCAGACCGGTGCGGCGGGAAAACTCAAGTGAAAGCCGTGGTTGACTATGGTCAGTGGCGGCGGTTACTCGGCGGGTTTCACCGGGCGCTCGCAGGTTCCGCAAGGGCGGGGTGCGAGGCTCTCGGCTTGCAATGTTTGGGACCTGTGCGGCAAGGCACGCGAATGCCCGTCGGTAAAGGCCTCGGGGACTGCGAATATCGGCCGCTCACGTACCTTGCCGTTTGCGTCAGCCCGTGTTCCGCCCTCGTCGCACGCCCGCCACCAACTTCCCCCGTGCTCCCGCGACCCACTACCGAACAGCGCCACTTCGGCCCTACGTCACACCCCCGCAACCCAATCAGCGGACCCCGTAGCACGACCCCCCCCCCCCCCCCCTGCGGAGTGCAGCCGGGATCCCCGCGAGACCGGAGGGCCCAGCGGGGGGTTAGGCAGCGTCCAGAGCCGTACCGCGCCTCTGCTAGCGGATAGGGTTTCGCAGCAGTCGAAAAGGAGCAGCACAGGCTGCCCTCGAGACAGCGCGAATCCCCACAGGTTGTCAGCAGAGGTGTCACGCCTTTTCTAGTCAGACCAAAAAAAAAAATCTTTGTGCACAATCGGATTTGAACCACCACCCTTCCATTCCGCAGCCGAGCGTGCTAATGGCTACGCTACTTTCTGCCAACGCATATGTAGTTCTCCTTGTCTAGGACGCTGGAGAGTGTCTGCAGAAAGGCGTCGAATCAGGCGGATGCCTCCAAAACGCCCTCCAGTGTCTCCAGCATTTAAGGTTCACAAACAATTGTGTACTTAACATCTTAACCACACATCAGTCATCAGTGACACAGGCAGCAACACCACGCTGAAGGAAGCAACACCACGCCTCACCGCACTTTAGGTCAACAAAGTGCCCCCCTGAATTTTTTCCCTGTAGTCTGTTACATCCGTGCCTTGTATAACAGGGTTCAACTGCACATAGTCCACACAGCTCAAAAATTAACTTTTAAGCATGTATTTTTCTTGGGCTGGTAAATTGGTTTTTGAGGGAAGGAAATGGCGCAGTATCTGTCTCACATATATTGATGGACACCTGAACCGCGCCGTAAGGGAAGGGAGGAAGGTGGGAGTGAAAGAAGAAAGAGGAGAGAAAGAGGTGTGGTAGTGGAGGTCTCGGGAATAATTTCGACCACCCCTCAACGTGCACATACGAGGGGGGACCCAAAAGAAACCGGATTTTTCGTATAAAAACTTTATTTATTAACCCTTGCACAAAGTTCCTTCAGTCACCTTAAAAGTACTCTCCATGAAATGCGACGCACTTATCAAGTCTTTTTTTCCCACTGTTTAAAGCATCTCTGGAACTCTTCAACTTTGATATCGTCCGGTACTCTCTGCGAAGCTGTTTGTACGGCCACCAAATAACCAAAACGCTTCCCTTTTAGACTTTTCTTCATTCTCGGAAAGAGAAAAAGTCGCACGGGGCTAGGTCTGGTGAATATGGAGGGTGGGGAATGACAGTCCATCCCCGATAGGCCAAATAGTGGGTCACTCGTAAGGCCGTGTGTGCGGGGGCGTTGTCGTGATGAAGGAACCAGTCATCTGATCGCCAACGTTCCTTGCGTTTCCTCCGCACATCTTCTCGCAGACGTTTTAAAACTTCCAAATAAAAGTGCTTGTTAACAGTCTGGCCACCGGGAACAAATTCCTGGTGCAAAATTCCACGAAGATCACAAAAGACAATGATCATTGTCTTCATATTCGACTTCAACTGCCTTGCTTTTTTTTTTGGTCTCGGGGAGTTGGGAGACTTCCACTGGCTTAACGCTTGCTTAGTTTCTGGATCATACCCCTAACACCGACTCTCATCACCTGTAATGACTTTGGTGAAGAAGGTTGGATCACTTTCAATCTCTTTTTTTTTAATCCCTACTCAAATTTAATCGAATGTTCTTTTGATCCTGTGTGAGAATGCGAGGAAGAAATTTAGCAAAAACACGTCTCATTTGCAACTGCTCAGTCAAAATTCGCTGACAGGAGCTCCAACTCACCCCTGTCTCTTCTGAAATTTGGTTGATCGTGAAACGACCATCTTTGTTCCTTTTTGGCGGATTTTTTCAACGTTTTCATCGTTTCGAGACGTTGAAGGATGCCCAGAACGAGCATGGTCTTCGACACTCATCTCACAACGTTTGAAGCGCCCAAACCACTCGGAAACTTGTGTGCGGCTCATAGCACCCTCTTTAAAAGCCTGTTGCAACATTTGGTAAGCTTCCGTTGCCGATTTTTCAAGCAGGAAACAAAACTTCAAACACACTCTCTGTTCTTTTAAATTTGCCATAAAGATTTCGCAGGCGGAACAAAGTAACTGCAAGCGAAACACAAGACTACGCTAAAATGTTTGCCTACAAATTTATGTCGTCTGAACAGCTGTTTCGTGAAGGTCTCTGCTCGTGGAAGAGTCCGTCTCCCAATCCCCACCCTCACCCCCACCCAAGAAAAAACGAACAACAGAGCCCACACCCGTTACCCAGACCGACCTGACATCCCTCGAGGCCCGCCTGGATGCTAAACTCGCTGAGATGGACGCGCGTCTAGAGGCAAAATTCAATCATCTCATCGACCACCTCTCCCAGCGGTTCGAGCAACAAATTGAAGCGGCATTTACGCGCATGGTGCACACCCTAGAGATGAGCCTTGCACAGTACGACGCCCGCCTCCAAACAATAGAGAAGGCCCTTCCCTCGCTACACCTCAATCCGCCGCATCAATCCAGCCCACCTACCCCACAGAACTCCCCAACCAACCCACTTGCCCTCACCCCACCAAAGCTCCAGTATGGCGGGGCTCCCTCCTAATTCCTTATCAATTCTTCAGTGGAACTGCCGCCGCTTCCGGGGCAAGCGCGCACCCCTCCAACTCCTCCTCCCCACACTTCCCACGCCCCACATCCTTCTCCTTCAGGACACACATAGCCCTGCCACACTTCCTAGCTACACATCTGTTCACTCGGACGCCACGAATACACCCAGGGCGTCCACACTCATACATCGCTCCATTACACACCAAACCCATTACATCACCTCCGAGACGCCCTGCGTAATTACAGAAATCATACAAGATACGCACTCACTACCATCGATGTTTGTCGCCAATATATACCACCCACCATCTCACCCGATGGCTTCATTGGAAACGCTACTGCGAGATCTCCACCGTCTTGCAGGCAAGCATCCATTGATTATCGGAGGAGACTTCAACAGTCAGCATACTGACTGGGGCTACCGCACCACCACTGGACGAGGCCGGCGTCTCTGGTCCTTGGTACAAGAGCTCCGCCTCACAATACACAACAACTTTAACACCCCCACGAGGATTGGTAACAGTGTCAGCGCGGACACCAGCCCGGATTTGACACTGAGCCGCAACCTTGTTGGTATTACGTGGGCCACAACGCGTCATACATTAGGAAGCGATCATTACATCCTCTCCGTTACAGTACCGTACAAGCAAAGACAGGCCCGTCACCTAACACACAAAATCACCAACTGGGATGCTGTACGCTCCGCACGGGCGGCCCTCCCTGACGCTTCCATTATAGACATCGACCAGTGGGTGGCATCACTCATGAACGATGTCTCCACACACACGCGAACCCTTGTCACAACAACAGATACGCCCACCCTCGACACTCGCCTGGCCCACCTTTGGGAGGCCCATCATAGCATCCTAGAGCGCTGGAAGGGGCAAACGCTCAATCGGACCCTTAAAAAGCGGCTGGCCGCGCTGCAAACACAAATTACTGAGCACGCTGAGGAGCTCTGCCGATCAAACTGGGGTCAGATTTGCGACATTTTGGCTGGCAATCTGTCCTCCAAACGTAGCTGGCAACTCCTCCGTCACCTAATTGACCCCACGCAATCCAAAACAGCCACACAACACCACGTCACACGCCTTATACACAAGACCGGCCTTTCTCCTGACGCACTCATTAATATACTTAGAAACACACATACAACTCCCGGTACCTCAAACCCCCTGCCCCCCTATACAGGCGCCCCGAATGCCAACCTCGACGCAGAGATCACGGAGACAGAAGTCAGAGCGGCCCTCCTGACTCTCCGTTCTAACTCCACCCCAGGAGTTGACCGGATCTCTAATGCCATGCTCCGCAATTTGGACGATCAATCGATCGCCCAGCTCACGGAGTACTTCAACAAATGCTGGCAGGAGGGCACTCTTCCCCAATCATGGCGTCATGCCAAAATCATATTCATACCAAAGCCCCACAAACCACTTACACCCTCAAATCTCCGTCCCATTTCACTAACCTCATGCCTAGGCAAGCTTTTCGAACACGTCGCACTCGCTCGACTCACCCAACACATGGCGGAGCAAGACCTCTACCCGCACAGCATGGTGGGCTTCCGTCCCCATCTGTCAGCACAGGACGCCATGCTCCAACTCACGCAGGACATTTTCGACCCCCTCATTCCGGGTCACACAAAAGCTGTCTTAGCCTTGGATCTCTCCAAGGCCTTTGATCGCCTGGACCATCAAGCGATCATGGCGGCTCTCTCCCCCTTGAACATAGGTGAACGTATGTACACCTATATTCAAACATTCCTTACTAACCGCACGGCCGAAATTCACTTCGGTCCCCACATCTCCCCCCCATACACCCTTAGTGGGGTCGGAACCCCCCAGGGGTCCGTCCTCTCCCCTTTCCTCTTCAATGTCACTCTCATTCCCCTTGCCCACAAGCTACAAACCATCCCTCACCTTCGGCATACACTCTATGCGATGATATCACGCTATGGACCACCCATGGCAGTGATGGAGACATAGAGAACACCCTACAGTCCGCGGCTATCCTCACCCAAACGCATGCGCGGAGTATCGGACTCTCCTGCTCACCGGAGAAGTCGGAGCTCCTCATAATCCGCCCCACAACACGAAACTGTCCCACAGCCCCCATCACCGTGACACTGGAAAACCGGCCCATCCCGGAGGTAAACACTCTCCGGGTACTTGGCCTCCACATCCAGAACAACGGGAAAAACACACTCACCATACAGAAACTCAAGCAGACAACTGTGTCAATATCACACCTAATCCGCCGCGTTTCTGCACACCACCGGGGCATGAAGGAGCATGACCTATGTCGTCTCATTCATGCCTTCGTCCTCAGCCGCTTTATCTTCACGCTCCCCTACCTGAAACTCCAGGCTAGGGAAATCTCCACCCTGGATGCCATGATTCGAACAGCATTTAAGACAGCATTACACCTACCCCAAAATACCTCAACCGAAAAACTCTTTCAACTAGGCCTGCACAATACGATAGGGGAGCTTATTGAGGCCCACCGACAGACACAATACATACGTCTCGCGAGAACCACCACCGGGAGACACATCCTACACACCCTCGGTATACGCCTACCAGTTACCGATCCCACACAGCTCCAGGTACCCCGCCACATTCACCGCGATTTATTTATTAAACCTCCCCCCAAAAACATGCATCCCACCTACCACGAACCCCGCCGCAGAGCTCGCGCACGGGCACTCCACAAATACTATGGCACGGAACCGTATGCCGTTTGGGTGGATGCCGCATGCACGGGCGAGGACGCGGTTGTCGCCATCACGAACCCCTCCCTCCAACCCATTGCCACACTTCACATAACCCCTACTGCCACTTCGGAGGAGGCCGAAGAGGCCGCCATTGCCCTGGCCATCACCCGCACGGAGGCGCGATATATACTGTCAGATTCCAAAACTGCCATACTAAATTTTGCTCGCGGGAGAGTTCACGTCCCTGCATTTCGCATACTGGACTCCCTCGCCGCGCACCCGCCCCGCCATGTGGAGCTGATATGGGTGCCTGCCCACTCCGGGAATCCCGGAAACGAGGCCGCCAACGCTTTAGCCCGAGCTTCTCTCAACCGGGCACCGGCGGCCTCCGACCTGGGGTTCTCGCGGGAGCGCATGCACTCATTCAGTGAAATGACGCAGGCCTACAAAGCCGAGCGTCGGCTCTACCCCCCACCTCATCCTTCCCTCGACAATTACCATCAGACACTTTGGAGGCGGCTCCAAACACGCACTTTGCCCTCCCCTTATATACGCTCGCGATATCACCCAGTCCACACGAACCCTTCCTGTACCCTCTGCCACCACCCCAAAGCCACCCTCGACCATATTCTTTTCCTCTGCCCGGCGGATCCTCCCCCGCGGGGCCTGGAGCACCTTACCTCATGGGAGGCTTGGGAGACCCTACTGCGCTCCGAGGACCCGGCCAAGCAAGCCATCGCCACCGGCCGGGCTGCCAGCGTCATGAGCCTCCGGGACATGAACGTTTGAGTGCAGTGGGGCCGTGCGGGGGCCCAAGGACCGACGTGTCCAAAACTCCCTTGTTATAAATAAAGTTTTCATCATCATCATCTCTGCTAACCCCATCTAGCGGTAGAACTCTCTACTACGTCTACAATTGGTAGCGCGCTGTCAGTTCGGTTTCTTTTGGGTCCCCCCTCGTACATCGCACAGCACACGGATGCCTCTTGCGTAACGCCTTCATCGAAACGTGGCTGCCGTGGTCGGGTTTGAACACGGGTACTCCGGCTCAATAACCGACTACGTTAACCACTGAGCCACTACGGCAGGTTGTATACCAGAATATATGGTATTCAGAAATGTGCATAGCTCTAGTGGAAGGGTTCTGAACCATGGGTGAGACCCACATGGCACTCAAGACTGTCACACATTTCACTCATCACTGTCTGTTGTGGCATATATAATGTAGAGGAAAAGTTTTGAATATCATGCATTCTTTTCTATGTGTTCTCCGTGAATTCAGTGCCAAAGCACGTTTTTTGCTGATTTCATTAAAACAGGAAGCTTAAACAACAGTGTTCAAACTTAAAAGCAGTTGCTAGTTATGGACTCAAAGCATAAAAATTATTGTGATAAAGGTAAAATGCGGATAACGGCGTCAACTTTATATATAAAGAAACTATTCGCAGTGCATGGAGCAACATATAGAAGAAAGGTCGGAAAGCAAGAACTCGGTACAATGGTGTTAGTATTTAGGGGAATCCCCC
This sequence comes from Amblyomma mixtum, assembly GCF_055824585.1. NCBI lineage: Eukaryota > Metazoa > Arthropoda > Arachnida > Ixodida > Ixodidae > Amblyomma > Amblyomma mixtum. The sequence continues at coordinate 102,545,483 of NC_143012.1, read as the reverse complement.
AGTGTGGAGTAGATTTCACTGGGGGAGTATTCACTCTTCAGCAGCTGCTCTTTGCTGGATGCGTAATTATTCTGTAACAGTGCAATGGTTTCCTGTGAAGAGCTTGGTCATGACTCGATTTGTAGATTGAAGCATAAGTTGTATTTAAAACAGCAGGGCACATTTATGGCATATTGTATTTTACTTTGCTTGTTCTTGGTTTACTACAAATTTTTAATTCCACTCTTATATCTTGGTCCTGGTTGCACTGAAAAAAGCAGGAATCTGCATTGGGTCATGTGTGGCTCCTGTTCTTTCTGACATTTTTCTTTCCTGCATTGACAAAAGCTTGCTCAGCTCACTTCCTAACCTTCGCATTTTTAGATATGGTGACAATTATCTGGTGGTAATGGACAAGCCGCATGTTTTATGTATTGACGAAGCTGTTCATAATGTTCTTTCATCGTTCAAGACGGTAGGAGGAGGCTTAAAGTTTACCTTTGCACTCCCTAGTGGAAATTGTACAGTTTCTTGACCTAAGAATTCATTTCTTGGATGGGCATATATGCAAGATGTACAATCCTAGGTCACAAAAGGCACTCCTCCCTTACAGTAGTGCTCATTCGAAGATAATCAAAAGAGCAGTAGCGATGAACTGCCTCAATTCCGCTTTGGAAAAGTCATGTCCATATAAAATGTTTGAAAATTTTCAATTGCAAACTGACCGATCCCTCCGGATTCATGGTCAGCTGTCGTAAAGACGCTGCTACAAAAGAAAAAGCGCATCAAAGAGACAGATAAGCAAAATGAAGGGATGACAACTCAAGTAATTCCGTACCTTCACAGAGTTTCTCATAATCTAAAGCAAGTTACAAGCAGATAGGATGTAAACGTGCTCTTCTCCGCCAGAAGCAAGCTATCAAAAATTTTTCCTGTGATGGTTAATAAGGAAAAGCCGACTTGCACTATCAACCGCCAACTAGGTTTCACAGCTTTCCACTCACTTGCAGCAGAGTGTGCATTGGTCAGACCGGACGCTGTTTTAATGAGAGAGCTAGGGAGCATTACAACCTGGTGAAAGAAGGGAAGAGATGTCATCTTGCTATCCATCGCTGGGACTGTAAGTGTAAACCCATTTTTCGGAAAACTAAGTTTCTTGGGCGTGGAAAGGATCGGATTTAAAGAGATTATTGAGGCATATCACATTAGAAAAGCAGGTGGTCAATGTGTCAGCACCGCTTCTTTGTCTCTTCTTGATAATTAACTGGCGTTTTTGGACCATTACGGTCGATTGCCACGAGACGATAGTAGCGCTGTACTTAAGCTTTGGAGTTCTCAGTAAAAATCAGTTGGAAGTGCAGGATACGTCCTGTTGTACCTGTGTCTATTTCGTCCCCGTTTTTTCGTGCAAAGTAATATTTAACAGTCTAGCAAGAGAGCAGCAGTTCGCAATTGGTGGCGCGGTGCTGGAAGTAGTAAGGGAATGTGTCTACTTAGGGCAGGTAGTGACCGCTGATCCGGCTCATGAGAGGGAAATAACTGGAAGAATAAGAATGGGGTGGGGCGTATGTGGCAGGATATCTGGGATCATGAATGGCAGCTTACCAATATCCCCCAAGAGAAAAGTATACAACAGCTGTATCTTACTGGTACTCACCTATGGGGCAGAAACATGGAGGCTAACAAAGAGGGTTCAGCTTAAGTTTTAAGGACAACGCAGCAAGCTATGGAAAGAAAAATGATAGGTAGATCGGAAGCGGGCGGAGTGGGTGAGGGAACAAACGCGGGTTGATGACATCCTAGTGGAAATCAAGAGGAAGAAATGGGCTTGGGCAGGGCATGTAATGCGAAGGCGAAATAACCGCTGGTCCTTAAGGGTAACGGAGTGGATTACAAGAGAAGGCAACTGTAGCAGGGGGCGGCAGAAAGTTAGGTGGGCGGATGAGATTCAGAAGTTTGCGGGGATAAGGTGGCCGCAACTGGCGAAGGACAGGGTTTAATTGGAGAGACATGGGAGAGGCCCTTGCCCTGGAGTGGGTGTAGTCAAGCTGATGATGATGATGACGTTTTTTCAAGACAAGAATGGAAGCTGCAAGATGTAATGGAAGCTGCCCTGCTGACGATGCAGGGAGATCCCCCGTCAGCTCCTGCAGGAGGCGGATGGGGCTGAGGTGAACCTGAACATGGAGGACCACCGGCACGAGCAGTTCATGGCGCCCACCAAGGCCAAGGTGGCCCCCTTCGTGGGACAGGCCCACCGGCTGGGCACGTGAGTGGTGGCCACTCCACTCTCTCCCCACGTCACTTGAACTGCCGCTGCATTCCTGCGTAGGCCTATCGGTGGGCTGAATGCATAGTGTCGGCTGAGTGCGCTCACGTTTCTTGCACGTCACTGGCCGCCCCTTCTAAATCTCACGTAAAACTTGTTGCTGGGCGAGTTGGTGCATAGTATCTGAAAAACGTTAGAGCAACACAAAAACAATCGCGAGACAGAAAGACAGGATGTCAGTAGCGCGTCGTCCTTAAACCAGAAATGAATGGTCGATTGCTAGTTTACCAAAGTGTGTGTTCCTTCTCTGTCCTTAGTTTCCCTTTTGCGTCCTTTTCATTAACAAACTGCGATACATCATATCGAATCAGACAGTGCCAGCTTTGACAAAAGCGGGACGAAAGCAGCGCCTGCGCAATTTTAAGACGGCTCATTTAACCGTTTAACAACCTACCCCGGGCTGTACTCGGCATGGGAGATTTTACAAATATTGCTAATGACGTGTCACACTTGTCCAGCCTGATGTTCTGCTGTTTCCACCGCCAAAGTCGAGTCACGGTCAGCAGTTGCACGGTCACGGTTGCACGGTCACGAGTCACGGTCACGGTTGCAATTTTCAACACTAGAGGGTGGTAGTTGCCTGTCGACTGGGAGAAGTGTTATTCGTTTTGTTTTTACAACGAGAGGCCTCTTTCGATGATGATGGAGCGGGGGACTCCATGTTTGTCCTCATATTGGTCTTATTTGATAATCGTTTCCGCGACCCTCTTGAATGACAGGAGGCGTGTGAAGCCTTCTGGTGATGATGATGGTAGCAACTGCCTTGTTGTGTTTAGGCTGGAGGGCAGCTTACTTAGGGTCACAAAGCCATACGGAAGCGTTTCCTTGAGGCACTTTTGTTCGTAAATTTTTACGAATGCTTCCTTATACCGTGGCCTCGTTCCCTGCGTTTCATTCATGATTGTTTCTTTTTTTTAACTGTTTCGCGACCGCAAAGTTAATTCTCATGTTACAATCATAGTCGCATTACGTTTGCTTAAATATGACAATTACAATTGAACTGTAAGAGGCAGTTAAAGCAAGTACAGTTATAAAGCTGGTTTAAAGCCAGCCATGTAACTATTAATGTGCTTGCCCATTGTACTAAAATTGCAATGCTCAGCAGCGGTTCGTGAAAAAAAAAAGCAGACCGCACATGAGAGCCACAACTGCAGTGCACTACCATGCTACCACAACTCACGTCCCTTTGACAGCTACAAAAAGCTAAAGCTGGTGATGATGATGCTGATATGGATAGCGGGAGCCTGCAGTGGAAGAAGAAATTGACTGTGGTGGTGGTGCTGACAAGTCGTGGTCTGTGCAAGAGAAGAATACTTGTGTGGAGAGAGGGGTCTCGATTGCTATCACATCCTCTTGACTGCGTGACCATTTCACAACCACGATTGAGTTGAGTACGCCTTGATGGACTGTACAGTGATCTGATGATGCAACTGTGGGCTGAGATCCTTGTGTTTTACCCTGATGGGGTCTGTGTGTGTGGTCCATGTGGTGCAGTGTGACTCCTACGCTGAGCCGCCCCGTGGGTGTGAGTCCGCCTGCGGAGCATGCGGAAGCGGATGCCAAGAAGGCCATCAACCTGGATGATTCTCTGCCCACCACCAACATCCAGATCCGCCTCTCGGACGGCACCAGGTATGGACGCTGCTTTGGCTTCTGACTCCACTGGGGGGCGCCCACAAGCTGGCAGGCCCTTGTGTGTAGCTCTGCTAGTGGACAAGGTGACAATCACCTCCTCCAATGTCCTCTTGACTGCGTGAGCATTGTACACGCGTACTGGTGTGTGTGTGTATTCTTGGCATGATGGATCCTTGCGCATGGGCACGCCGTCGTCACAGCACACTCCACCGTGGTCCTCTGCGGTAGTAACCGTTCCAATCACAGGCTCATTGCTGTTCATGCTTCAGTGCACAGACCGCCCCGTTTGCACTGCCTCCAGCTGAGTTCCGCTGCGGCTGTTGGCAGATCAGTTGCACGCAACTGATGTCACTCAATTGAGAGCCTTTCACTATCATCATCATCATCAGCCTGACTACACCCACTGCAGGGCAAAGGCCTCTCCCATGTCTCTCCAATTAACCCTGTCCTTTGCCAGCTGCGGCCACCGCATTCCCGCAAATTTCTTAATCTCATCCGCCCACCTAACTTTCTGCCGTCACCTGCTACATTTGCTTTCTCTTGGAATCCACTCCGTTATCCTTAAGGACCAGCGGTTATCTTGCCTTCGCATTACACGCCCTGCCCAAGCCCATTTCTTCCTCTTGATTTCAACTAAGATGTCATTAACCCGCGTTTGTTCCCTCACCCACTCCGCCCTCTTCCGATCTCTTAACGTTACACCTATCATTTTTCTTTCCATGGCTCGCTGTGTTGTCCTTAACTTAAGCTGAACCCTCTTTGTTAGCCTCCACGTTCCACTATGGCATCTCTCAAAGCACATTTGGAGCTTTAGGATGCTGTACCGTACAATATTGAATAGCAGGCAGCATAGCATGGCGTGGAATTGACCTGGCATTGACCGGATGCCCCCCCCCCCTTCATTCTCCCTCTTCCTCCCCAGGTTGGTTGCCCGGATGAACCACTCACACACCATTGGAGACATCCGCAGGTACATTGTGACGTATCCTTTCCTGGTGCTGCTGCTTCTGCTGCCCACATTTTACCAGCACTCATTTGCTGCACGAGCGTGTGATATCGAGGTCAGCGCCACTATAGCTCTGGTCGCGCTCCTCAATGAGCCTTGGGGCGTGGCAGTCATGCTGGCTGTGTCGCACATATCGCACCCAGCATGCACCCAGCATGCAACTGTCGGGTAATAAACATTTTTCTGGTGCTTCAGAGGAAAAAAGAGCGCATACAAGTACGTGCTGGACGAAGACTCGTTGATTTGGCCCGTGCAGGCCAAGTTAACGAGCTTTTTTACTAACCTGGTATTCCTGCGGAAAGTGTTTTTGCAATTTTTGAGCTCTCTTTCCTTGACAAGCGGTGCAACTCAGCGCTCGGCCCGAGTACGAGGCAGCGACCTTCATCCTGCTGACGACCTTCCCGCACAAGGAACTGGCGGATGACAAGGTGACCCTGAAGGACGCCAACCTGCTGAATGCGGTTATTGTACAGCGCCTAAAGTGACCTCCCCGGCTGGAGTAGAGATATGCTTGTCGCCTAATAAAAACCGCCAACATTTGCACATTTCTAAGCACAGTTTCTGCAAGTGCATTGTACAATAAAGATGAACATTGAAGTGTATTTTCTTGAAAATGTTTCTTTGTGCGTATCTCCTTTCTGGCATGAATATTTACCGGATATATCGAACCCGCGTATTTTGAATTATTAGCTATATTGAACATGCGCATTACCCTCTTAAAAATCTTGTGTAAAATTATAAGAAAGTAGTGCTGTGTATCCAGCTCCAACTTCACAGGTTGTTCGGTATATTGAATGGCGCGCCGTGCCGCTTCAACTGGCTTTTCTCTTAACTGAGCTCCTCGATCACTCAGCTCGTGGAGTCTGGTTGGGTGCACAACCTGTGGCACCTGCTGGTAGCGCTCTGAAACCTTGTGACGAGGTGCACTTGGGGTGTGCTTGAGAGTGCAGTCTCTAGTACCCATTTTCCGCCAACCTAACTCGAGCCTGGCGGTGGTCGTCGTGGCATGCTTCTCTGTCGAAGCCGTTGCTTTTAATGATATTATTTATCTACTCCGCCTTGAGGGATTTCCTTAAACATTTGACCAACTTCTACCCTACTGAAAAAAGTTTTATGAGGCAATAAACTCATTCAGTTTATCATACAAATGTCATAGAGTTATCATACAAATCACATAAAATTATCATTCAAATGTCATTCATTTCTGTGAAATCATACAGTCATCATAGAGATATCATAGAATATCATACAATCTATGCAATTCGTATGATATTCTATGATATCTCAATGATCACTGTATGATTTCACAGAAATGAATGACATTTGAATGATAATTTTATGTGATTTGTATGAGAACTCTATGACATTTGTATGATAAACTGTATGAGTTTATTGCCTCATAAAACTTTTTTCAGTAGGGTACGTAGTGATCAATTCGCTCTTGCCCTACCATATGCTATCCGTCCCGATTAGCTCAGGTGATAGAGCGACTGCTCCGGTGAAGCGGTGGTCCCGGGTTCGAACCCTGCACCAGGACAAATTTTCTTTCGCTGCAAAGTTTTGTGGAAGCTGTATAGCTTTCCTTTGTAGCTGTATGGCTGTGCATGGGCGTGTGCCAGTGAGTAATTACCCCTTTGATAGCGATTATTCCCGTGATAGTGTGCTGGTAGTAGGTTTAGAGCGATAGTGTGCTGGTCAGAGCTCATATAATCGGCAGTGGCAAGTTCCAAAGTAAAACATTCTGTTTGGCTAGTTGGTAGACGTGCGGGAAAGATACCCAAGGGGCAAAACGAGCTTGGCATGAAGTAGGCTAGCCAACCAAAACTGCTCGGGCTGAACTTGCTGAAAGACCCTGGGCCGGGGTTGGGGATTGACATCCGCCTTCCATAGGCCAACATAGTCGGCCTGGCATAGGGCCGAGCAACCGATACACAAATGAGATAGAATTTTAATTGGAAAGTGGTCCCAGATTTTGTGCCAATGTAAGAAATGATCACTTTTGAGACCTCTGTCTGACCATCTGCCGCCTGGCCCCGCAAGCTATGTTAATGCAGCTTTTTACCCTGGGTCCCTCTCCTTTGTTACTCTGTTAACCTTGAGACCTTCGTGGGAACATTAAGCAGAATTAATATATACACCCGTCGCCATATGGCCGGCAGCTTGCTCGATATCGAATGAATGAGGTCATTTAATCACCCCCTCGAGGTTGCAACGGTAATAACAGAGAGGGTGTTGAAATATGACTTCATTCATTCAATATTGAGCAAGCCATGAGCCAGCTGATGGCCACTGGTCGCGGGCGTCTGCTTATATAATATATACCCCATGAAGCTATGCCACATGCTTCAGTGCAAAGGCTGCAAGAAAAACAAAAAGAGCCATGTCTAAGTGAACATAAAATGCTTTATTGCATCAAAAATACATCACTTTAGTGCACTGCTTTTATTTTTGCAGGTAATGAACTCCTAATGGTAATAATCTTCCACTCTATCGCTTTGTTTACTCTGCACACGTGTGAAGTGTGATTTTTCACACTGCACAATAAGAATTCGACTTCCTTAGCACAGGGGCACCAAAAGCCGGACAGAACAAGGTGAAGGAGCAGGCACACACGTAGACATGCCAGCCTTGTGTATACCTTGTCTGCAGCAGAATAGTGGAGGAATTGCGATGTATACATAGAGAAACCAATAAAACCACCAAAAGGCCGCTGCAGAGATATTTCACACATTGCACGCTGTTGTAGCAAGGTGAGAATGCCCTTCTACGAACCAAAAAACCACGGGGAGGCTGGTACAGGAGTGTCCACATCTTCAATCTCGAATGCTTCTGAAAGCTTTTATCTCGCTTGTGCAGGCAGTTTCTGAGTGCAGGCCAAGATTACCATTAATCTTTTTCTCTTTTTTTTTGTTTTAACACTGCTCTTTTAATCTATAGTTTTAATGCCGAAGCTGGCACAAGACAGGGTTAATTGGAGGGACATGGGAGAGGCCTTTGCCCTGAAGTGGGCGTAGTCAGACAGATGATAGTGATTTAATGCTTGCCCTTTGCCCAATACCAGCCAGGCTAGAGGATAACGAAAAAACATAGATCTTCTCCACAAATTTAGAAAACCTGTATTAGTGCTGCGCGCCATATAGCTGCATTGCATATAATAGTAATGCTGATGTTCATATCCTGGTCAAGCACATGTACAGCGTAAAATAGTGATTCAACTATGGCCCATTAGCCCCCTTTCTTATTCAATTACAGGGAGGTGGTATCAACATATGGAATTACTCCCTCATTTCCTTCATGTGTTTGTTTCTGAAGGTCTGCTCTCATTGGTTCACTGATATTCCTGAACACTTATTTCGCAGCGAAAAAAGTAACAGTATGGATATGGAGGAATCTGGTCATTCAGTTGTGATGCCTCCTATGAGTCAAAAGTTAGAAGTAAGGAGAACGGTATATTGAGTTTGATGCATGGAACTGTGGGGGCTGTCATGGAGCAGCGGAGGGCTTCGGATTATTTTGGACAAGCCGTGATTCTGCAATGTGTGCACTCCAGATTAGTTGTGAACTAACTGTGGTTGTTTAACGTGCAATGACTTGCACAGTACGCAAGTGTTTCCCCTCCATCCAAAATGGTGCTGCATCAGCCAGGATCTGATCTCGACCTTGGGCTCAGTGGCCAAGCTGCTGCGGCAGGTAAGTCAGAAAACGGGCCACAATTACAGCAGCATTTTCCTCCCCAGCATTTTCCTCCTCCCGGCTAGCAAATGCAGGCTAGAGAATGATATGCTGTTGCTGACATCTGGTAAGCAACAGCACTGTTGATTCGTTCTGAAAGGGCTCTCGTGTAGTTCCCTTAATCTGTGGCGGGGCACATTTGGATGAATTAAGAGGTGTTTGTTACAAACTAATAACATCACTTATGCCGCACCCTTCACTTACAGGCCTTCATTTCAGGAATTGCGGTTGCAACACTGGTTTAAAAAAAAAAATTCTGTTCACAGGTAGGTAACAAACTTAAGATTTGCCTATTTGCCTAACATTTTGACACCTCCTTTAACGGCAACTGCCCGCACTGTAGTGCGGTGCCTTCGGACACCTATCACATGGTGTGGGCCTGCCCCTCCCACCCGGCCATTCCCCCATCCCCAACTCAACCCGGGAGGACTGGGAGGCGACCCTGCTCGGCTGCCACGACTTACTGGCCCAACAAGCCTTAGACGGGCGCGCCCGGGGGGCGGCCACCGCCACTGGGGTCCCAAACTAGGGACCTCCACCTAGTGCCTGTGAGGATCAGTCCCTTAAGGGCTGATCCAAACATACCTCCTGTCCATTCTTAATCAATGTTTTCACCACCACCACCTCCTTGCTGACAAAGGAAGTGTCCTCCGTATTCAAAACAACATAAATGTGTGAACGTACAAGACTATCTTGCTCTTCGTGATATCAGTGGCTTTCTTTCCGTAGACTTGGTTGACAATCGCCTTTTTCTCACAGACGGGATCAACACTAAGGTAAGAGCACGCCAAAGAGGCTGTCTGCTTCTTCATTTTAAAATAAAATTTTGGCACCAGTGAAGGATGTGCCGAAATATCCAGCACACCAGGAAAACTTCACATTGACAAAAAAAATGAGCAGCCATTTTACTCTCAAAATGCTCAAAAGGTGTTTGTCACCACGAAATCTAAAAGAGAGTGCAAACAGGGCGTCAATTTTCATCTTTTCAAGCAATTCTTAAACTACAAACAGAGCACAGGTTATTCCCAAGAAACAATTTTATGTCTAAAGTTATAAACAAAAGAAATTTCTGATCACACTTTACTTAACTCCATCATAACTCAGCCCCCTCCAAAACTGTCCTGAATACTGAAGTGGCCTGTGTACCAAAAGTATTTACCTAAACATCAATTAAATAAATAAGCTTCTAGAAATTATATTAGGACAACTTATGATCTGGTTGCAACAGCAATCCAGGTATTTCATCATGTATTCTTTAAGAAAATATAATAAAAAATTATAGGTATAAAACGATCTTTTGGGGAAATATCACAAAGGATTCATCCCACAATATAGGAAGGTTCTTTACCCAAATCAAACTACTACAACTAAGCTATGCAAAATACAAAATAATATTGTTACTATTCTCCGTGAACACAGCCTAATGAGCAAATGATGATCTTAGCTCAATGGAATAACTGCAAAATTTGATTATAAATATATCTGCAAACAGTATAAATATTGTGTCAAGCATTGGCTTGTTGAGTGGCATTACACTAAACGATCAGGATAGCCATGTGAAAATGAAACAAGGCTACAGCTTCTGCTACAAAATTTTGCCACATACTAACATACTAACATTTTGCCACGTACTAAATCTTTATATCTGCTAAAGGAGCAACTAAAGTGGACTAATTTCCTTGAAGCCATCACAAAGCCCACAGCAGAAGTACATTTAGGTTGCCAATCATGAAGCACACTATACCGAGGGTCACTACCAATGGAAACTTTACAAATGCAGCACTGAGAGGCAGGTTACACTCAAAATAGACTAACACAAAGCCATTCTTAAAAGCCGTTCTTAACAGCAGCGTACAAACAGGCAGTTCTGAAAAGAGTGCACTAAAATTCCGCCCTAAATTTAACAGCAGGCCGGCACTGTTGCTCTTCTTGTCCAGTGTCCGAAGTTGCCCTCCAATGTCACAGACACGCTGGAGACTGCTCGAGAGCATGTCAGGCACAGTATTCCTATAATTTGCCACACTGTTAACATGGAATCCTATTTTTTGTGCGTGCTGGTGCAGAGTTGTATGAAGCTAGGTCTTTATTGCCCAACTCAACATTTGATAACCTGCTGCCACTCGGCATAACGACTAGTCTTGTCATATAAACACTACTGCAGAGCGCACATTCTAAGTCACTTCTTTGCCAATTCCAACTCCTAGGTGTAGGGTACACAGCCTTTTGGATTGAAGCCAACTCTTGAGGCTGCCGAGTATCCTTGTGAAGTAGCATGCCTGAAGAAGGTCACTGCAAAAGGTTGTACAAGGCCATCTTACTCTAACAGCACTTGCTGCTGGGCTAGTTGGTTTTGGTTCATAATTAAATAGTTTTAAGGCACAAGAAACAGACAAGACACATAGGTAAGTGACAGGACGAAGCGCCATTTTTTTTTTGCTAATTCTTTTTACGTGACCCCATGAAGGAAGCACAGGGCGGAAAAGCACACTTACTTCAACGGGGACCAAGCCGTTCTTGATGCAAAAGGCGACTGTCCTTGCACGACAGGTGTTGGCGACGACACATGTGACACAATCATCAATGAAACGCGGAGATGACACACGAAAGGAAGGGCCCACTGTACTAGAAATATAGTCTAAGAACACTTGCGCTTCGTCCTGTCACCTACCTATGTGTCTTGTTTGTTTTTTGCGCCTAAAAAATATTTAATTATGAGCCATCTTACTCACAGGGTCAAAGGGAAATGACTGATACCTGTAAGTGCAGCAGCAGCATGAAAAAGTAGCCCCCAAAAAGTAGCTCCCATGAAATTTACTCAACATGAAAGTTACTCACCTTTAGCTCCCATGAAAGTTACTCACATAACCCTTGTGTACGGTGCACAAGCACCGTACACAAGCATTGCCCTGCAAACAAAACGACACCCCACTGCAGCTGCTAGATTCCAGAGGAAACGTTTGTGCAGAAGTGATGCAGCATTTACCAACAAAGCAAGTCGTAATGACCACTCAACAAGAAAACCATCGGCTACTGTCTAATTTCAGTTTTTAGTAAATGGTGTGCACTTTTTATTAGCAAACCACTGGATTTCTTTTCAGGAACCTTGTACAGAGCATGAAAGGCATGAATAGCCTAGCTTTACTCCATGTAATGCACACAATTCGTAGAGCCACCATTAAAACCATTCCAGAGACCCTTTAATCATCCCTTCGAGAGGCGTGGCTAAGGTAGTAGTACTTTAGCTTGGCAGGCAAGCATTATTTGCCAGCAAGTATAATCTCTGGGTGCAATCCGCAAGCCACCCTCTAGCGAAGGTTCTAGTAGGCATTTTTTTTAGTATTTTGCTGTATCTTGGTCTTGGTAGATAGCATGCACCAATCAGCATGCCAGCATGATGCGCTGTGTCCCTTCACTCCTGTGGATTCTCATACAGATGCACTTTCCAAAAATAAACAGTGAGTGTTCATAAAAATGCAGTTTTTAAACTGATATTTAGCTGAAATCTGCTCTACTGTTAAAACATGGCTTTCAATCCCAGTTATCAACAACCACACAGTTGGTAGGGATAACTTACCACGTCGCAAATGCTCTTTATGTAAACGGTCAGTTAGGTGCTGTCTTTCTAAACCTTTCCTTATCAAGGCTATAGGGATTGAAAATAACGTAATTATAGAAACTGACTGTCTTTTGAGGAACTGTAAACAATGTGTTCTTAATATGCATCAATGAAATCCATTTATGAGCTGACCCTGGGGTACAAATCTGACTCTTTGCAGATGACTGCATAGTGCATACAAGATCAAAAGTTCCATACAAGTTTCCACACAAGATCAAAAGTTAAATGAAGGTTAAATGAATATCATCAATTCAAACTTTGTGCATTCATTGGGGAAAGAAACTTGATGTTGTCAGAACAAGCAGTGTAGTTTTTGACTAATGAGAAAGTGGCACTGCGCAACCTGAGCTGGGAACAACACGTAAATAACAAAACTTAAAACTAAGGAGGCTCAGCGAAAGTTTCACTTCCTCAGGAGAAGATTATGCAATGCTTTTCCTGCTGTAAGACTTAAAGCATATAAAACACTCGTGAGGCCATCCCTAGAATGGACTAATATAAAAAAACAGAATGGAATGGAATAGAATGGACTGATATAAAAAACTGAAACAATAAAAGAAGAAAGGTTAACATCGATAGAGAACAAATTAGAACGCCTTACCCTACTTGAAGACGAGCTTTCGTCATGTACTGAGCATGTTGCATATCTTCAGCAGCTCGTATTATCTCTGGAATTAAAGGTAGACGATCTCGAAAATCGCTCCAGAAGATCGAATATTATAATTTATGGCATGCCTGAAGAGGAAGAAGAAAATAGCGACTCGCTGGAGCGAGCTGTGAATCAAGAAGTTGTCAAAGAATCCTTAAAACTGGAAGAAGTTCCAATAGAACGCATTCACAGACTAGCAGAAGACAAAACAAGGCCTATAATACTGAAGCTTCTAGATTTCAGGGACAAAACGAACATTTTACGTAACTGCCACAAATTAAAGGGCACCGAGTTTACCATAAGCCTCGTGTCCGCGATTTTTCGCCTCGTGCCCGCGAAATCAGAAAAAAGCTATGGAAATACGGGAAACCAAAAAAAGATTGCGATGAAAAAGTGTCGCTGGTTTTCGATAAACTAGATAAACAGTGAATTGTACTTTTGGGACAACGAGAAATGTGAAGTGTCACCAATTGCAGCTCATCCGGTTACACCTTTACTAACCGAGGCAAAAAACCAAAACACAATAGTACACGGGCTCTACGCACGCGCCGTCCACAACGTCCCAAATAACTTTCGTAAACATTAATGCACGTAGTATTATCAATAAGCTTGGTCCCTTGGAATCTTTATTATTAGGTTTAAAGCCAGAATTCATGGCTATAACAGAAACTTGGCTGACAAGAGAAATCAAAGAGTTTGAAGTAATTCCCCCCCAGGTGGAAATTTCACAAGTGGGACCGCTTAAAGTGGGTTATTGGACAGGGACCACTTGGCAAAGTGGGACCACTTGAGCAAGTGGGACCACTTGAGCAAGTGGGACCACTTGAGCAAGCGGGACCACTTGACAAACGGAACCATTAAAAAAATTTGGAATTGTAATTAGAACCATGAAATTTGATATTTCAGATGGTTACAACTGGGTTTTGAAATTGTTTCCAATTGTGCCTTTGCATATTGTTAAGGTGCAAAAGCAAAACTGAATTGTGAGGACTGCACGGCGGCGTTGAGCCTAGTGTCAACATTTTCACAGTTCAATTGAAACTGAGAATGCATATACTGTTAAGGAAATCAAGACGACACGAGCATACATCACATAGAAGAAAGACATACTATGGTCAGACACTAATAACACTGGCTTATGTGTACACATCCACAGAACACTTTTTTTGCTCCTATATATATACCCTACTTGTGAGACTCTCATACTGGTGGCGCTTGCCTATTGAGCACGCTTATTTCATATAATTTCGACCACAGTGATTGAGCAAATGATGAATACAATTCAGTAGGGTAAGCTGCTGACAGCTCTATATTAAAAATCTATTATAATTCTGCCTTGTTTTTCTGATATGCAAATGTTCACATAGATCATGGTTACACTTGATGCCCAGCTGTGGCAACTTGCAGTCTATAGTGGTCCCACTTTGAAAACCACTTGCTTTTGAATGGCACCACTTGAAAGCAAGTGGAACCACTCGTAAAAACCACCTGCTTTCAAGTGGGACCGCTTGAAAGCAAGTGGGACCATTTGTAAAACCACTTGCTTTGAAGTTGCATCACTTGAAAACAAGTGGGACCATTTGGAATCCCACTTCATATTTTCGCCTGGGCCAACTACTCCATAGCACGCAAGGACAGGCTGACGCGAGGCGGAGGCGTGGCATTAGTGATAAGAAAAGATATACATTTCGTTACGTTACCTGAAGTTGAGGGGGTTGAAGCAATTTTTTGCAAACTCTGCTTTTCTGATTCTGCAATCGTTGTGGGTTGCGCCTATCTTAGTCCTTGTTCTGATCCTATCATACTTCATTCATTGTATACTTATATGCAACATCATGTTAAGGGGGCGAGACTAATACTTTTAGGGGATTTCAATCTTCCTGATATTAACTGGAATTCACTGCACCATACCTCACCTTGCGCTGATATTGTTTTTGATATAATGCTTTCTTTTAACCTCTCGCAAATTGCAACAGAACCCACACGTGTGCAAGGAACCAGCTCTAATGTTTTAGATTTAGTTTTCCTGAGTAGTCACTTCTCCTGTCGAGAAACAAAGGTTGAAATTTTAAATGGCCTGTCTGATCACAAACTTGTAATGTGTTCTGTCCCGCATCACTATAGTGCCCCTTGTTTTCCATCTACAATAAAGTACCCAGACTACAACCGAGCTGACGACACTACCATACTTGATACTTTATCACACGAACTAACACCATTTCAGCAACTCTCAGATGACATAAATACTGACATAAACATTGTGGCAGAGATTCAAAAATGTTGTGTGATATTGCGTTACTAATTATGTGCCAACCAAGACTAAGAGAATACGCAAACGTAATCCATGGATAACTCGAACCGTAATTCATGCCCAGCGAAAAGTTCCACGGCTGAAAAAAAGTGCAGAAACACCATCCATCACCAAAAACAATTGAAAAAATAAACTCAGCCATCACTGATTTGAAAACCAAAATAAAAACAGCTAAAACATTTTACTTTACTAATACGCTGACTCGTTTCTTAAAAGATGCTCCCCAAAAGTTCTGGCGTCACGTGAACCCTAAATCACGAAAAGATAACCAAGCTTCTCCAGAGGAAAACCGAAATATTGCAACAACGCTGAATACCTACTTTACTTCTATTTTCACTACAGACAACGGAATTAAGCCTCGTATTAGTTTTTGCTCAGGAAATAAATTAGAGCCCCTTACTGTAACAGAAACAGGAGTCTTAAACCTCTTATTAAACTTGGACACAAAGAAAGGATCAGGACCTGGTGGAATCTCTAACATTTCCTTGCGTAGATATGCCGAATGGGTAGCAAAATATTTAGTAATACTTTTTAAAAAGTCATTGTCATCGCACACCATTCCTAAAGAATGGAAAATAGCTAAAGTGACACCTATACACAAAACAGGAAGCATATCAGATCCCTCAAATTTCAGACCAATTTCACTATCAAGCACTGTATGCAAGTTACTAGAGCACATTATCTTAAAGCACATAACAACCTACTTAAAGGAAAATCAAATTTTAACATCTTTTCAGCACGGCTTTCGGAAAGGAGTTTCTACAGTCCCACAACTAATCGAACTTACACATGACATATTGTCGTGTCTTGCTAAGGGAAACGACACTGTAGCCGAGGTGCAACAAGAACTCGGGTTTATTGTCAGCCGGCCGTCAGACCGCGCGTCCCGCTGGTCGACGACTGCCCGCGAAAACCAACACGCATGTGCTTATATCGAGATACAGACAGGCAAGGGGGCGGTGCCCAAATACCGGCACGTGGCCGTGAGTTGGCCGTTTGCTTATCGTGATACAAACACTACATTCCCCCTTCCCTAGACGATGCATGCTCTCATTACACATGGTTGACATTTATGACAAACGGTTAGTTTTTATACAGAAATAACAAACACAAGTGAACGGTTCAAACTCTAGTTCCAAAAATTGGTTGACACAATCACGGCACTGATGTGTACCGATCCGGCGGACGTCTTTCCCTTGTCGGATACCGATGTCGTGTTGAGGCTTCGTGGCCCCTGTCGCCAGGAGAAGACCCCGAGTCGTGATCGATGTCTTCGGAACCGAGGGCTTCCGTCGATACTCCGCCTCCTGCGGCAAACGCCCCTGGATCTTCCTCAGCTGTGCCCGCTGCTTGTTTCGGCGGCTGCATGGCACTCTGTTCATCAGTGCCCGTCGATGACCCAGATGGTTGCCACGGCTGCCAGGAGTCCTCACCATGGGCGCCACAACCGTGGTCTGCAGACGTTGCCTCCGGGTCTGCCTGCCTTGTGCGTATGTGGTCTTGATGCCTCTTCCACTCCATGACCCCACGTGGTGTTGTCACCTGTAGCACATAAGACACTGGCCCCGAGCGTGACGTCACCGTTGCCTCTAACCATCTTGGACCTACTCTAGAGTTCCTGACAAACACTTTGTCCCCAACGCAAAAACTTCTCTGAAGTTCTCTTCGACTGCCGGTTTGTCGAAATTGCTTTTGCTCGACCACTGAACGAGTACTAGGCTTAAGTAAATCGAGTCGAGTTCTGAGAGGTCGCCCGATCAAAAGCGAAGCCGGAGATTGCTGGGTGGTTGCGTGAGGTGTATTCCGGTACGCTAGAAGGAAACTGGCTAGTCGTTCTTCAATGGGCCGGGCTCTGTTGTCCTTTCGCAGGGCTTCTTTAACTGTTCGTACAAATCTTTCAGCCAAACCGTTACTTGACGGGTGATATGGCGCGGACCGTACATGTTTTATTCCGTCCATCTTGAGGAATAACTGAAATTCTTCGCTGCAAAACTGCGGCCCGTTGTCTGACACGATGACCTCGGGCAATCCAAAACGGCTGAAGAGGTCACGCAGCTTACCGATGGTAGCTTCTGCCGAGGTCGACGGCATCAGGAAAACCTCCGGCCACTTTGAATGAGCGTCTACCGCCACCAAAAAGTTGCGCTGAAGAAACGGGCCAGCAAAATCCAAGTGGAGTCGGGCCCATGGCCTCGTAGGCCAAGCCCACGGATGAAGGGGAGCTTGGGTAGGCAGCGCTCGTTGCTGCTGGCAGGCCGCACACGTTTTCACGGTGTTCTCCAAGTCGGCGTCAATTCCTGGCCACCAGACGTAGCTCCGGGCAACTTCCTTCATCCGCACTACTCCAGGATGCCCCTCGTGCAGCTCGTCCAGGATTGTCTTCTGTAAATAAGGGGGAACCACAATGCGCATTCCCCAAAATAAACATCCTTGGTTAACCGACAACTCCAGTCTTTTTGAAACGAATGGTTTCATCTCATCAGCCACTCGCTCGGGCCATTGACCCGTTACCGCGTGAAGAACCTGCCGTAAGGTATGGTCACGTGATGTTTCCCGCGCAATGTCCGAGCTTGTTATCGGGAAAGTCTCCCACCGAAGTGCGTAGCAGGCGGTTACTTCGTCGTCCTCTTCCTTCTCGCCACTCCCGGGCAGCGGTAGACGCGACAGACAGTCTGCCTCTACGTTGCTTTCCCCTGGACGATATACTATATCGTAACGGTAGGCCGACAGCGTAATTGCCCACCTCTGCAAACGAGCCGCGGCAATGCTTGGTATTCCTGTTTTGGGACCGAGTATCGTCTGTAAAGGCTTGTGATCAGTTACCAAGCTGAACTCTCTACCGTAAATATAGTAATGGAACTTCTTAATTCCGAAGACTAAGGCGAGCGCTTCTCGCTCTAACTGGCTGTAGTTCCGTTCACTCGGCGATAATGTGCGTGATGCAAACACGATCGGCCGCCTGGAACCATCTTGTTCCACTTTCGATAAGACTGCACCCAGCCCATAAGATGAGGCATCGCACACTACCTGAAGCTTAGCTTCCGGATCGTAATGTGCCAGCACCGGCGCTTTTATTAGCAGCCTTTTTATCTTTTTGAATGCTATGTCGCACTGTTCACTCCAGACCCACGGCGCATTCTTGCACAGCAGCTGATTCAGTGGGAAGATGACTGTTGATAACTCTGGCAAAAATTTTCCGTAGTATGACACCATGCCCGTAAACGTTCTCAGCTGTTTTTTATCGGCTGGGACGGGGGCTTCTAATACGGCCTTTACCTTCTCTGGTGATGCTGCAATTCCTTGTTTACTGACCACGTGACCCAGAAACTGCAATTCTGATTTGAAAAATTCACACTTCTCTGCCTTAATCCGCACTCCTCTTTCGTGCAACCGGTTCAGTAACGCATCCAGGTTCACTAGGTGCTCCTTTTCGTTCCGGCCCGTGACGAGAATATCATCTAGGTAGCATATCACACCTTTCAATCCTTTTAGCATGTTGTCCATTATCTTTTGAAAAATCGCAGGCGCACACGCCACCCCGAAGGCTAAGCGATTTACTGCATACAGTCCTTTGTGCGTGTTGAGGGTGAGGTACTCGCGCGAAACCTTGTCCATTACCACTTGCTGATACGCTCTACTCAGGTCAATCTTCGAGAACACCTGCCCTCCCGAAAGTGTGGCCAAGATTTCTTCGATCTTGGGCAAGGGGTAGTTGTCAATGTTTAAGCAAGGGTTCAAAGAGGCCTTATAATCTCCGCAGATGCGTACGCTGCCATCTTTTTTTACCACAGGTACAATTGGTGAGGCGAAAGCACTGTTCGAAATGGGCTCGATCACGCCCAGACTAACTAGTTTTTCCAGTTCTTTCTCCACCGCTTCTTTCAGTGCGAACGGAATGCTTCTAGCTTTACAAAACTTTGGATGCTGTTCTGGCTTCAGGGAAAGTTGAGCTTGCTCACCTTGAATTTCGCCGAGTTCATCGTTGAACAACTGCGGATGTCGCTTTAAGACTTGTTCCAAGTCCCGGTGGTCTTGCGCACCCACGTGATTAACGCTACTCCAATTGAGCCTGAGCTGATATAACCAGTCTCGTCCTATGAGAGCAGGACCCTCCTGGCAGAGAATGTGCAGAGGTAGCTGGAGAGACTGGTGCTGATGCTTCACGTTTACTGTTACCACTCCTTTTGGGCGCACGCACTCCCCTGTGTACGTACGAAGCAACACCGATGCCGGGCGTAACTTCATCTGTGGGAAGCGTGAGCGAAATAAACTGTACGGCATCACTGACACTGCTGCTCCAGTGTCCAGCTCCATGTCAAGCGGAATTCCCTGAATACACATCGTAAAGCGTATCGGCTCTTGACGTGGTTTCTCGAGCGTTGTTTGCAACAGTGGCTCGATGTCTTCCTCTGTCTCGAATACGCCGAAGCTTTGCCTCCGGTAGTTTCCTTGTCGTGCGTCTTGCCCGCTCGCTTTCGAAGGGTGCGAATCAGATTCAAGCTGAGAGCGGCAGACTTTTTGAATATGCCCTACTTGGTGGCATTTAAAGCAAGTCGCTGTTCGGAACCGGTAAGCCCGGTTGCGATGACGCAAGCCACATCGCGTGCATGGTGAACCGTTCCGTCTAAGGGACTCTTCTGCAGAAAACTTCTGAAGGTCTTCCTGGGTTGCACTGCTAGGTCGGCACTCTGTGACGTTCTTGGAAGCCGCCTCCACTGATAAGGCTATCTCAACCGCCTTTTTGAAGGTCAGAGATGCATCCTCAACAAAAAGCCTCTTCTGGATGCCAGCGCTAGCAATACCACATACAAATCTGTCTCTCAGAGTTTCTTCTAAGTTAGCTCCAAAGTTGCATGTTTCTGCAGATTGCTTGAGGCCTGCCACGAACTGCGCGATGCTCTCCGTTTGTTGTTGCGTTCTTCGGTGAAACCTTGCTCTTTCCGCAATAACCGATGGCTTGGGTGACAGATGCTCTCGTAATGCTTTCTGCAGTTCTGACAAAGACTGACTAGTAGGAGCGTTCGGGGCAGTCAAACTCTTCAATAACTTGTACGTCTTCGGACCCACGATACTCAGGAAGGCATCTACTTTGTTCTCGTCTGGAATCTTATTCACTCTAAGGAATGCATTAATCCTTTCTTCGTAAGTTTCCCAATCAGACTGAGATTCATCGAAAGATTCCACTTGCCCAATCGTGACCATCCTGGCAGTTTCCGAGTCGCTCCATCGTGGTCCTTCTTGTACGCTTGGCTGAATATCCGTCTTCACGGTCCCCGTGGGATCGGTCCTCGTTCTGCTTCAGAATCCCATCCTCGTCGCCAAAATGTTGTCGTGTCTTGCTAAGGGAAACGACACTGTAGCCGAGGTGCAACAAGAACTCGGGTTTATTGTCAGCCGGCCGTCAGACCGCGCGTCCCGCTGGTCGACGACTGCCCGCGAAAACCAACACGCATGTGCTTATATCGAGATACAGACAGGCAAGGGGGCGGTGCCCAAATACCGGCACGTGGCCGTGAGTTGGCCGTTTGCTTATCGTGATACAAACACTACACATATCCTTCGCAATTGATCAACAGAAACAAATTGATCTCATTTTCTTAGACTTTTCGAAAGCTTTCGACCGCGTATCACATTCCAAACTTATTATGAAACTTAATGCAACCCTTGGAGCTGGCCCTATAGTAGATTGGATCGTTGATTATTTGACTGACCGTACTCAATTCGTCGAAATTAACAATGCTAAGTCCGAAACAACTAATGGTACATCCGGCGTGCCACAAGGAAGTGTTCTTGGCCCAGTATTATTTTTAATTTTTCTAAACGACTTACCTACTAGTATTTCTCACAAAATTAAACTCTTTGCCGATGGCTGTGTACTTTACCAGGAAGTTGACTGCGTCAATGACCATATAGCTTTAAATAACGCTTTAACAGCAGTGACCAAATGGTGTGAAGAATGGCAGATGACTATTAATGTTAAAAAATCAGTTTCTTTATCCGTAACAAGAAAGATACACCAATCAAATTTCCAGTACACATAAAACAACATTCCTCTTGATTCGGTGTCCGAATATAAATATTAGGCATAACACTGACCTCTGACCTCAGATGGGATTCTCATGTTAACAATGTCACATCAACCGCCTTAAAACAGTTCTTTTTCATTAACAGACGCCCCAAACTAGCACCATCAGAAACAAAGCTCCTTGCGTATAACACATATGTCAGACCAATTCTAGAGTATGCTAATGTTGTTTGGTTTCCTTTCACTAACAAGCTTACTAAACAAATAGAAGCAGTGCAGAGGAAGGCGGTCAGATGTATATTTCATATACACAGGTTGACAGACTCACCAACAGAACACCTCAAACACACAGGACTCCTAACCCTTCAAAGCAGAGCAAAGCTAGCGCGCCTTAAAACCATGTATCAACTCGTACACAATCAATTAAAGTCGACACTTCAAGATACATATCAAAATCACAAACGCGACAAACACGTAATAAACACATACACACTCTAAACGAGTTTTCATTCCGTACTAAGACGCCGCGGTGGCTCAGTGGCTATGGTGCTCGGCTGCTGACTCAAAAGACGCGGGTTCGATCCCGGCCGCGGCGGCTGGAATTTCTTTGGGGGAGAAATTCTAGAGACCCGTGTACTGTGCAATGTCAGTGCACGTTAAAGAACCCCAGATGGTCGAAATTTCCGGAGCCCTCCACTACGGCGTCTCTCGTAGCCTTAGTCGCTTTGGGACGTTAAACCCCACAATACCAAACCAAAAATCATTCCGTACTGACACTTTCAAATATTCATACTTCCCTCGTGCTATACGTGAATGGAACACCTTGAACACATCCATTGTTAGTAATCCATCATTAAATCTCTTTAGCACACGTGTGGAAAATCAACTACTTATATCTTAGTATTTATTGAGTTCATATATGTCATTACGAAGTTATTCCTTCCGTTTGTGTTTTCACTTGTGGTATTATTTGTCCGCCAAAATCTTGTCACATGCTCCTCATTCTGGTTTATTTGTTATACGTATCTTCTAATGTATAATCTTGTGTCATATTTTTTATGTACTTCGATTAATTACCATCGCTATTTTTTTGTGTGCCTCTGTACTTTTGAATGCCCTCCCTGTTACGATCGCTGATGGGATTGACAGTATCGAATAAATAAATAATAAATAAATAAATATTATTTGGAGACCTCACCAGAAATATTTAATAGGCAAATTAGAACGAATTTAGAAACTATTCAATCATATCCAAGAAAACAGACCTTCACACCCGGCCTAGCTGAGCGTAGAGTTTTTGTACCTGCTTTCTCACGGACACTTCTGCCACTCCTCGAAAACTAAGTGCGAAATCCATCACTCCTCAAACAAGTATCCTGGTTCCCTTTAGTAAGGTATCTCTTAATAGAACAATAGAAAGCACTTCGCCATCTAGTGTTGTGAACTGTACCTCAGCCGGATCCTTTAGAGAATGTTACTCACCTTGAATTGACATCATTACCATCCGATACCCCTGTGATCACAAATTGTTATCCGCTATTGACATTTTCCTACCTTGCATCTACTCCTGCGTGGGTTCATTATCCTGAGTGTTTATTTGAAACTAAAAAATTAAATGAATAAAATTTCTCCTATATTGACCGGCGGCTGGGAGCTGGCCGTGAGTTGGTTTCCATTACAGGGCACAGGGTGTTTTCAGTACAACAGTGTAGCACAGAGTCCATCACACTTGTCTAGGGTGCTCGGACGGTGTGCTGCAAATGAACTGAAATCTTTTCGCAGCTGCTTCGCAGGCACTGGTGCCTGTGCGTTCACGTCTCTAATCTGCTCTAGACGAGTGCGATCGACTCTGTAGATCAGAGTAAAGCTTAAGGGGATCATCCCAACCGAGGCAGGTGTGCTCATCACCACAACCTGCCCACTGCATTGTGAGCAAACTGCGTGGCAGTTAAATTAATCACTGGCAGACTCGTGCTAGCAAGAGCAACGCAAGTCTCACAAGCAGCAAATACTGTTTTTAGTTTTCAAATTCAAATTCAAATTTTATTTTGCCACCATGGTACAGATGATGGCGGGGACCCGTAGTAAAAGCTGCCGTTTGACAGCTTGACAAGGCCCCCACTTTGACAGCAATGCAGTGGTCTGGTTTCACACACACGCAAAAAAAAAGAAAATACAGGAAATACAGGTAACAAAGGAAAAAAATACATATAGCAGAGCTCTTATCAGGTTACAGTAGTCAGCATAAAATCAACAGCATTGTCCTGAGTGGAAAGAAAACTTACAATGATGGTGAAAGAAAGAAGAATTAGGTAAACAAATCACAGAAAAAAAAAGGTTAGGTGTAGTGTAAAAAATACTCGAACAGTTTGTGGCGTGTTGTATTTTGGAGATCAATATCGTTTTGTGCGAGTTTGTTAAGAAGTCGCGGTAGTTTATTTTCTAATGTTTGATTACCATAGAAAGTTCTGTATGTTTTTACGTTCCATTGCGCTATATTTCTTGTGCTGTACATTGCATCTCGTTTTTCTAAACCAGCTAATTTGGATAGAAAAGATATATTGTTCAACACCTCGTTTTTCACACACTTGCTCAGACGATAGTCATATCATAAAGCTTAGTAATTTGTCTGTCTCATGTCCCTCATGCTCTGTCTCGTGAAACGGCAGATGATGCCAGGCACTTTGTCACGTTTTGCCGGCAATCGATGAATTGCCGTGATGTCGTGTCTTGATAGCTGGGGCTATTCACTTTCACTGGCGAGAGCGTTTTTATGGCAAGGTTAGGTTTTGAGAAAAGGTTTTCGCCTTCCATTCGTGGTACACCATGAATTTCTAAGTTCAGTTTTCGGTTGCCCCATTCGAGGTCATCAAGTTGGACACTGAGCGATTCAAGCTGCTCTTTGTTCATTTCCATTTTTGCGAGCCTAGTCTGGATTGCTTTAATATCTCGCTCATTTTGTTCTGTGCGCGTCATCAGGTCTGTCATCTGTTCGGACATAAACTGCCCCGATTGCTCAATTCCATCGACAGTTTCTTTCAGTGGCAACAAAACATCAAGTTTTCGGTTAATCTCCTGAAGTACGACCAACATATCTTCTAGGGTCAACGGTGCTTTTTCTTTCTCATGGGCATTTCCATTTCTGGTAGGCTGATTTCTTAGATTTTATTGTTGCCTCGGACACTCCTGCGTAGCTTCCTACATGATACGAAAGCATGCAAGATATACTCTCTTTGGGATCCAAGATTTCTTGTTCACAGTCAACACACTCCATACTGACACAAAAAAGGGTCGCTCCTTTGGCAGCAGCAGTGGCAGTAACACAATAACACCCCCCAAAAAAACCTGTAACAGTATGCAGGAGCATTTAGGAAAACTCTCTTTTGAACAATGCTGCTGCCAAAGTGCCTTCTTGGATGCGATGCCGCAGCTTTATAGCAGATGCGTCGATGCAAGTGCCACGCCAGGTGATGCAGCCTCAGAAAACGTGCGCTACTAGCAACTGTTAGCTAAATGGGCAAGTTAACTTAACAAGTTAGCTTAACAGCAAGTTAGCTTAACAGGCGCGAGACATGTCGTGATGCAGAGACACATGTACTGGAGAGGTTGCTTTGCCTGCAAGCACCTCCAAAGTACGCAGGCAGCCTTTTTGGTGGCCTGTAGGTTAGGTTAGGTTAGGTTAGGTTAGGTTAGGTTAGGTTAGGTTAGGTTAGGTTAGGTTAGGTTAGGTTAGGTTAGGTTAGGTTAGGTTAGGTTAGGTTAGGTTAGGTTAGGTTAGGTTAGGTTAGGTTAGGTTAGGTTAGGTTAGGTTAGGTTAGGTTAGGTTAGGTTAGGTTAGGTTAGGTTAGGTTAGGTTAGGTTAGGTTAGGTTAGGTTAGGTTAGGTTAGGTTAGGTTAGGTTAGGTTAGGTTAGGTTAGGTTAGGTTCGTCGGTTAGGTTCGTCAATTCGTCGAAATTAACAATGCTAAGTCCGAAACAGCTAATGGTACATCCGGCGTGCCACAAGGAAGTGTTCTTGGCCCAGTATTATTTTTAATTTTTATAAACGACTTACCTACTAGTATTTCTCACAAAATTAAACTCTTTGCCGATGGCTGTGTACTTTACCAGGAAGTTAACTGCGGCAATGACCATATAGCTTTAAATAACGCTTTAACAGCAGTGACCAAGTGGTGTGAAGAATGGCAGATGACTATTAATGTTAAAAAATCAGTTTCTTTATCCGTAACAAGAAAGATACACCAATCAAATTTCCAGTACACATTAAACAACATTCCTCTTGATTCGGTGTCCGAATATAAATATTAGGCATAACACTGACCTCTGACCTCAGATGGGATTCTCATGTTAACAATGTCACATCAACCGCCTTAAAACAGTTCCTTTCATTAACAGACGCCTCAAACTAGCACCATCAGAAACAAAGCTCCTTGCATATAGCACATATGTCAGACCAATTCTAGAGTATGCTAATGTTGTTTGGTTTCCTTTCACTAACAAGCTTACTAAACAAATAGAAGCAGTGCAGAGGAAGGTGGTCAGATGTATATTTAATAAACACAGGTTGACAGACTAACCAACAGAACACCTGAAACACACAGGTGTTGTCGACGGAGGCGCTCCGGTTTCTTGAGACAAGTGCACAGGCGACGCCGGCCGTTCGAGTCCTGCAGCGGCCGCCATTCTCCGAGCACCGGCGACCACGCTCCCCTTCTTGGAAGAGCAGCGGGAGGCCCAAGAGGCGCGGAGCCACATCTGGACACCGCTCGCCGGTTACCGCGGCCCCGTCGACATCCGGTCGGAGAGAGGGACACGGGCAGTGCCGTACGAACTCGCTTGCGGAAAAGGACATGCGTGCTGTGCTTCTTCTTTTCTGTGTTCTTATGTAACCTTCGAAGGCTAATAAATCTGCCCATTTATTTGTTTTATCTGGACGTTTGTTGTGTCGACTACATCTACTACATCTTCAGAACTGGGATTGAGACTGTCTTGCAAAACTGGCGCCTTCAGCGAGAGCTTCGACCACGTAAGCCACGATGATGCTCCGATCGAAGCCAACGACGGAAGGTCCTGCGAGCAAGGTAGCACCACGACCAGGCCTTTCAACGGACAGCGACGCGCCCAACGATGTGGGGGCAAGGGAGGCGGCACTCAGCGATAGCGATACTCAACGAAACGACGAGGGGCAGTCTAATTCAGGGCGGGGATCCATGAACGCCGACACGGTAGACGGCCACGGACTGGACAACCCCAACGGAAGAGCCCCCGGGGCCTTCGACTTCCAGGCGCTGATGCAGGCTGCGGTGCAGACGGCAGTACGTGAGGCCTTGCAGGGAGCAGCCCAGCTTCTGCAGGCGGCTCAAACGCCACACCACCCACCGACGGGAACATCAAGCGTCGTGGATGGACGACTGGCCACGGCAAGCGCACAACTGGTGCCAAGTTATGACCCGTCATCTAACGACCAGCCAACAGTCGAAATGTGGCTGAACAAGGTAGACAACCTGGCTGCAGCGTACGGTTGGAGCGACCAGCAAACGACGTGCTTCGCACTCACAAAGCTGCAAGGTGTTGCCAAGACGTGGTACGACGGCCTGACGAGCGCACTTGGGCAGAGTGGAAACGCGAGTTGAAGAAGGCATTTCCGTCAGCATCCAGTTTCCAGCTGGACTCACTGGACTCGACAATGAAGCTCTTGTGCGGTCCCTCAGCGTCAGAGACTACGCCAGCCCCGACGAGTTGCTCAGGTGCATGAAGCGGCTCTACGAGCGTACAGAAATCATAAAGGAAACTAGAGCCAAGACGCTGTATCAACCGCCAGCTATTCGGCACCCTCAACGCGTCTTAGGAGGAAACAATCCGTCACCAGCAGCGCCTCAGCTTCAACACTGCGCTGGAGACAACGGATCGACGAGGGCTCCCCGACACAAATTCAACGACAAAGGCGAGCCACTTTGTTTCAATTGTTCTTCATATGGACATTTCTCGGCAGCATGTTCAAAACCTCAGCGTAGACCGCGCTGCACGAATTGTGGAAAAGCAAAGCCATGAGAGCAAAGACTGCTATTCGAGGAAAGGCTCGACAGCCAGCGACACAGCTAAAACAGCCGTCCTAGCCCAAGAAAGCAGCAGTACAAGTGGCAGCATGGTGCTAAATCAGAAGTACTTCATGGATGCCAACGTGAATGGGAAGGCGATCAAAGCGTACATCGACATGGGCAGCCAATGCTTAACGATACGAGAAAGCGAAGCGGAAAAGTTACACCTCTCTTATGAAGCACTCAGCCGTCCATTCACTATCAGAGGGTTCGGAATGAAAAAAACAACACCCCTGGGAAGCTTCGAAGCGAGGCTGACGGTGGACCAGGCTACGGCCGACGTCAAGGTACACGTTGTCCGCGACGAAGTGCAGGCTGTCCCATTGCTTGTCGGTCAACCCTTTACTGAGCAGCCTCACATTACGGTGGTGCGCCGTAAGAACACCGTGCGCATTTTCGAGGAGCGTAACGGGTCGGAGGACGAAGACGGAACTCTCACCAATCTTGCTATACCGGCCCTACCTCCGCGACGTGTGAACTTGTGGGCGAAGGAGGCCGTTGTCATACCTCCTAATTACGTCGGGTTCATTGCGCTTGGGAGTGACAACGTTACGCACAGCGACATCTTCGTTCGCGGCAGGCTGCACGAGACGAGCGGCGAGTATGTGCCAATCTGCGCATTAAGAGAAGATGAACTGGGCGAGATATGCCTGCCCGTGGCAAACGTATCCTAATCTCCTCTGATTGTCGCTCAAAACCAGAAGATCGCGAGAGGAACAGTGTTGCCACGATTTCGTAACTTGCCTCTTGAGGGGCCCGTTAGAAAAAATACTAGTGGCGTCTGCTTAGAAAATGAATTTCTCGCTGCTGTCATTGTTTGCAAGGTCATTTATGTGCACATTAAAAAGAAAACGACCTTAAAGGCTACCCTGGGGCAAATCGCAATTCATGGCTTGAAGTCTGGATCCATGTCCATCACGGAAGACAGCCTGTTTTCGATTAGTGAGGTAAGAAAGAAGATTGAGACAAATACCTCTAGCAACGTATTTTTCTAGCTTAGCAAGCAAAATATTACGGCTAAGAAAGTCAAATGCCTTGTTGAAGTCAACAAAAATTCAGAGTTAGGTATTTGCGTTCAAAATTTTTGCAAGATAAGTTTTTGTGGTAGAAGAGCAGATACAGTACAGCTTCCCTTTGAAACCAGAACTGTGAGTCAAATAGTTGTCCATTATTTTAGTGTTATATTTTCGTATAGATTTGAGAAAACCGGAAGTACAGAAATTGGAAGGTAGTTATTTAATAAGGCTTTTTGACCTCCTTTGAATACCACTGTTGCTTTGGAATTCGATTGCGAAAAATGGCTGATTAAAAGGATAAATTTAAATGAAAGCTAGATACGGTGCTATTATGTCTGCAACAATCTCATTTACTTGCAGCTCATCGTAACTAACAAATCGTGTAGATTTCAAATTCATAAACACTGTAAAAACTTCCTCGGAAACAGTTTGATAAATAACCAGAGATTCTTTAGGCATAGTCGCAACTCTAGTATTTCCACTCGGCGTAAAGCCAGTGTGAAGAAACAGTTCAATGATTCTGCGAGTGAGGCCCGGATGTTTTTGTAAACAAAAGCTTCAATTAGAACTTTCCATAGCTGTTGGGGATTGTGCTTGTTATGACTAAGTAAGCGCTGTCGGTAAGCTTGCTTAGCACTCCTTTGCTTATTTGTTAAATTATTGCTATAGGTTTTGAATGGCGCTAAATCAGCAGAGTCTTTGGTGAGCATAAAAGGCTTAAAAAGCTTAATTTTTCATTTCATCATTCTAATATGAAGCGGAGTTACCCACAGTTTTCGAATATTATATTTCTAGTTTTCGCCTTCCATTACGTTTAGTGTACTTTTAATCTAAGAAAATAACTACAAGAATCGTCCGGCTGGGAGTAATTGAAAATTGAGGTCCAGTCCTCAGAAAGTACTGATAACTCAAAGCAGTGAAGTGATTCTTCAGTAATAGATTGATAAGAAAAAACATCGCATTCGCAACTGGCAGATGTAGGTTGAGCAACAACAGAGGTAAATGCAGCACAATGATCACTAATCTCAGAAACTGTAATTCCAGCATAATTGACAGAAAAAGCAATGTCAAAACCGAAAGCTCAAGGCAACTTGAAGAAGTAGCTGTAAACTTAATAGGTGTTGTTATTAAATTCAGAAAACCATTTCATCTAAAAAGTCACTGCTGTTACAACTATTATCTTGAAGATTAAGGTTCAAGTCACCGCCAATAAGAGTAGACTTTTCACGAGAGAAAACAATATCAAGAAAGCCATCAAAAACTTAATGAGAGTGTCATCACAAGGAGGTTATTTATTCAGAGATACCCCGCTTTGCCAAACGGCGTATGAGCCGGGGGGTTACAACTTGGACAAAAACAAATCTTCATTAGAACAGCACACTTGGTTCTAGGACAATCGATTTCACTCTACCACAGTTCTTGCAAAAAGTGAATTAGCGTAAAGGTTTGTTCTAGTGCGGTGCTCTCGAATTTTAAAGTTATGATCAGTTCATTTAGTTATCTAGTGGGGTTGTTGACAATGAGTATCTGATGATTCCGGTCATGTCGTTATCAATTCTAAATAGTAACTTCAAGCGCAATTTTCTTCGGCCCGAGGTGAGCGCTTCCCATTCCAACTCCGTTTTCATTTCAGTGCAGCTCTCCCCTCGCTTGTACTGTCCCAGAACGAACCTTGCTGCTCTATTCGGTATTATTTCGATTCGATCCATCAAGGTTTTCTCGTGAGGGTCCCAAACACAGCACGCATACTCCAGGATCGGTCAAACGTGCGAAATATATGCAGCGGTAAAGTGATTAGGAGGCACCAAATTGTCCCTGATGGACAGCATCAGCCTCGATTCAGTTCCAAACACAATGCCAGCCTCCAGTGATTCAATGAGGCCCGCGAATTCGTCTACTTTGTTCACAATGCTTCTGCAGTTTACGATAACAGCCGTTAGATTGTGTGAGGCAGGGGCCTTCTACTTGCAAGGTGTCACTTCTTTTAGGACTGGAACCAATTTCTCTTTTTCTTTGTCCCAGCTGAAGGTCTTACCGTCAACAGTCAGCTTATGAAAGCTTATTTCCGCTTATGGATATTTCTTTAATTGTTTCAAGACATCTCGTCCCTCTGGCGCATAGCCCTGATCTACACTGTATTCAGACGCGTTGAATTTTTTAAGGTTTTTAACATCTATTTCATCCTTGTCAGAGAAAAAAGTAACGACAATTGGTCGTCTCAACTTCTTGTTGGATCGACCGACACGATGCGCTTTTTGCAGTGTCTTCAGTTCTATTCCAAGGTGGATCTGATAGATTCCTTAAATCATTTGCTCTCATTGATCCCACGTTTCTATCTCGTCATTTTTAACATCATCATCATCATCAGCCTCACGACGCCCACTGCCGGGCAAAGGCCTCTCCCATGTCTCTCCAATTAACCCTGTCCTTCGCCAGTTGCGGCCACCGTACCCCCAAAAATTCTTAATCTCCTTCGCGCAAGTAACTTTCTGCCGCCCCCTGCTACATTTGCCTTCTCTTGTAATCCACTCCGTTGCCCTTAAGGACCATCGGTTATCTTACCTTCGCATTACATGATTGCCCGAGCGCATTTCTTCCTCTTGATTTCAGCTAGGATGTCATTAACCCGCGTTTGTTCTCTCACCCACTAAGCCAGCTTCCGATCTCTTAACGTTACACCTATCATTTTTCTTTCCATAGCTCGCTGCGTTGTCCTTAACTTAAGCTGAACCCTCTTTGTTAGCCTCCACGTTTCTGCCGCATAGGTGAGTATCGGTAAGATACAGCTGTTGTATACTTTTCTCTCAAGATATTGGTAAACTGCCATTCATGATCTGACAGAACCTGCCATATGCGCTCCACTCCATTCTTATTCTTCTAGTTATTTCTCTCTCATGATCCGAATCAGCGGTCACTACCTGCCCCAAGTAGACATTTTCTTACTGCTTCCAGCATCTCGCTACCAATTGCGAACTGCTGTTCCCTTGCGGGACTGTTGAACATTACTTTAGTTTTCTGCATGTTAAATTTTAGCCCCACCGTTCTGCTCTGCCAGTCTAACTTATTGACCATGCTTTGTAATTCATTTCCTGAGTGTCTTAGCAAGGCTATGTCATCAGAGAATAGTGGATTATTAAGGTACTCTCCATTAACTCCTATCCGTAAGTGTTCCCAATACAGGCCTTGAAATACCTCCTGTACACCAGTGGTGAACAGCATTGGCGAGATCGTGTCTCCCTGTCTGATGCCCTTCCTTATTCAAATGTTATTGCTGACTTTATGGAGAACTATAGTAGCTGTGCAATCGTTATAAATATCTTCCAATATTTTCACATAACACTCTTCTACACCCTGATTCCGCAATGCCTGCATGACAGCTGAGGTTTCCACTGAGTCAAATGCTTTCTCGTAATGAATGAAGGCTATATATAGGGGTTGATTATATTCTGCACATTTCTCTATCACCTGATTGATAGTGTGAATATGGTCTATTGTCGAGTATCCTTTACGAAAGTCTGCCTGATCATTTGGTTGATCGAAGTCTAAGGTTGTCCTGACTCTATTAGCGATTACCTTAGTAAATACCTTGTACGCAACGGACAGTAAACTGATCGGTCTGTAATTCTTCAAGTCATTGACGTCTCTTTTCTTGTGAATTAAGATAAAATTACCGTTCTTCCAAGCTTCTGGTAACCTCGAGGTCGCAAAGCATTGCGTATACAGGGTGGCAAGTTTTTCGAGCCCAATCTCTCCTCCGTCGTTGAACAGATCTGCGGTTATCTGATTCTCACCAGCTGATTTTCCCCTTTGCATTGATCCTACGGCTTTCTTTACTTCCTCCTTCGTTACTGGCGGAACGTCCCATTGCTATGCTCGACTGTCTCTCTCAGTAACTTGACGATTACATCCGCTATTGTATATATCTGTGTAGAACTCTTTGACTACTGTAAATATATTATCCATATTGCTGATGGCATTGCCCTGGTTGTCTTTTAGCGCATACATCAGGTTTTTATCTATACCTAGTTTTCTCTTCACTCCTTTTAGGCTACCTCCGTTCTTTAGAGCATGCTCGATTTTCCCCATGTTAAGCTTTCTTATGTCGGCTACATTGCGCTTATTTATTAACTTCGATAGCTTTGCTAGTTCTATCATGTCTGTGGAATTAGACGTCCTCATGCTTTGGAGTTTCTTAATCAGACCTTTAGTCACCTGAAATAACTTGTCTGTATCCTGTCGAACAATCCTACCACATGCTTCTGCGGCGCACTCTGTAACGATAGCTGTGAGATTATCATTCACTGTTTTCAACTGTGAGGTCGTCTTCTTCAGTTAAAGCGGAAAATCTGTTTTGCAGTGAAATCCTGAATACCTCTATCTTTGCTGTTAACGCTAACTTATTAATAGCCTTCCGCTGCACTAGTTTTCTCCGTTCCCTCTTCAAATCTAAGCTAATACGAGATCTTACCATTCTGTGGTCGCTACAATAAGTCCTGTGGTCGCTATAACAAAAAAAATTTGGCCTCCGGTTCTGCTTTCAATATCGACACTTGTTTGCAGGTCTTTAGCCTCCTTTTTGAGCTGTTTAACTGCATTTCCTTGTTCTTCGACTGCCTCACTAAGAGTTGCATTTTCACCTTCAGTTGTTCCTAATTTGTCATTTATTTCGGCGAGCATAGCTTCGTGTTTAGCAAATTTTGCTTTGATGGCATCCAGCTTGTTCATGATTCTGCTCTGGACGGCCTGTAAACTTTTCAGCATTTCAAGCTCTGATTCACTGAGGGGGCCAGGATTAAGCTCCACATCCTCGGAACGCAACAATAGCAAAATCAAGAATGGTACCCGGTAAAAACTAAAACTTCTGCGGGGTGATTGCTCTCTCTGTCATTTACCCAGTCACGCGCAACACATCCTGTTGTGGGAGGAGCCGGCAACGCATAAACTAGTCAGCGTATATGAAGAAGATAGTATTTACCAACCTGCAGTACCGACAGAGACATGAGCTTCACGTCTGCCAGCGTGTCAGGTCCAAATCCCACGATGGCACGTCGACGCGCGCTTAAATAAGGTTGGTCGTGGTCACGTCGTCTGTGATGTCCGAAGCCATATTCGGCCTATCACCCGCGATGCCGCTCGCATCGCTGAGGCGCTTGTCGTCTATGGAGGCTCTCGGTTCATCTAGGCAGCTGCTTGTACGTGGGTGACAGGACGATAATGCTGCGAACGGCCTTGAAAGAAGCGGGGCCACCACCCTTTGACTGACCGCTACGGAATCCGGCGTGGCTCCAAGTGCGGCCCCAACCTGCAGTACCAACAGAGGCATGATTTTCATGTCGGCCAGCGTGCCGGCTTCAAATCCCTGCTTCCGCGCTTGCTTTGGAATAGCCTGCGCCCCAGTCGTGAAACTTCATCAAAGGCCTCGCAGGCACGAACTTTCAAACAAATTCTGAGCACGTGCTTCGTTCCCTCTCTCAACACTTATGCTGTCCTTCACTCTCGCCCTCACATATTTTGCTGCTCCATTGCTCTCTCATCCTAGCTTCACCTAGTGAAACCATCATGAGGTGAGAGTGCGCATGTGTGGTGAAGAATGATCAACAAGCCAGCACTCTTACCTTAGTGATCTTAACGTGTTACGCAACACTTAGCACACACACTAACGCGGTAGCGTTAACGGTGCATTGTCGCACAAAAGTCGGCGTCGTCGTCGACGTTGTTGGTCGTGGGCGAAAAATCCCGATGGAATAGCAGAATAAATAATCTGAACAGATCAAAGCGTGTTCCGATCGACGCCAAATTTCTCATGGAGTTTTCTCTAACCTTAGAAAAGTAATTGAGGTGTAAATAAAATTGGATTATTTTGAATTTCGGTTGAAATCGAAACCAAGGCTTATGGACTTCGAGACGGGCACGTTAGTCCTAGGCCAGGAAGGCTCTTTGGTTCAAGCTGAATAAAATTGCACGTAGTGAATGCGTTGTGGTGCTTGACATAGTGAAGTCTCTTGGACACACGTGCTGATCCATACATGAGTAACTATGAGTACGCTAATTGGGAATTAGTGTTCTGAATTGTGGTTGCTGATCAAGTCATCTCGTGATTATGCCTCTATTATATGGCATCCTTCGCACGCGATTCTTACAAATACATTCGAAGCAGTGCAAAATAAGCCAGCAAGATTCATGCTCTCATCTCACTCACGTCATCAAAGCGTGCCAGCACTGAAGCACACCCTGAATCTTCAACTTGTCACGCGTAGAAAGTTTGCCCGGTTGTCATTCTTTCATACTGCCGAGAATCTTTGCAACGTTTGTTTATTCATTGTTCAAAGCTGCGGACATGGGGATTTATCGCTTTGTTTCTCATGTAAGACGCGACCAGGTTTTAAGGCGAAATCCTTTAATGCCTCATACTGTCGTTAGCAGCCGTGTCGGCAGCAGTGTCGGCAGATGTGTCCGCGTTTCGGCGTCACTACTTAAAAAAAGTGTCGAGGCTGAGAACTGCACCAGGACCTTTGGCATTTGAAGTCATTAACTACTCATTTTGCATTTGAACTAGTCATTAACCACTCATGACTAGTTAGTCATGATTGGTTAAAGAATAACTAGTGATGACTAACCAGTCATGACTGGTTAGTCATTAGTTAGTCATTAATCATTCTTGACTAGTTGGTCATGATTGGTTAGTCATGCCTAGTTAGTCATTAACCAGTCATGACTGGTTAGTCATGGCTAACTATGACTAATGACTGATTAGTCATGACTAGTTAGTCATTAATCACTCATGACTTGTTAATCATTACTTGTTAGTCATTAACTAGTTATGACTGGTTAGTCAAGACTAGTCATGTCTGGTTTGTCATGGCTAGCTAGTCATCAACCAGACACGACTAGGTCGTCATTAACCAGTCATGACTAGTTGGTCATCAACTACTTAGTCATGACTAGCTAGCCATTAACCAGTCATCAATTAACTAGTCATGACTAGTTAGTCATTAACGAATCATGACTACTTAGCCAATAACCAATGATGACTAGTAAGTCATGGGTCATGACCCAATTAGTCATGGCTAGCCCTACCAAGTCGCCCCATAGCCGCCTCGTGTGTGTGCCAACGGCCGTGCGGCCAAAGTTGCGTGGAAAGGCTTTCGCCTCGCGCACTTTAGGTCCTCAAAGTGGCCCCTGAATTTTTTTCTGGATTGATTGCAACCAGGCAGATCCGATTCTGCGTTGTTCCAGGCTGTTCAAGGCGCCCAGTTTCCACCAGGAGCCCTGTGTCCCGCCCCAAAGACTCCATTCGCCTGGCCGCCCAACTCAGTTGCAAGCTCAGCCAAGAAAAGCCGACCTCTGGAAAACCCCTGACCAGCGCCGCCTGCTCTGCTTCCGCTGCGGCGAACCCAGGCACATTGTTCGGCACGGCCCCTACAGAAGAATGGGCCTACGTCACTTTTCAATAGCTGCCCCACGATCCCACCCCGGCCAACGACCTCAACGAGTACCTCCGCTGAGAGGACTGCGTGCCGTCGAGGCGTCTGTCCCGCTCACCATCACCGTCCACACCCACCACGTTGTGCGTCGCGTGGTCGAAACTACACAGCGGCTTTTCGCGAAAGGTCCTCCAGCCCCCGGCGAAGAATCCCTTGGAGGTGAGGTTGCTCACCAGCGAAAGATCCTCCAGCCATCCACCCGAAAGCATATCTTTCCTGCGCCCCACTGCTCAGCTCGGGTGTATCGCGCGTCCGTGGGATTTTCGCTCGCACACTCAAATATCAGAAGTCATCGCTTGCATTGGCAATAAATGAATTGAACGCATTGCAATCCAGCATCGTTAGTCATACCATGTCACCGTGTCTTAAAGCAGCTTTACCAACCTTTTTGAACGGAGAAAACGCGCCATAGAGTGTTTGATCCCTTATAAAAATGGTAGTACAAGACTTTTATTCGGCCATATTTTACAGGCCGAACATGTCGACCGCCTGGGCGACCATACTTCTTATTGACTCTATTGACTTCCTATAGGTATTGTTTTCTGTCTATTTATAGTCTATAGAGTATCTATACACAAGAGTCTACTAAAAGTGTATGATCATGAATCTATAGATCTTCTATAGACTGTCTATGGCATTAGTATTGCTTAGTATTGACTGTTCTCTAGAACTTGTCTATAGGCAGTCTATAGACTTTGTGGGGTTGAAATTGGGGAGATAAACACGTTCTCCCCGCTTGAGCGCGGCTGACATAGTTCAAAACCGTGCTTACCCCACCCCGTGGTCGCGTACGCTACCGAGCGCACGCCGACCACGGCGGGCCTTGCTCTACGGGAACAAAGGAACGACGCACTGGCTGACACAAACAAGGCATTTATTGCTGCAACAACAATAACGCCAGCTAGCAACAAAATACACTGAGGAATCGAGGATGTCCGACTCACCAGCAAGGCTACGAGCGAACGTTCGCCTACGCTAGGGCAAAGGGAATATCTCCGAGGCCGGACGGGACGAGCTGAGGGGAACACGTTTCCACAAGAGGACGCCCGCGGCGAAGAGCGGAGCTTTGCGCGTGAACGTCCAACACGCTTCCCGGGCCCAGGGAGAAGAGAGCAAGCCTTCCCCCGCGCGCGAGCGGCAAAACACGCCATCCGTGGCGCTGCTGTCGCTACGACGCGAGCGCCCTCCCCTGTTAGTTAAAGTAACCAAAACTGAGAAGAGCGCGTTTCGGGGGGAGCTAACAACAGTGGGGTGTGCAATGCGGGAAAGCGAACGCAGGGGACGAAGGCGTCCCCACATCCCCCCAACCTTAAATAGACCCACGCGCCTCCAAGTTACATGCTATGAAGGAGTCTCCTGGTCTTCATGCGCTTGAGGCAGGTCGTGCAGCGGAGGTCACGCCGACATCGTGCACGCAGTCTTCCGCGGTATCCCGAAGGCGGCGTGAAGTACTCCGCTGGGACGACTCGCATGGCCCGCAGACTACGTGTCCGCAGGCCCGCGAAGAGTAGGGCCGGTTGACCACTGCAGGCCAGGATTCTGCAGTAGTCGCCAAGGTAACAGCAGCCGGACGTGGCTGCTGTCTGGTCTCGCCACGGCTGCCCCGGATGGATGCGGCGAACAGGATGCAGGCCGCTCCGTCGCAGCAGGCGGCAGCGAGACGATGTGCACAGGACAGCAAGCCGGAGTGGCTCCAGACCTGTAAAATTTCCGAAACACACTCCGCATGCCTTTAACGTAGGTCACGGGAGGGGAAACGGCGTACACAAGGACTCCTTGGCTCAATGCTGAACTCGCTAGCAAAACGTGTCGGGCGGCTGTGCAACACAAAGTTCGAGTGAACAAAGCCCTTTCTTGAGTTGAACGAGAATGCTCGGTTCATGCGAGGTTAAAAAAAAACGGGCGGCCAGCAAAGTGCGCCCCCTCTCAACACCACGGTCCGGTGGTCGTGTCACTTTTGACAAGGTGCAGGCAGCTATGAATAGCCTTAGGCCTCACTACCACTGTGACGGTCGACGACCCCCAACAAAAGAAAGACCCGAAACGGGTTTCGTGCGCGCAGCCGCGAGGAGACATCAGCGTTGTGCAATGGTCCTACCCCACTCACTGCACGAAGCAGCTTCTGAGTGATCGGCGCCCACCGTATCGGACGGTGTCGGAACGCCCGGGGCCGAGCTGCAATACCAGCGAGCTCGTAGCGGCACCCGTGGGTCAGGCCACCCGGCTCCCGGAGCCGCGACTCCCAGAGTCGAAAAAGAGAAAGCGAGAAAATATATACAGAAAACTCGGACCACCCACGCGGCTTCCGTACTCACTCGCTTCGGGCTCAGCAACTCCGCGGGCGCTAGGCCTCGCGCTCCCTCGATGCGGACCAAGTGGTTCTTGAAGCAACTCCAGGAAGAAAACTTCACAAAAAAACATGCTGAGCGTGTCGAAAAGTTCAAACGTGCTGCAGCGCAATACACCTCGCACTCAAGAAAGCATGCCGCAGGTCCTAGCGATCAAAATTCACACTAGGCCTACCACTTGTCAAGTACGGACAAAGAGCGTTCCTCGAACCGAACTGACAGTCGTCCAATGTTCCAAGAGCAGGCCCCACGTTGGGCTGCCAGATGTGGGG
This sequence comes from Amblyomma mixtum, assembly GCF_055824585.1. Lineage (NCBI taxonomy): Eukaryota > Metazoa > Arthropoda > Arachnida > Ixodida > Ixodidae > Amblyomma > Amblyomma mixtum. Next base: position 102,506,983 of record NC_143012.1, on the reverse strand, counting down.
TTGAAGTTGGGGAGATAAACACGTTCGCCCCGCTTGAGCGCGGCTGACATAGTTCAAAACCGTGCTTACCCCACCCCGTGGTCGCGTACGCTACCGAGCGCACGCCGACCACGGCGGGCCTTGCTCTACGGGAACAAAGGAACGACGCACTGGCTGACACAAACAAGGCATTTATTGCTGCAACAACAATAACGCCAGCTAGCAACAAAATACACTGAGGAATCGAGGATGTCCGACTCACCAGCAAGGCTACGAGCGAACGTTCGCCTACGCTAGGGCAAAGGGAATATCTCCGAGGCCGGACGGGACGAGCTGAGGGGAACACGTTTCCACAAGATGACGCCCGCGGCGAAGAGCGGAGCTTTGCGCGTGAACGTCCAACCCGCTTCCCGGGCCCAGGGAGAAGAGAGCAAGCCTTCCCCCGCGCGCGAGCGGCAAAACACGCCATCCGTGGCGCTGCTGTCGCTACGACGCGAGCGCCCTCCCCTGTTAGTTAAAGTAACCAAAACTGAGAAGAGCGCGTTTCGGGGGGAGCTAACAACAGTGGGGTGTGCAATGCGGGAAAGCGAACGCAGGGGACGAAGGCGTCCCCACAACTTTATAGATAGAAGTCTATAGACACTCTATAGACTGTCTAACAATTTTTTGTAAGGGATTGCTGTGCGTGTTATGCATGCTTTTATATTTTTTCGGATGCCTTTTTTCTTTGATTATGTTTTTATTCCTTGTGCTATGCTGAACCCTGAGCTTGTTTTGCGCATCAACGTGTTTGCAAATTTTTTGTTCGTCTCTTATTCCCAAATGTTATCTCGACTTTCCCTACTGTCCCTTTTCTATGATTTGTTATCGGTTGCTGCTTTCTTTGAAACATCTTCCCCTCCACCCCTTTAAGTAACGCCCAGTTCCGGGCCTTTAGGCTAAATAAATGGATCGAACGCACCGCTCACAACGAGCGCCTCCGGTTGTGAGGGACGCTTTGCATCGTATGGAATTCCGCGGGAAGCCGGTTCGTTTGTAACTCAAGCTTGACTCATCAACGCTGTATAAAAAGGTACGAGACCATTACTAGATAGCGCTTTAATAACCTGGTAAGAAGGCACTACCCGAGCACAATGCGGCCGGTTCAACTATTTTGTGCGTGCTCATATCATGTCAATAAGGGCAGTTCGTTGAGACGCTGGCAATCGAGCAGCATTTCTTGTTAATTTGGGCAGGATTATTTTCATCTGGCAGCGCGGTGGGCTAAATGTTTAGGTATTATAATTTTTTTGTCGGTGTTTGACGTTTCTTCGTTGACGTCCTCAAGCCTGCAACACGATAATTCTGTATAATAGAACCAGGGATCCGTGCCGCGTAGATTTGCTTCGTTTTTCCCTATAATGAGTTTTTGACACGTGTATTGCGCGATACATTTTAAGAGATTCGTTGCCTCTGATTGTTTTCTCTTCATTCGGCACTTCCGCAATCGTCTTTCAATAGGGCCACAGTCATCATCATCATCATCACCACCAGCAGACTGGCTTGCGCCCACTGCAGGACAGGGCCATAATCCATATCTCTCCAACTGGCCCTGTCCTGTGCCAGTTGCGGCCACCGTATCCCCGCAGACTTCTTAATCCGTCCGCCCACCTAACAGGTAAACAAGAAACTTCCAGAGCGATTACCACTAGCACGAGATTCGGCGGAAGCTGTTTGCTGTGGTGAATCTAGCAATGTTGCTTATCACTTTTTGAAAAGGTGAGTTGCTGGGCGAGTTGGTTCCGATATTCCCTGCCTACAGCGCAACGAACGGGACAAGAATGAGGGCACAGGCAGAGACACAGCAAAGCGCTGACTCACAACTGAAATCTTTATTAGCTGCCAGCCGGAATAAATAACTAACTGGAGGCCAAAAATGGAAAGTAATGGGCACAAGTCATGCAGCGGAAACACAAAATTAAAAAGAATTAAAAAAATAAAAAGCATATGCGTGTCAACATTCACATTCGAGGTAGCGTTTTTCTTTTCCTGACAGCAATACAGATGGTGCGCTTATGCATTCTTCCGGGAGCCTTGCTATACTGTGTGCTTCCATGATTTCTCTTGTCAGCGAATCGCGGTTCCTACCTATCACAACGCACTCTTTGTACAATGGTACGCAGGCGTCATTGTCATCTTCGTCATCAACATCATCACATTTGCAGTTTCTGCAGTGTTTCGATACGTGGCCTACGATAGGCCCACGTGCGACATTATAATCATGCTCTTTTAATCTTTCGTTGATACATCGGCCGGTTTGGCCGATGTATCAACACAGCGCTGTGTTGTGTACCTGTCTGTGTCCTTCTTGTCCTGTTCGTTGCGCTGTAGTCATGGAATCATGGCTTATCACTTATTTTTCTTCTCTGGCAAGTGTGCGTGACGTCACCCACTACGTGACTGTGTTCGGACCAGTTGTCATGGAGTTTTGCAGTGACGTCATCGCTGACTCCACTGCATGCTGGGCAGAGTGGCTCGTTGCAGTACCGTTATGCGTGATGCCACAACGTGACGACCAGTCAGCCTGCTATGACGTTGAGCCGGCGCCTGAGAAATGGGAAGCGCTAGCGTTACATTTGTCGCTGTAGCAAACCAAGCTCTGCAACCAACTGCGCAGAGCGCTCTTCGGCTCGAAAGTCCGGGCTTCCGTCGACCGAGCGGCGTCTGTCGGGAGGAAACCCGCCCGCGATCGCTTATTCAAAGCGACGCCACCCTGCACGGCTGCCTGATCGATGTGACGAACATGGGCCGCTACTCAGAAATGACTTCTTTTGTCTTCGACCTTCGCTCTTACGAAATAACTGATCCACGGGGAAGAAGAAGAGAGAGCCCTCTCTCCCCCACTGCCAACGCACAAAGCACGCTTTTTGGCGGTCAAATCGTGCATGAAAACGATCGACTGCAAAGCGGTGAAAGCAGACGAAAACAAAGAGGCGCTCGAAATCGAACGAGGGCATGCCGGCACTGAGCACCCGCCTTATCTATCGAGCTTCCTTTCCGCGCCACTTGTTTGTGCTTTCTCGGGGCTCCATTGACCCAAATCTCACGGAACTTTGGCACGCAAGATGCGAAGGGCAAGGATTTCTCCCTTTTTCTTGCTTCTCGTTTGACAGCCCGCCCGCCCGCCGCAGCCTCTTTTCTACAGGTTGGCTGTCCGTTTGATCGTCATATCGTGGACTCTGTAATTCGTCCCCCTCGCCTAAACGCGCTCCCTCCTCACGCTTACGGTGGCGCAGTCGTCATGGTAACTAGGGGGCGTCTCTGGCGTTTGGCGCACGCGCGAATCCGAAGCAGCTGCGCCACACGACGACAGCACGGCGTCGTCTGCTACCGGAGCGCAGACGATGCTGCACGCGGTGCAGAAGCCGTCTGCAGCACAGAGGGCGATTAAGGAACTGGCCGCCATCGAACTGCCTTTGGTGGAGGGTGCTGTCTCCGCGACAAAAAAAGCATCAGAGGAATACTCCGTCGTCCGAACCAAAGGTGTTCCTACCGACGCATTGCTCACCTAGCAACGCCGTCTGGTGCTCTCCGCTTGCCGCAGCCGTTGTCTTCAGTGATAAATAGTCGTCCTTCGGGTTCAACATGACATGGAAGGGGCGTTTCTTCGTGTACAACATGTGCAGCAGCTACTAGAAAGTCACCGCTTTCAGAAAAGACTACAGATATCTCGTATCCCTGTTTAGCGATCATGCCGCGTGCTATACTGACGGGTATTTTCTCTTAGACATCAGAAGGAACCTTCCTGTGATGACTTCCGACCGTTCGGTGCGTGCAAGAAATTGCGGTGCTGGGCGTTGTGCCTTGTCGCTACTTTCGAGGTGCATTTAGACGCGCGGCGTTCATTCGCAACTGCATTGCTGGCTTGCAAGCGGAGCCGTTCGTGCCGGGCAACCGTGGCGACACATTCGCTCTTCTCATGTGACACACAAGGGTGAAGAGCAGATGCGAGAGACTGACAGTCAAATGACGGCGAGCGACACACGGAGCGGCACTGTCAACTTGACTGGGACCCCTATCGAGCGACAGACATGTCAAGAGTGAGGCTCAAGGTCTGTCAGCAGCTCCTAGGCATTGTCATGGCATTAATTATAGGTGAGTGGCATGCGTCAATATGCTCTCCAGATTTTGTTGTCTTGTTTGGTAGTACGAACTTAGCACGCGGAGGAATTCTTGTGTGCTGTCGGCAGGATAAGTGAATGGACCACGAAAGCGAATTGAATATCTTATCAGCCGGCCAGGATAGCACTGCTCTCAGGAAATGACAGCCGCGGACTTGGCTGTTGTGGCATCTTTGCTGCTACGCCAACCAGGTTCCCATAGGCAGTTTTCCGGGGTCTGTTTGCTCTTCCCGTTCACCTGCATAAGGCATCCAGCCTTTGGCAACGCCGGCCATGGCGACGGACGCAGCTGGATTTTCCCCCTCTGCAGCAACCAGCGAGTGGCTCGAGAAATATGGTGGGACTCAGAATGATCACACACTTCCAACGCGGTGTGCTCGAGTAAGGCCACCGACGCCCAACGATCACTTGGCAGAAGGTGATGCATTGTTAGCCTGCGGCTTCACCCAATGAGACGAGGATCAGCCGATAAAGTGAAACATTGGTTGTCTTCTAAATCAGGTGGCAACGTTTTGCGGCCACCAGAAGCATAAACAACATTTTCGTTTTCTTTTTATGCGGAGAATAAGGCTTCATCAGTCACCGCGATAAAAAGGAACAGGCTGCGCCTGCCCCTTGACCGCGGAGAGACATGCAGTGGGGAAACCGCCCTAATGGACTCGTTTTCACGCGCAGGGTGTGAATCACTAGAAATCAACGGCACCTTTATCGAATGTTAAATGCGAAACGGATCAGGATTCAGTTAAATGCAGGCAAGAATGCAGCATTGTATTTAGTAATACAAAAGCCTCAGTAACAAGCGGAGGGAGGAACGAAAAATGGTCAGTCAAGTATGGTCAGTCAAGCACCTCCACCAGATCTCACGTAGTGGTGACTGCAGTCCGGCGAACAGGAAAACAGCGAGGATGTCTTCGAAACGAAACTCTTTATTTGGGCTGACTTGCGCCCGCAAAGAACTGAATGACTCGGCGGCGGCGTAGGAACTGGCGTGCTCGGCGGTCGCCGAACAGAATCCCCGCCGCTCTCGGTCATGCTCTTCTTCAAGCTGATAGCGAACTTTCGAGATAAAGCTTAGGAAGTTACTAGAACCTTCTGGCACAACGTAGAATCGGCTCCGCCTGGATGCGATCGGTCGAGATAAATCTAGGCGCGTCTTGCGTCACAAACAAAGCGATAAAGCGGTGTTCCGGCAGCTTTGAGGAATGAACAAACAAGCACTACAAACATTCGCGGCAATATTCAACTCGGCAGGGTCTCTAATGCTGATAATATTGTCTGATTACAGTCTCATGCAGGATCTGGTAGGGCAGACATTAAACTTTGGTACGACCTGACGCTCCTGTGATTACGAAGGGAAGCAATGTTCACCCGCCGCCGTAACTACGTGGAAGGTCGCGGCAGCGAGTTCGGCTACCCGTAGATAAACCGCTCTCGTGCTGTGCGATGTCAGAGCACGTTCAAGAAGCGAGGATGAGCGTAATTAGCCCTTTGAAACGGCGTCTCGCATAGACTGTACGTAACATCGGGAACGCTAAGCCGCGTTGGCGAGTGAAATACAGAGAAGCGTAAAAACCGCTCTTTATTTTGATCGCGCCATTCACCTCGCGAGCTAGGTGTAGTTTAGCGCGATTAGAAGGCGATCACTTCAGTCTTGACCTTATGAGACTAAATTGTTTTAACGTTGTTTATTTTCTCAAAAAAAAAAAAAGCTGGCGACCATAGCTAGCAGAAGGGTTCCTCTACCCAGCGCCGACATTTTTGTTGCAGACTAAGTAACCGGCACGCCAGAAAAAGTTTTCTTCAAACATTTTAGCCGGAGCGAACGTGAGTGGCATCGACTCGCGCTTGACTGTACAATGCTCCACGTACTGTCTTTGTCAAAAGTAACCAGGCTCCATGGTTTGCTTCTCACTCGTATAACAGAGCCCGCACGGCTTCCCTAAAGGTCATAAAGTTATTTGAAGGTGAGAACAGGGGTTCTTCTTACAATACAGAGGTTTAGAGCTTGAGTTTAGAAGAACGTCAATTTGGGCTAGATGGTGCATTATTTGTGACAGAAAAGGAAAATAGCGCTGCAAAAAGACGTACACAAGAAAGACTGACACAGGACTTCCCTAACTTCATCTGATTTTATTTACTGCAAAGCCAGCAAATATATAGAAAATTCAAGGCATGCGCAATAGAAACACCGGTACAAGCGCAAGTCCTGTGTCAGTCTTTCTTGTGTACGTCTTTTTGCAGCGCTATTTTCCTTTTCTGTCACAAATAGAGCTTGAGGTCTGGCATAATAGCTTTAATATACGACTGAGAAGAAAAACGTGCAGCCTGGTTTCTTTTAACAAAGACTGTACTTGTCGCTTACAACCGGATCTTAATTTTGCATGCGCTTTGCTATAGACCGTGGCAGATATCAAGCTGGCCAAAAAGCTAAAGGTGTCCCGGACGCACACGGTTCGATAGCTCTGGACAGGCAGTTGTTCCAGCGGCAGAGTCGGAAGCAGAAGAGGCTGGATCCGGAGGCGATGCGAAAGATGGGCCTGCACTGTTTTCCTCGCATCCGCACGCAGGAGCGTCGGCAGTCGTCACAACTTCAGCAAGAGATGTTGTCGGAGCACTTGCTGCTGGGCTAGTTGGTTCTGGTTCATAATTGAATAGTTTTTAGGCGCAAAAAAACAGACAAGACACATAGGTAGGTGACATCTATGTGTCACCTACCTATGTGTCTGGTCTGTTTTTTGCGCCTAAAATGTATTTAATTATGAGATGTTGTCGGGCTAGTTGGCTTGATACTATTAATGCCATGAAAGCTTACGCGCAAAAAAAAAGACGACACGAAGAGAGAAGACACGACAGGACGAGCGCAAACCAACAACTGGTTTATTCAGAAGTTGACACCTCTAAATATAAAACGATCAGGTACACGCGCTCCCAATACACCCGTCGTGTCTTCTCTCTTCGTAGCGTTTTTTTTTTTTTTTTTCGCATAACCTTTCATGGCATTACAAGTCATCACGTAAAGTCGAGCGCAGGCCCCTGCGCCAGCTCACTCTCCGCGTTCGCCTCCGATCAAGAATTCGTCGGCGAGCCATCACACAGTTGTGTCGCAGCTCATCCGCATCAGTGATTACATGTTATTTTTTCTTTTAATTGTCGTATTCTTCTTCTTCTTTATTATGACATCAGATATACAAAACGTTTGCAAAAACTGCTGGGCCAATAGCCAAAGCTAGTATAGGCCCAATGTACACATTTGTTATTACAGCAACAGAAGATACCAACATGAAACGCGGTTATAAATGATCAGTGAACAAAGTAATAGCGAGCAACACTCAACAGCAGACATAAACAGATTAACAGACATAACCCTCAATCTTCGAAAAGTAGAAGCGCTTAACTGGAAACAGGAAATTGTTAGCCATTTCAATTTCAAGTGGTACACTATTCCATACTTTCGCCCCGCAATATTGAATTAGGCGGTATTGTGCGGTGCACACCCGGGGCCTCCCTGGGGACCCAGATGTCATGAAAGGAGAGGACAAAGGTACTCCCTACGGGGATTCATAGCTTTGGGGAAGCTTCGAGTGCCGTGCAAGAAAAGGAAAATCATGTCGCCTGTCACCAAAGCTGTACTTGACAGTTTTGAGCGCGCGATAAAGCTATCCTTGAGTGAGGTTGCCTGACGAGGCAATACGTCCCCGTCTTGACGTCTATAGGTGTTATGAACTGGCGCACTGCCGCACCGCGGCGCTCATTTCCGACGCTCATCACCGACAGTCATTACCGAGACTAATGTACGGGGATGACATAGTGCTGACAACGAGGAAGATTTGCAGAGGTTGGTGGACATCTGCGGTACACAGGGAGACAGAAACCGGCAAGTCATGACACTTAATGATGAGGGGCTAGCACAGGATACAGGAGGCCACGCTAGAGCTAGTGGATAAGTACAAGTACCTTGGGCTGTGGGTAGATAACGCCGCTGGGTGAATAGACCACATTCGTTCTATCCATCAGGTGACAGAGAAAAGCCCCTATGTAAATGTGATTACGACAAAGTATCTGACTCGGTGGTAACCTCGGTAGTCCTGCGGGCATTGCGAAACCAGGTTGTAGAAGAGTCTTGTGTGAAAATACTGGAAGATGCCTATAACGACTGCTAAGCTATCGTAGACCTGCATAAAATCATCAATAAAATTTCAATAAGGCAGGGTGTTGGGCAGGACTACACGATCTCGCCTATGCTATTCACCGCCTGTTTACAGGACATGTTTCGAGGCATAAATTTTGAACAGTTGGGGATAATAGTTAATGGAAAATACCTCAGTAATCTGCGATTCGCTTGTAGCATTGCCTTGCTAAGTCACTCAGGACATGAACTGCAAGCCATGAGCAATGAGTTAGACAGGCACAGCAGTACGGTGGGGCTAAAAATTAGCATGCAGAAAACCAAAGTAATGTCCAATAGCCTAACAAGGGAACAACAGTTCACAATTGGTAGGGAGGTGCTGGAAGCGGTAAGGGAATACGTCTACTTAGGGCAGCTAGCGACTGCTGATCCGGATCATGGGAGGGAAATAAGTAGAATAAGAATAAGGGGGTGGAGCGCATATGGCAGGTTCTCTCAGATCATGGATGGCAGTTTACCAATATCCCTCAAGATAAAAGTAAGCAGCTGTATCGTACCAGTACTCACCTAAGGGATAGAAACATGGGGGCTAACGAAAACGGTTCAGCTTAGGTAAAGGACAACGCAGCGAGCTATGCAAAGAAATATGATAGGTGTAACGTCAACAGGTCGGAAGCGGGCAGAGTGGTGAGGGAACACACGCGGGTTAATGACATCCTAGTCAAAATCAAGAGGAAGAAGTATGCTTGGGCAGGGCATGTAATGCGAAGGCATGATAACCGCTGGTCCTTAAAGGTGCACTGAAGAGGAATCTGAACTTGTCTTTTTGCCGCGGGAACTCGATCTACACGTTCCGAGCTTTCTTAGAAACTGCGATTTACTGCCCTGTGTGGCCGATTTCCCCAATTAAATCGAATTAACGTCCGGCTCCCGCCTATTTTTTTAATTCTGCCTCGTACGGTAGGCGGAGTCGACCAACGCGTGGAGCGCCTTTCACCCAGTCCCGTGGCGGCTTGCCGCTCTGCCATCGGCGGAGTAATACGTAGTAGTCCGTAGCAGCAAATAGTTCGCCCGTATTTTTATTTCTTCGGGCTTATTTTGCGGCTATATTATATGCGAATGAAACTATTTATTCATGGAAACCTAAAAAACAAAATAAAGCGAAAGCAAAGCCTCCACGGGACTGGGGGAAAGGCGCTCCACACCGTACGAGGCAGAATTAAAAAAAAAGGCGGGAGCCGGACGTTAATTCGTTTTAATTGGGGAAATCGGCCACACAGGGCAATAAGTCACTGCTTCTAAGAATGCTAGGAACGTGTTGATCGAGTTCCCGCGGCAAAAAGACATGTTCAGAATCCTCTTCTGTGCACCTTTAAGGGTAACGGAGTGGACTCCAAGAGAAGGCAAGCGTAGCAGGGGGCGGCAGAAGTTAGGTGGGTGGATGAGATCAAGAAGTTTGCCGGGATACGGTGGCCGCAACCGGCAAAGGGCAGGGTTAATTGGCGAGGCATGGGAGAGGTCTTTGCCCTACAGCGGGTGTAGTCAGGCTGATGATGATGATGAGTATACTATTCATTACGAAGCATGAAAAATATATAAACACTAAAGGCAGCAGAAATGCTGCTGTCGTGCAGCTGTAGGAATGCAGCCGGCCGCCATGTTTGGGGTGCCCATTGCAGACGAACTCCTTCTCTGCAAGAATGCTTTCGTCGCGTGCCGCATTCAGATTGCCGCTTGGAATCCGCGTGCATCGGAGGTGCGGCCGGTGGTCGCCGGGCGCGATAGCCGCACGAAACTACGTCGCAAAGGAGCGCCCCTGCGGGTGTGTTAACGCTGCCAGAGCCGGCGCAGCAGCAACAGACCATCCGAGAATTGAAGCTCGGACCGTGACAGCAACGCTCCCTTGAAGCCCGAGAGCAGCATGCAGTTCAGGCGCATTCACGCGGAAGAGAACGGTGACCCGAACACTCGATCGCTGCGGCACGTGCATAACTACGGATGACGTATCTAGATGGGCTGTGCTCACCTGAGAGCACAATGTTCGATTGCTACACTACCGTGCGAATCCAGATTCAGCGACGGCTCTATTCACTGGCTTATATATTGTGACGAAGACGATGAAGCTGGCAGTGGCGCGGGACGGAGCGCTCGCGCTAGGCCATGGCAGCCATTAAATCATCTCTTCTTCATGGTTCATCACGCCTCATTCTTCGGCTGGCCGCCACGTTACAATATATATTGCTTAATCGTTATTATTTGTCTTTTACTCTGGCAGAATGCGTGTGGCGCCACTGTGTTCAGGACTACTGCGTGCTGTCCTATCAGCGCCGGGAAACGCGCACAAGTATGCCACATACCTGAGCAGCGTTCGTTGAATTCGGGTGTACGACGTGCACAATGGCATGGAGCCTCATAAGGCGCTGTTCTCCTTGTTTGTAACCTGTGCATAATGGCGCCCGGCCTCTCTGATCGAATGCCACGTATTGGAAGAGAGACGGCACTGACGTCAGGGCGAGTCGAGTCTGGACATCGGCTCAGAACGCTTCTCTGGCTATTTCGTGGGAAAATTCAAATTCTATTCAATAATTGAACAATCTGCTGGAGCTTTTCGAAACAAAAGAGGAGTTTAAAAATTTCTGTCCACAACTGCCACGAGGATTTTCCCTTCGCTGTGTCCTCCTGAGACCCGCAGTGGGTGATTTGTGTCACGGATTTCATTCAAAAGTTTGGGATGTGATACCCCAAAACATGATTAAAGTATAATTTTCTACATTTCTAACTTTAGGCGATGCACTCAACGGATTAAATGCTCGCTTTTCCGAAGCAGGCAGGAAAGTTGGTTGGACTGCTACGAACGCTTCTTCTTTTCCTGCGCGCTGAAAGGCGCTTACGTGTTTTCTTAACCGTCGCCGCCAGAGTTGCTTTGGGAGCTCCTCAAGAGAAAAAAAAAAAAAACATTGCGATTTTGATCACTACACTCACTAGACGGCAACACAAGTTCTAAAAGTAGCAATGAAAGAGCTTTTTACGGCCCTAATCCTAATTTCATGGTTCACGCACTGGTGATTCGGCTGCTTGATATTGTCACTTAGTAGTGACTGCAGTCCGGCGAACAGGACAACAGCGAGAATGTCTTTTAAACGAAACTCTTTATTTGGGCTGATTTGGCCCACAAAGGACTCAATCATTCGGCTCCAGATAAAGCTTGGAAGTCACTAGAACACTCTGGTACAGCGTAGAGTCGGCTCCGCCTGGATGCGACCAATCGAGATAAATCTAGGCGCGTCTTGCATCACAAACAAAGCGATAAAGCGGCGTGCCGGTAGCTTTGAAGAATGAGCAAACACTAAACATTCGCGGCATTACTCCCCTCTCAAAGAAGCATCGACCCGTTGGTTTAAAAGAAATAAGGCGACTACAAACACATAAAACGAATTGTGCAACAGCGAGTGTGGAAACACAGCGTTCTTTAGCGCGCATAATAGGGCTTTAGACTGAAGACATGGTCAACTTCTGGTCGTACGCGGCATCGCTGGGATGCACTCATTTCGTCAGGAACGACTTCTTAATCTTAAGTAACGGTTTCATAATCAGATCTTTAGTCTCCTGAGATAGCTTCCCGGTGTCCTGTCAAACGATCCTACCACCTACTTCTGCGGCACACTGCGTACCGATAGTTGTGAGATTATCGTTCATTGTTTCAACATTACGGTTGTCTTCTTCAGTTAAAGCGGAAAATCTGTTCAGCAGCGAAATCCTGAATTCCTCTACTTTCCCTCGTAGCGCAAACTCGTTAATTGGCTTTCGCGTCACTAGCTTCCTGCGTTCCCTTTTCAAATCTAAGCTAATACTAGCCCTTACCGCTCCGTGGCCGCTGTAACGGATCCTTCCGAGTACCTCAACTTTCTCTACAGTTCCAGTGTGTGCGCGTAGTATGAAGTTTATTTCATTTTAGTCTCACCAATGGGCTCTTCCACGTCCACTTTGTTTTCTCCTTTGCGGAAGAAGGTATTCTTGATCCGTAAATTATTTCTATCTGCGAACTCTACTATAACTCTCCCTTGATATTCCTAGAACCTATCCCATAGTCGCCGTCCGCCTGGTCGCCAGCCTGTTTTTTGCCTACCTTCACACTGAAGGTAGCGCATTATATCAGTGCAGTGTACTGTGATTTTACTTTATTCATTGCCGATTCCACATCTTCATAGAAGCATTCAATGACCTGGTCATCATGGCTTGATGTAGGCGCGTGCGCATGCACCATCTTCAGCTTGTGCCTCTTATTAAGCCTAATTACAATAGCTGCCACGCTGTCGTTAATACTATAAAACTCTCTAATTTGCGCCGCCGCGGTGGCTCAGTGGTTATGGTGCTCGGCTGCTGACCCGAAAGACGCGAGTTCGATCCCGGCCGCGGCGGTTGAATTTCATTGGAGGAGAAATTCTAGAGGCCCGTGTACTGTGCGATGTCAGTGCACGTTAAAGAACCCCAGGTGGTCGAAATTTCCGGAGCCCTCCACTACGGCGTCTCTCACAGCCTTAGTCGCTTTGGGACGTTAAACCCTATAAACCAAACCATCCTCTATGTTGCCAGCTGTATCGACCAGGTCAATCAAGAACAGAATGAGCGTTTATTGATAGCAGCTGCTCGGTTTTATAGGGGCTGGTCGATGTAGGCACGTGTTAGCGTCATCGTCAGCGGTCGGTTCGGGATGTGGCTGGCAAGCACAGCACATGCGTATCATGTACGACACATCTTCCCTTGTTTATTGGTTCTTGGGAATGAGTCTCGAATTCACTTGGTTGAAGTTGTGATCGTAGACTGAGGCCGCCTGTTTGGCGGCCTCCTGTTTCTGGAGGACTGCCTCACCTCTGGTGTAGAGTGTCCGTCCGTAGATGGTGCAGCAGCTACTCTTCTTGGACTGGGCCCCTGCTCGTCGACGGGCTCGCACTCACTCTCGGACTCGTCACTTCCCAGTGCGTTGCTCTCGAAGGATTCAAACGTCGCATTTAGGTGCTTGCGGTTGCGGCGAAGCAGCTTGTTATCTTCGGTAAGCACCCGGTATGACCGCGGCGCTACCGGCCCCAGTACTTGCGCTTGTGCGTGCGTGTGCGTGTGTGTGTGTGTGCGTGTACATGTGCGTGTGCGTGCGTGCGTGCGTGTGTGTGTGTGCGTGTGCGTGTGCGTGTGCGTGCGCGTGTGCGCGTGCGCGTGTGCTCGTGTGCGCGTGTGTGCGTGTGTGCGTGTGTGCGTGGTGAGAGAGAGAGATATATAGATACCATCTCGTTCTCGTCTTTTTCTGCCTCGTCATTCTTCGATTATTCACACGTAGCGAAAACTACATAAGCAAGATTAACCATGGTTCATCTTTGGTACATCTTCTATTGTTTCTTAATCCTCCGCCCCCCCCCCCCCCTCCCAGTACGCGGCCGCTTATTAGTCTTGAAAGGAACGTGTATGGTTGCACACGTAGGATTCTTAAGCGCGCTCTCCTACCTCCACAGCGTCTAAGTCAAGCGCACAGCTCTGGTTATATATTTATTTACAACATACTGCTTGCCTCACCCTGGAAGCTTTCGCAGGACAGGTACAAATTATATACACACACAAAATGCATATGTGTACATATCTGGCGTCACAACTGTGAATTGAATCACGTGACACAACGTGATTACCATGTGGCTTTCTTACTTCCTCTGCCGATAACTTTCAAGGTCAAAATTCAATGTCAAAGTTCAGGGTCAAATGTCAAGATCAAAGGTCATGTTGAGAGTTCAATCTCAAAGTCGAAGGTTATAGGTGGTCCAAAAAATTCGCTGTGGCTTAGCTTGGTTAAGCCCGGTAATTGCGAAAGCAATATCCGTACCTACGTCATGGTTCAGCTGGTAGTGTAGCTGGTGGTGGTGCTTGTGGTTAGACTTGTGGCGATGCATCTGTTATACAATCCAATTCAGTACAATGTAATCTAATGTAATCTAATCTAATCGAATCGAATCTATTCTAATCCAATCCAATTCAGTCCAGTGCAATCCAGTCCAGTCAGGCCGCCGTTCATGTGCACCGCCGTCGCACACGGACGGCGCGAGATCGCGAAGCAATGTTAAGCCGCTGGTGGTTGGCACAGCTACTGCTTTCTAGCGACGTGAGTCGAGCCTAATCTCTTCAGCGTAACGCCACAATCGCGCTCCTAGCGGAGAGCGCAGGAGTTAGGCGCCGGTGGTGGCACCGCCGCGGCTTGCGACAGCGCGAGTCGGTCGCCCTTACCTTCGGCGTGATGTCACACATGACGTCACACAGAAGTCAACTAAAGGTCAATGGTGGCACCGCCGCGCCACGGCAAAGGCTGAAAGTGCAAGTAGTAAAGCTTTCGCTTTAAAAGTGGACCACACATGGTTAGGTATATTCCCATAGCAACACTAGCCACGACTTATGTCAAGGTCATTTGAAGGTCATTGGGAGGCTCACGGCGAAACAAAAATGGCTGTGGTTCAACGTGGCTAGAACCGAGTTATACGAGCGAAAGCTCTGTTAAGCATGTTCTCCACTGTGTCAAATGAAACGTCAAGGTCAGAGGTCAGGTGCCCAATGGTCATAGTCATATGATCATGTGGTCATATTACCATAGCTTGGGTCGTACCAACACGCAGTCAAGTTTGGTTTGACCTTGTGAGGCACTGAACGTCACTGTCTTACAGGTATCGTACCGGTACTTTCCTACGGGTCAGAAACGTAGAGGCTAAAAGAGAGGGTTCAGCATAAGTTAAGGACAACGCAGAGAGCTATGGAAAGAAAATTTTATTTATTTATTTATTTATTCAAGTTACCCCTAAAGGCCCTCCAGAAGAGTATTACATAGGGGGGGGGGGGGGGGGTACAATCATGTAAGTAATCGCGATACATTTTAACAAAGAAGTGTAGCAAAAAACGTTAATTAAAACAACAAAGCATCACACAAAGGAAAAATGAACGTTAAGAGATCGGAAGCGGGCGGAGTGGGTGAGAGAGCAAACGCGCGTTAATGATATCCTAGTTGAAATCAAGAGGAAGAAGTGGGCTTGGGCAGGGCATGTTATGCAAAGGCAAGATAACCGCTGGTCCTTAAGGGTAGCGGACTGGATTGCAAGAGAAGGCAAGCGTAGCAGGGGGCGGCCGAAAGTGAGGTGGGGCGGATGTTAAGAAATTTGCGGGAATACGGTGGCCGCAACTGGCAAAAGACAGGGTTAATTGGCGAGCCAAAGGAGAATCATTTGCCCTGCAGTGGGCGTAGTCAGGTTGATAATGTCTTATCCGCATCGAAATCGGAAGTTGTACCCCGAGGAGTGGAGCTAGCTCTCGCTCTAAAATCTTCCAGCAGATCGGCTAAAACTGCTGAAGTGACCCCGAAATGGACTCGGTTATCACCGCGTCGAAGTACATGGCGCCGAACTCTGAATAGCCTCTGGGATCTGCGCCCAATGAACTGCGTCGACATACCGCATCTTGCGAGATCGGCCGATGATGGCGATAGAATTAGGAGCCTCATCGATGAGAAAAGCCCGCAGTCACAAAATTCGGTGATTGGCCAGCGGGAAGTGGCATCACCAGACCAGGTTCGCCTGTGTGAAGCCATGGCAGGTGCTGCCCAATCATGACTAAGCAGCAAATGAATCGGACAACTGCAGACCTGCGTGCAAAATAGACAGCCTCTCGATCAAGTCTATGCGCAGAAAGGAGAGGAGATAGTCCTCCGCCACTGCTGTGAAACCCTGAAATTAACTATTCACCCGAAACTAACCGAATGTGCTCGCCCCTTGGACGCCACTCAAACGGGCACATTCGCCCAACAATAGTTCAAGTTGCATTCTTTAAAACTAAGGAGTTCAGTTAAAGGGTGCAAATTGCAGCACTGGGGAGGACTTTTGAAACCGCGCTCATGCTGCGCGGAAGCAGCTCCTTAAAGGGGAGCTGAAACGGTTTTTTGAGAATTTGAGGTTATTCAAGAATTCGAATCTATGAAGCTTCTAGATGAAGCATGAAAGTATTTTTGCACTAGCATTTAGAATGGTGTCATAATCAGCGATTAAAAAAGCGACGATGTTTAGGCTTCTTCTCACTACGTTGGAGGAGTGTGGGGAAACTCGGCAGTAACGTCATTGTTGCCACAATTTCAGGTGTCCGCTGCTTACGCCTGCATGCTCCTGTGTGTCGTCAGATGGCGCCAAACAATGTATCGTCAGCTTCACCTTCGATGGCGTCCGTTTCCTTCCATATAATAATCGTTTCTGCGCTGGAAACGTAGTGCCATCATACGTGACGTCATTATCGGGGCCTCTGCCCGTCGCTGCGCACTTCAGAGAAGCCTGAACGCCGACGACGACTTTGTTCGGTGATTACGCCACCATTTCAAATGCTAGAGCAAAACGATTTCGCAGGCTTTACCTGCACGTTTCGCGCATTCGGCAACCTTAAACTCATCGAATTCCAAAACCGCTTCAGTAGCCCTTGCATTCGCTCGAACCAAGTCGACAGCCTTTCAGTGCCAATTGAGTCCTCCGACGCGCTGCGCCACCTCATCTGTGCGGAGTGGCAAACCGGCTGCTGGATCGTCGGACGCGTCACTCCCCAATTCCTCCAAATTAATGGTCTCGTCGCTGTCCTGTCCGGATCGATGCGAGCCGCCGTGTTCGGGCCGCCCTCATTTGGCCTTCGTGACGGGACAATCGACGGTGCCCTCCTCCTTCCCGCCCATCGCGGGCAGTAAACACAGCCATCGCTCCATCTGCCCCGGTGACACGCGGGGAGGGGCGACTTCTGCAATGACAGCTCCCTTCCCCTCGGTCCCTCCCTCAGAGCGCCGCAAACTTCTCTGCTTTCCGTCTAAGCAGAGCACGCTGGACAGCGCTTTGCATACATTAAAATACTATAACACCTAATTTCAATTGCATGTTTTATTCTTTGAATTGATGCTTTCGAGGTTAGAATACATGGATCACCGCGTGGTATTCGCCTGTGAGCGATAGACAACTTATAAATTTATTCTGTAGAAGAACTGCAGATTGGGCTAGTTGGTGTAGATTCATAATGACGGTACAACAGCGCAAACACACACAGACTAAGAAGGAGAAGAAGGTGTGTGTGTTTTGTCCCCTTCTTGGTCTGTGTGTGTTTTGCGCTGTTGAACCTTCATTATGAAAATTTATTCTCTTACGATGTTTCGCTTCCAGCAACCGAACGATCACCCTGTCCTGTATATTAGGTCAGATGAGACACGAAAACAACCACAGTAAAAACGCTGATGCCTAGTTTTAATTCATTACTACATTTAAATTAAAGTGCTTCAAGAGCTGCAATGGTAACAGACGACGCATCAGTAGTTATCTTGCCGTTTTTTCATGCGCCACTTAAGCACTAACTACGCGTCATAGCCATCATTCGATTGATGAAACCGAAACAGCAGCAGGAAGAAATTCCATAATAAATGAATCAATGTTTAACGCATCATTTGAAATAAAAAAAATGCATAAGAAAAAATTTGGAGTCTCTAAGAGCACATATTCGCTCGAGAAGAAAGCGCGAAAAGCTTTTCTCATATGCGAATGCCGATCATCTAATTCTGCATTTTGTTTGTGGGCTCACTAGGGAAAATTCTGCGCTCTCACCTGTAAAATGGGTACGAAGTAGAAACCTTCTCCGAGGACATAAGGTTCCATAGCGCTAAGCGAAGGTGCAGGACACCAAACCAGCAGCGGAAAGGACGCGTTCACAAGGAAGAGAAGTGCACAGGACAACGCTGGAAACACAACTGAAATAGTCTTTACTTGGTGAATCGCCAACAACAGAACAGGGCGCACATGCGCGAGAGCGACCACAAGCGTTAACAATATAACAAACACAAAATTGATTGCCACCTGCAATTGATTGGTTGCAATCGAGGGCAACCTATGTCCCATTCATGAAACTGTACTCTTCTGCCGTGCACCTAACAGAGCTGTCGCTGACGCATTCAGTTCCTAACTGCTTGATTTTGAAGGCTTCTAAGATTTCTCGTTCTATCTGCGTTTAGGTTCACGGCAAAAGAGTACAGTTTCATGAATGGGACATAGGTTGCCACATGCTTTCTTCGGTCGCTAAATCAATTTTGTGTCTGTTGCTTTGTTAACGTTGTGGTTGCTCTCGCGCATGTGCGCCCGGTTCTGATGTTGGCGATTCACCAAGTAAAGAATATTTCAGTTGTGTTTCCAGCGTTGTCCTGTGTACTTCTCCTGCTTGTGAACGCGTTCTTTCCGCTAGTTTTCCACTTACCATGCACCACCCGGCCCACCAAGCTTCGCTTCTTCGATACAAGGGTTAAACTTTCGCTAAACGCTTTATTGGCGCTCACGGGCCTTATAAAGGCACACAATGAAGTTCGAAGGTGAACCACGTGATGGGTTAACAGGCTGACAGTGCGAAAACAGACACTTCCACACAAGAAACCAAAATAAAACAATTACTACCAAAAGAAAACCTAGAAACTGGCACGCACGTTTCAGAAGTTCGCACAGTGCCCTGCTGTCACAGCGCACACTGAGCCTCATTCGCGTCCTGATTCTTTCTTGACAAGTTCTAGTGGTGAGCAGCTGGACGATGTCCATTCTGCCCAGCTCTTTAACAACGCTTTGTCATCTGTTTTCACTCAAGAAGTCGTCACCACCTCTCCAGTTCTCAACCCATTTCATGATTATTCTGTGCCCCAAATAGTCATTAGGGAAGATGGTATTTTTCTTTCTTTGTTAAATAATCTTGAAATTACCACAAGCGCGGATCCACTGGGCTTTAACAACAAGACACTAAAAAACATCACAGTATTTTCTAAGTCTTGTCTGCACTTTTTTTCTCAGCCTTTATCATCTGGCTCCATCCCTCACGACCGGCGTGTAGCCAAAGTAATTCCTAATTTCAGATCTGGCATCCGCTCTGATCCTCTATAGATCTTCTATAGACTATAGACCCATTTCATTGACATGCACTTTCTCCAAGCTCCTTGAACATGTCACACGCACTCAGATCATTCATTACCTTGAAGATCATAACATCATATTTCAATATCAGCACGGTTTTCGCAAGGGATTTTCTTGCGACACTCAGCTCGCCGGATTTACTAACGACTTATTTACTTCTTTGGATGCCGGAATTCAAGTCGATGCTTTGTTTTTCGATTTTTCGAAGGCACTTGATCGGGCTCCGCACTATAGATTACTTCTCAAGCTGTCGCATCTTAATATTCACCCTCAGGTACTAGCATGCATTAAAGACTTCCTTTCATCTCGCTTTCAGTTCACTTCTGTTAATCGTTCTAACTCTACAATGGCCCATGTCACATCTGGTGCACCTCAGGGGAGTGTGCTTGATCCCCTGCTCTTTCTAATATTTATTAATGACTTAATAGATTGTCTTTATTCACACATTAGACTGTTTGCTGACGACTGTGTTGTGTACCTAATCATTTTAGCTACACGCATCACACGTCACCATCATCCCGGTTCACTTACCCAGTACTTTGCTAGAAATGACACTTTTAAATTTTCTTTTTTCCCGCGTACCATAAGCGAGTGGAATTCTCTGACACGATAAATGTTAGCGCATAGTCATCCTGCATGCCCTTTCTTATTTTTAGTTTTTCTTTTTATTTTACTTGTTGCCCGTGTAACTGTAATATCTAATTGTTCTGCTTGGATCTGTAACATGATCTGCCGTATGCATTTAATAAAAATAAAATTACAAAGGACTCTGACCTACAATCTTAACAAACTGACCTCGATTCTGTTAAAACTTTGTGCCAGTTGTGGTTCATCATCCTAAATCCCTCTAAGACAAAGCTCGACTCCTTTACTATAAATTCTTATCGCATCCCAACCACATACTCCCTTAAAGAGCAACTGCAGCACTCAGCACTTTTTTGAGAATTTCGATATATTCAAATATTCAAATCTATGTAGGCTGTAGGTAAAGCATGCCAAGTGTTTTTGCACTAGCATTTAAAACAGGGACGGAATCAACGATTGAATTTTGCGCTTCTCCTCAATGCACCGGAGGAGTGCAGGGAAACTCAACGTGACGTCACGGAAGGTATGATTTCAAACTACCGCTGTCGTCAGCCACACCCTGCCCTGACGCGTTATACGCTGCCAAATAACTCTCGGCAGGGTTTGCCTTCGGTGGTGCTGGTTTTTTTCTTTCAAAGCAGGTCTTTGTGCGTTGGAAATGTACCGATCCCTTCGATGACGTCATCATGCGCCCGACACTTGGCGTTGTGCGCTGCGGAGAAGCTTGAAGGACGTCCGGATTTTAATCGGCGATTACTTCACTATTTCAAGTGCTAGCCCAAAAAGACTTTGCATGCTTTATCTCCAAGTTTCACACATTCGACTCTCTCAAGCTCGTTGATTTCTTCTAGGTACGGAAAACTCTTATGTTGTTTCCTATATTGACTGTTTAAGTGGTTTCGGGTACGAATGTCTCATAAATGCTGCAACCAGATGTACTTCCAGTGGATCTTCCTCGTTAATAGACCATGTTCTTACCAATATTTCGCCCTCACCCTACTCAGGGGTCATCGAACTCGACATTACAGATCATTTTCCTATTTTCATTACGCACGGCCAAGTTTTCCGTCCTTCGCGTTCAGTCTTCTACACTTCCAGGTTCAATAGCGAAGAATTTATTAGGGCTATCAGTGATACTGACTGGTCTCCGTGCTTTTCATCGAACGATTCGGAGCGAGCAATGGCATGTTTTTGCCGTCTTTTTTCCATCTGCGTATCTCAGAGTACAACATCAGTAAAGTGTCGAAAGAATTACAAATTTCCCCACAATCCATGGCTGACAGAAAGTTTACTAAGCTGTATGCGACGAAAAGAAAATTTATACAAAAAAAACAAGAAGCAACTTTTTAATGTTTCCTCAGCTGCACGCTACAAAAACTACGCTACTGTGCTAAATAATTTATTGAAACATGCGAGAAAATCTTATTTTGAGCATGAAATACATAAAAATGAAAACACTAAAAAGCAATGGAAACTTTTGAGTGACTTCCTCAAATTACCCAGCGCAAACAGCCCCCTTACTGAAATTAATTTCAATGGTACAGTCTACACTGATCCATTCGACATTGCAAATGCCTTTAGGGACTTCCTTTCTGCGCCTCATAATGGTCGTCCACTTATTTCAGAGATAAACATAAAGCGCTCAAAACAATCTTTTTTTTTTCCTGTTTCCCCTCGTGAAATCGAACTGCTGATTACTGGCCTCAAGGACACTAGCCCTGGATTAGATAAGATATCCTCTCAGCACCTTAAACTTGTAGCCAATCTGATCTCTGAACCACTTTGTCATGTTATTAATCTCATCCTAAAGACAGGTGTTTTTCCTGCTTGCCTCAAAACAACTAAGGTAATCCCAGTGTTCAAGAAAGGAGACAAACGATTAATTTCTAACTATCGACCTATATCTATTTTATCTTCTCTAAGTAAGATCATCGAGAAATTGATAGTTGAACGCTTAAACAATTACCTAAATAAATTTAAGATACTTTCCCGCCATCAGTTTGGTTTTCGGTCTGGCAGCTCGACTAACTAAGCACTGATCTCTTTGACTGATTTTATCAAGCAAGGTATTGATAATGGCGAGTTTGTTGGTTCTGTCTTTTTAGATTTCACAAAAGCTTTTGATATGATTAATCACTCCATATTGCTTCAAAAACTCGAATTTTATGGTATTACAGGTCCCGTGTCGCGACTGCTGAAAAGCTATTTACAAAATCGTCAACAAATAATCAATATTGGTGGAAGCCTTTCCCAAGCTAAAACTATTAACCAAGGGCTCTATTTTAGGACCCTTACTATGCTGACTGTATATTAATGGCCTTCCTAATTCTATTAGTCCTACTCACTGTGTCTTATATGCCGATGGCACTACCGTGTCATTATCTAATACATACATAGATGATCTAACTCTTGAATTGAATGCCGTTCTAAGTATTGTAGCCAAATGGTGCACTGATAATCAGTTGTTGATTAATCCCTCTAAAACGAAATTCATAGTGTTCAAAAGTAGCCAGAAAATTATTTCGTGTCCTCCTACGTTAAACCTTTGTTCATGTAATATTCCGGCTTCTGATAACACTAACTTCCTCGGCGTGATTCTTGATTCAACTCTTAAATTTTCCGTCCATATCGCTCATCAAAAAAAAAAGATCTATGTTTGGCATCAGAGCTCTAATTAAGGCGCGTCCATATTTTCCATGCAAAGGCGTAGAACCGAACGGGCTATGGCGTTCTGTGGACTCCCTGGCAGCGTTGCAAGGCGCTGTCGCGTTTCACTCTTAGAGGCGAAGCTTAACATCTTAACCACACATCAGTGACACAAGCGGCAACACTGTGCTTAAGGCTTCCGCCTCACCTTACTTTAGGTCAAAAAGTGCCCCCTGAATTTTCAAAGTTTGAAGTACCACTTCGTTGTTCCACTGCATGTGGTCAATATAGCAACGATCGCGTCAGTTTTTTTTTTTTTTTTTGCGACCTTTTTTCTTAGCCTCGATTTGTACATAGAGCACCTTTAAGTCCTCAAACTGTGGCCTCTGAGGAATTTCTGGTCTTCAACAACCAAGTAAGCATAAATTCATGTAATTCACCGCTTACCACTTAGGACAAAGCCAATCGAACTTCCCTGAAACCGTAATGCATCAGTGGAAAGAGAAAAGCAGCGTTCTTGCTCTCTGTACACAGCACTGCATCGCGTTCCTCAGAAACAAAGCATGTGAAAGCGGTTGACAAGGGCAGCACAGTGTTTATCCTTATGAACCCGCTAGCCGGTATACAACGAGCATTTCAGAGCAAAGCATTGCCTTATGCAGATAAAAAGCAAAGTTATACACGCCCACAGTATCAAGAATGCATAAAGGATGAATGCAGTGGCAATGTACACGCCAGTCAACCACAAACTTGACATGCAGAAATTGTATTACCTGCATTGTACGTACATGGCCTGATCGTAGGCTGCCGCTTGTTTCGATCGTTTCTTATCAGCCAGAGGAGTCTTCGATTGCCTTCCTTCGGAAGAAAGAGACATTCTCCAGCCACATGATGCGATTGTTTCGTGCACTAAGGCACACAACCACGGCCGCTCGATGGAAGCAAACTTTTCCACCGCGCGGCCGTGACACAACACATGGGCATTGCACGCAATTACAAACACTGTCCCTTCCAACCTGCAGCGGGGAAGCGTGGCGAGCGCAATGGCCTCCGACGCTCGATAGGCGACGCTGACCCTTTCAAGGAATGACAACACCCTGCAAGGGGGCGCGCGCATCCGGGAACCGAGATGAAACCCTTGCGCATTTTGCAACAGTGTGGCAGTAAGACAGCCTAAGAAGTGCCGCGTCAGCGTTCCAAGATGCACTGTGAAGAGCACACCTGTCAAAAGCAGATCTTGCAGCAGACGGACACCTCAATCGAGCTTTAAGCTACGTGACGGTAGTGATAGATGCGTGCTGCATGCGTTGGCGTCGACAACGTTGTGCCATTTTAAGGAAGGGAACTGCGCATAACTATCTCCGTCAGTAGACGCCTGAATCGCGCTTATAGGTACGTGGGGTGATGAGAGAGAGAGAGATGTAGGCTGCAGGCATTGACAACCTTGTGCCATAAACGCGGCGCTGAAGCCATACACCGTCGGTGTTCATTGTGTTCATTGCCATTGGCTTGACAACTTTTTACACCCCGCTCATTTTATTGAAAGGAAGCGTGCATAACTGGCTCCCTGGGTAGCGGACGCCTGAATCGCGCTTATACGAGTAGGTACAGCCGGCCAAATCTTTAGCTGGCGTGCGCTACGGTCACTTTTTCAGGCTCCTGCGCCTTGTGACGAAGCAAACTTGGGGAAAGCTCAATATTAAGCAGGGGTTTAGTGAGCCTCTGCTTAAATTTGATATCTTAGCAAGTTTGCGCCGTCATAAGCTTCAGGAGCACGGAAAACGTGGCCGTAGTGCACGCCAGCTAAAGATTTGGCCAGCTGTACGTGAGGTGATGAGAGAGAGATGTGGACGGCATGCGTTAGTGCTGACAACGGTGAGCGAACTCCTGCACGATCAACCATTAACTGCCACCTGCCAGGGTGGCAGGGTGGGTGGGGACTTTAATCTAGATATCAAGACAAACAGGAATTTTTTACCACTTATGCGGAAGAATATCCCGTTCCTCTCGCTCGTAACGCCTCCCACGGCTGTGGCAACTCGCGAAATACTTGCATAGACCACGTCTTTGAAAACTAGGCATTGGTGCAGCAAGTCGAGCATATGTTATATATTTCTTCGACCACAGAGCTTCCTTCATAACAATCAAGAACTGTTAGTGGAGTGTTTCTTCAAGAAGAGATATGTGTGAAAAATAACAAGTTGTCTGTGATTGTACATACATGTCTTACTCGAATTATTTGCCTCAATTTATCGAAAAGCTGAAACAGCTGATAAGCTGCGCTTAAATTTCGCATTAGGAAGTAGCGTAATCGCCGGCAATTTTTATTCCTTTATTTATAATTTTCTAATAAGCAGCTGAAAACTAGGATCCTATAAACTGGCACGTTTTAAGAAGCTGAATCACGTTAAGAAAGCGCTTACGCAATGGTTAAATTTGCGTTAAAGCCATTGATCGCGATAGATGTAAAAGAGGACTTGAACATGGCGTGAATAACTTTGCGATCGCTAATTTATCGTAGATAAGTAAGTTGTTTGGGTAATCTGTTAGGATTAGTCTAAAATGTTTGATATTCCAAACAACGGTGACCACTGCTCTGGGTTTAGCGAACGAGGAGGTGCCATTAACTTACCCCTCATTGGGAAAACATGCATTTGCTCAGAGGTCCGAGGGCGTCACTCAGCCCCCATTACATCACCCGGGAAAGATCGTAGGGACCCAAAAAAACAATAAAAAGGCAGCATTGAAATTGCAGGTAACAGCCGGTCAAGCGCGCCCAGTGCCTATAAATAAGGTCGATTATTGCTTCCATGTGCTCCAGCTAAGAAGGTGGTCGCTAGACGGGCAGCGCCGAAAGCGAAGCCGGTGCAGTCGGTCAGAGGTCACCAACGGCAGTGGTGAAAATATTTTAATGAAATAGTTCAGGAGGTTGTAGCGGTGGTTGGAGCCCTCAGTCCGGAACCCCATTGGCGTAGGCTGCTGTCCGGGCTCTTTCGATGAGTTGCTTTTGACTCTTTTCGTCCGAGCTGGACAGAGCTGCCTCCCACCCCTCCTGCGTTGGCTGGTTACTAAAAGTGATCGCCTGATTCTGTTGGCAGGCCCATACCATATGGTACAGGTCCGCCTTCTCTCCGCAGAATTTGCATTGTGAGTCAAATGACTCCGGGTATATGGCGTGTAGTCTTCGTGAGTCTGTAGTGTTGGTCTGTAGCTTTGGTCTGTGTTGGTCTGTAGTGTTGGTCTGTAGCTTTCGGAGGTGTTGTTCCTCCCCTTTGTCTAGTGTCTTAGCCGGCGGAGGGTAGACCCGACGGGATAATCTTAAGTGCTGAAGTATGTCATTGTAAGTTAGTAGTGGGGTAGGAGGTCCACGGCATCCGCACTGGGTGCCCGGGGGAGAAATGCTCGGGCTGAGGCATGTGCGCTCTCGTTCTCTGGGATACCCTGGTGACCTGGTACCCATATTAAGTGTTTGTGTGTGGGTTGGTAGCCACGGGTGTAGCTTTCTTGCAAAATTTTAGCTGCTAGCGGCGCGAGCCTGCCCCTGAGGTAATTGCGATACGCTGTCTGTGAATCTGTGAGAATGTATTCTGAGCTAGTGTGTGTTGCATCGCCACTTCTTCCGCAGCCAGTATGTCCTGGCTAGCCAGTACTAGTCCGTCGACTGTTGTATTTTGGTGCACTACCGCGACGGCCGTCTTTCCCTGCTCGGGACCCGCAACATCGACATAGAGCACGCCCTAGCGCCCGCTGTAGTGTCTTTTCATGGCTTCGGCTCGTGCTTGTTGTCTTGACTGGTGAAAATCGGGGTGCATATTCCTGGGTAGTGGAGCTGCCTTGAGTTATCCTCTCCATGAGGCTGGGATGTCGGTTTTGGTGTCTAGCTGTCGGGGGCAATTAATGTTTAAATCACTCAGGACTTGTCGGCCAGTCCGAGTTGTGGAGAGCCGTACCACCTGCGCCGTAAGGTGTGCCTCTATATAAGCTCATCTGTCGTGTTGTGCACACCCAGTCGTAAGAGCCGGTCCGTCGATGTCGCAAGAGGGAGTCCCAGGGCCTTCTTGTAGGCTGTTCTGATTATGATGTCGAGGTTTTTGATGTCACGCTTCTTGAGGCGGAGGTAGGGCGCTACGTAGACAACGCGGCTTACAAAGAAAGCCTGCACCAGTCGCAGAGTATCGTCTTCTCGCATCCCTGATTTGCGCGTCGTTATCCTGGCAATCATCCTGGCGATCATCCTGGCGACTTGCTCGCTCACAAGCCGTAGTTTCTGGACGGTGAGAAGGTTGTTGCCGTTGTTATTTATGTACAGACCCAGTATCTTGAAGGTCTGAACTTCCTTGATGGGTGAGTGAACTGAGAAGTTTGAATCGCTTGCTGGCAGTGCCATTCACGTGGTTTGTGTCCACACATGGAATTTCTGGCAACGCGTCGTTGATACACAGCTGAGCTGGTGTGGCCTGGGATGACTATGTTGTTGCGCATGCCAGCATCGAATGTCCATGCTCTGGCGAAGACATTGTTGCGAAGTACGAGCACTTCCCGACCCTCGGGAGTCTGATTAGAGAGGACTGTGTGCGAGCTTTGAACACTTGAACCGCAATTAGTATTAACGCCTCCTGAAGCAGCTGGTTGAGGACGAGGCCTCGACGAGAAGAACATGACTGCGCTGAAGAGCTTCGTAAGCGCCACTCTATAGGGTCTACTGCGAAGAAATAGGTGCACATATGACGGCTCCCTTTAAGAAATGCACGCCAATTTTGTTGCACTTGGTGTCGTTCGAATAAGTCCATTTACTGCGAACTTCGGCTACAACAAAAACAATCCATGTGACAGTCAGGTTCGTTATAAATGGCTTGACTTGTATTGAGCTCACACGATGCCGAACTTGTTTGCGAGGCAAAGGCCTCTGTAAGACAAGTAAGTGGAAAACCAGCGGGAAGGACGCGTTCAGAAGGGGGAGAAGTAAACAGGACAACGCTGGAAACACAACTCAAAATTCTTTACTTGGTGAATCGCCACATCAGAACAGGGCGCACATGCGCGAGAGCAACCACCAACGTTAACAATACAACAAACACAAAATTGATTAAGCGACCGAAGATTGCATGTGGAAACCTATATCCCATTCATGAAAGTGCACTCTTCTGCCGTGAACCTAACAGAGCTGTCGGTGACGCATTCAGTTCCTAACTGCTTGATTTTGAAGGCTTCTAAGATTTCTCGTTCTATCTGCGTTTTGCCGCGGCCGATGATTCCGACATTATGGAACAGAGGGGTGCAGTCTTTGCAGTGCTTGCAATGTATTGGCAGATTTGCTGTGGTGTCTGGCTGCAGCGAAGTGCGGTGCTGCGCCTCATCCGGTCGTTGACGCATTGACCTGTTTGACGTATGTAGGCCTCGCCACAGGACAGTGGGAGCGAGGAAACAACATCGGTTGTGCATCGGTTGTGCAGTTTCATGAATGGGGCATAGGTTGCCGCATGCAGTCTTCGGTCGCTTAATCAATTTTGTGTCTGTTGCTTTGTTAACGTTCGTGGTTTCTCTCGCGCATGTGCGCCCTGTTCTGGTGTTGGCGATTTACCAGGTAAAGAATTTTCCGTTGTGTTTCCAGCGTTGTCCTGTGTACTTCTCCTGCTTGTGAACGCGTCCTTTCCGCTAGTTTTCCACTTACCATGCACCAACTGGCCCAACAAGCTAGGCTTCTTCAATCTCCTGTAACATTTTCTCACTACCTCCTCTCCAGCGCACTAGAAATGAGCAAATCAGTCTGATGTTGTCTTCCAATTTTGCGCTGCCGCAGGTGTGCAAGCCTCCTCGGTGCCGCGGCACAAGGTCACGACCACAGGCCAGCTCGAACTGGACGTGGGGGCGGCGAACCGTTTGTGGCCCGGGGCTACCCTGTCCGCCCGGCTGCGTCGCCTCGACTCGGAGAGAGGCCCCGACGTCGTGGTGTTCGTGCGGTTGCCGGCGGCATCCGATCGACTCCGGGTGCCGCCGCGGGGACTCGCCTGGGCCGCTCGATACGGCGTCCAGCTGCGGGTCGAGCGCAACACGACCTCCCTCGCTCTGCAGCGGTTCGCCTTCGACGCGTGTAAGTGACGTTTGAAGTTGATTTCCATTTCAGGAAGAAATGAGGGACCCGAAACAAAACGTGAACGTTAATTCACCTGACGGCGGCCCCATTACACGGCAAGACAGCGAGGTGTCGGTAATAACAGTTATACCAGTACGTTTACCAGACATTGTAGCTCGTACTACACAAAGGTCAGTTTTTTTTGTGTGTGTGTGTGTGTGTGTTAAAGGTAAAGGCACAATGTGAATGATAAACATGATCAGCGAATAACAGCAATTGTGCATAGTAACAAACCCAAAGAATACAATAAAGACATAGGAGGAACACACTGTAGGAAACCAGAAAAAGTTACATTTGCGAGAGAAAGAAATAGTGTATTGTTTTCTTATTAACATTTTCAATATTAACTTTACTTTGAAGAAAATAGTTTAACAGAGTGGGGAGAGCATGTGCGAGCATTTGCTGGCCAAACGTCGTTCGTACGAAAGGTACCGTCCAGTTATGAGCAGTTATGAGTTAAGTCCAGTTATGAGTTAAGTCCAGTTATGAGTTAAGTCCAGTTATGAGTTAAGCCCAGTTATGAGTTAAGTGCTGCTCTGGACACCGCGAGAAGAATTTCAGGTTTCAGGATTTATTTCAGGATTTATTTTCTTTACCATTGAGGTACGAGGGAGGCTGGGACTAAAGGCATTTGAGTGCCTGACGAAGGCCCCAGCCCCCTCATGTACAGAATCGACAGCAAACGCAGAAAAATACAAAATGATTACAATCAAAGTTATACAGCCCGTTGTACAAAACATTCACTGAGGTAGCACTCTAACATGATGAGTAATCATCTATACAAAGAAGAAATCTTATACAGAGTAAGCGGATACCGCTAAAATTGAAAATGTGTGCTCTTAGTACATGCAAATCCGTTAGCATACCTGTGCTAAAAGAAAACAAAGAGAATAGAATTGAGAAGAACTTCAGGTTGCCCACCAGTATCGACAGACTGCCGCACTATTTGGCACTGAAAGCAGAGATTTTTTATCAGCTGGAAAATGACAAAAATTGAAATACAGGTAACGCAGGAAAACTTCAGTGACGTCAAGGCCGCTTTGTGGTGCGGTGACCTGAGGATGGCTACACTGTCATTTGTCCGCAAACGTGATCACGGAGCCATTTTCGGTCGGCGGGAAATCCAATTATCTCAGCTATAAATCTTCCTTTTTTTGCTGCTGCTGCTGCAGTGTGGGGTGCTAAACTGAGCACCAAACTACTCGTTTCCTACATCCTGTCTATTGCAGATCTATATAATACATCAGTTCGAATGCTAGTGGAGTAAAAGGACGGTGACCGGCGCTTTCTACCATTGTTGACGGGATCCATACATGGGACGCTCCCCCAGACCCACTCATGCTCCCACAACACGAGCTCCTCACTGCACAGAATTGACGGCACAGCGAAGCTAGAGAAATGCGAGCAAAACATGACTACACCGACGAATTGGCACGAGGAACTGCGCCGGTAACGTTGCAGCGCATACTATGTAGCGTAAAGTAAGCGTGCTCTTTCCGGCCGGCTCGAGAGAGGAATCGAACGGACATGAGGACTCCTCGCTTCAACGTTTCCAGAAAACGTTTTGAAGCGAAAAGCTTCACTAGGCTAGTCAACACCGGGTCTGGCGTATGCTCCGTGATCAGTTTTAGCCACAGCTGCGCATGCGCGAGTTCGCCGCGTGACGTCACTTGAGAGGCGCAGGTGGAGCCGCCGCCGAGCGCGGCTCCGCCGGGTGACCTTCGCCGTCGTTCGCGCGCTCTGCGCGTGTTTACCGAGTGTGCGTCGGCGCGCGCTCGGCTTCCTCGTATGACGCTACTTGCAGCCGGGTGCACGTTTACCATAGTTCCGACGCATGCGCAAGGCGCTTGCTTACACCGTTAACGTGGTGCTCCCAGTGCATTGTGCGTGAACTGCGACAGCTGTGACGTCAAACGAAGCGTAACTGCAGCTTTTCGCTTGTATATCCAGGCTTAACCCGAGCTAAGCCCCTGCCAATTTTTTTTTCTAAGATCCGGCTCATAGGCGCGCAACAGCATCAGTGGCAGTTGTAGTGCCATTTCTGATAAACCCGGCTGTGTTGGGAGAAAGTGTATGCAGGAGCGGACAGGAGGAAAGTAGAGAGGGGGGCAAGTGGAGGGGAGGAAGAAAATGTAGAGGGGGAAAATTGAGAAGGATGTCGAGAGGCGGAGAGGAGGCCAGCTGCTTGGTTTTAACGAAGGGCGCCGCTGATTCGTTGTCGCCGCATGCACGGCGCATGGAGCGCTCCTTCAGCACAAATCTGTCATAGAATCGTAAATGCACTGACCCAGCTGCATCAGTCGGAGTGATCGCCTGTGAATTTGTTTTGCGCAGAAATTGGTCTTTGTTTTGGTCGTGGAATTCGGTCTTCGTTTTTGCACGTGCAGTTTCCCTGTGGTGCGCGTTAAATCGGCCAGCATTCTTATTACTGCGAATTTCTGGAAATAGCCCATGATATCTACATTACCTCTCGTATACGTTAAACGGCATGATTGTACGTGATGCAGTCTTGAAAGGTCTAATCCGAAACCCGCAGTGTGGTGGATGTTCGGCGCTTTCCAGCCCTCCGTAGCCGGAAAATCTGGATAGTTTAACTGTCCAGGACATCGAGGGACGGGCGTTTCTCATCTTCAGTCTCCATCCAAGGTTGTGCCTACGATACGCGGACGATTGCTTCTGCGCGGTAAAAACTTATCAAGTAGAAGAGACTCAGCTAAATTCCACCGAACCAGCCATACAGTTCGCCGCCTAGCGTCAGCAGTAAGCCGCCTTCCTTTTCTCAACGTTCTGCTCACAAGGCACGAAAACGACTTATGGTCATCGGTATACAGAAAGCCAACCCACGGGGGACGGTGGTCTCCACGGGGCATCTGCCGTAAGATCCCTATGGAAGGAAAAAATAAGCGAAAAGACCCGAGTTGTCTCCGATCCCCGAAGAAACGGAGTACCCCAACTCTTTCATTCGGCATGACTTTAAGCTACTGTCAACACTTAAATCTGAAATACGTAAAGGCACACGTACTCTCACAACATTGGGAAATATGAAAAGTAACACATCTTTACGCTTAATGACGCACACAGAACTGTGGCATGTTCCAAGGTCTCGCACAAATTATGGATTTCAGATGGTTCTGTCTAGCATTCCACAAATTTTAAATAAATACCACCTCACAATGGAGAAATTGAGCGAACTTTGTAAACTTGACTTGTATTCACTTTTTGTATAATGTTTCATTTAATTTCATTTATTTTACCCTCAAAGCCCGAGGGCATTGAAGAGGGGAGTGGTTGTATACAGGGATTTAGTACAAGGAGTTTGGTTTCTAATTATACAGTGATAGCTAAGGCGGAACAAAAACGCTGATGGTCGATGATGGAGGCTGTACTTCCGGGAAGGTGGTTCCAGTCCTTTGCTGTTCGTGGAAGGAAAGACTCAGCTGCGGATTTTGTTTTAAAGAAAGGAATGCCGATTTTATGCGCATGATCAACTCGTGATGAAACATATGACGGAGGAAGTATAAGATCGCGGTGCAGTCTGGGGTTATGATACATTATTTTATGAATTAAGCAAAGGCGAGCGTGCTTTCGACGGCTAGCGGCTTCTCTGTCTATTCCAATT
Source organism: Amblyomma mixtum (assembly GCF_055824585.1). NCBI lineage: Eukaryota > Metazoa > Arthropoda > Arachnida > Ixodida > Ixodidae > Amblyomma > Amblyomma mixtum. The sequence goes on along the minus strand of NC_143012.1, from coordinate 102,474,756 downwards.
CTTTATGTAATAGAGTTGTTTGCATTTGATGTCTATTGTTTGCAAGCTAGCATCGCAGTCGTGGAATTTGTTGCGTTAATCTGTGATACTCACCTTTGTCAAAGCGTCCGCTGTCAGTTATTGGGAGGTGGGGCTAGTCAAGCTTTTTTGTAGCTTTTTTCCCACCTTCCCTACCACATCTCATGTATCAATTTTTGCTTTGTGGTAAAATAAACTTCAACTTGATACCATCCAAAACTAGGAAAGACGAAACAAAAACAGAAATAATTCCATCTCTGGCATGTCATCGGCGAAAACGTGTATGAGTTCGGAGCAATAGCGCAAACAGGACAAGGGACCAAGAACGAGTAGACACACACAGCGCTAACTTCCAACAACTTTATTAGAAACAGACTCTCTCTATTTGTCGGACTCTCAAAAAAAATAAAAATAAATAAATTGCTTACCTACGCTCGCAGTGAATTTGGGCATGCTTTGGGATGACACGGCAACAATGCATGTATAAATGCTTGTGTTTTTGTTTCTAATAAAGTTGTTGGAAGTTAGCGCTGTGTGTGTCTACTCGTTCCAGGTCCCTCTTCCTGTTTGCGCTATTGCTCCGAAGTATGAACCAAGAAGCCTGAATTTCAACATTGTATGCGTTCCATGTGTAAAAGGCGCCAGCGAAACCATGACCCGTACACTCGGAAAGGAAGAGGTTCAAATAACACACAAGCCGACTACCATCATCGGACGCCTCCTGCCCTCCCAAAAGACCGCCACCCGAATGAAAAGGCCCAATGTGTTGAATACAAAATCCCCTGCTCGAGGTGCTCGGCGTCTTACAGTGGTGAAACCAAGAATTAACATTAAACTTGCACTCTGCATTGAAAACAGTATGCCTACCATCTTCGCGCGATAAGGTGATCGAAATTGGGCTCTATTCGTGAATAAAGTAGTGTCACTGAGTGATACATACGTCCCAATAAGCCGATTTCTTTTTTTTTTTTAAAGTGATTGCCGTGGTTCATCGTCACCAGGAATAGACGTCTGAATAACAAAGAATGCTTCTTTCGCCTTGCAAAACGCGTAAGCACTCCAAAATGTTGGTGCGCATACAGCGATGTTCTACGAGCTTATCATCTAGCTATCAAAGAAGCCAAGCACTTTTTTTCTAAATAACATAATGCCGACACTTCTTTCTCAGGGACGCCGGAAGTATATTTTCAGTGGAGGGGGGGGGGGGGGGGGGGCTCGAACAAGTTTCTTTTTACTTGTTTTTTTTTGTTTATGTATTTAGCTTTTCAGATATTGCAATCCAGGTTTGGCTCGAGAGAGAATAATTAACTGCGTGAAAAAAATTTCTTTGCTTACGCAATGTTTCTTTGATCACTAGATGGTGCATATTATACAAGAATTAACAAGAAAAGCACTACAAAATGAATTTTCAGTGCGCACATATTTATTGACATATTTGACAAATTTACTTATTTAGGCATTCGCGCATGAACAAAACCATAACATAAAGACAACAGTTTAAATAGCACAATACAAGCAAACGCGCTACAGTACATGTATACAGTTACCAAAAATGCACGCAAGCAGGAGACATTTCGCTCACTGCTGCTCTTTCTAGGTGCTTAGGCGGGACCAAAGGTTGCCGCTCGCTCCGCTGTTCTGCTCACAAACTCCCTGACGACGTCGTCTAAACTTAGGAGCGCCGTTCTTTCTTTCTGTATATGCAAAATCAAAAGATGCGATAACCCCTTTTCAGTCGTTCGGTTGCGCAAATACGTTTTTATTCAGCGCAGAGCACTAAAAGAGCGTTCCCCAGAAGCGACAGACGCTGGCGCGGAAAACAGACGCTGAACATATCTCACGACCTGATCCATCAACTCGCGCATGTTTTGCGATTCCCTTTGTAGGATCTCCAAAATGCCCAGAGTTGTAGTGGAATCAGCACCGTTTAGAAGAGTTGGTAATAGCGTAAACTGCGCCAAGAGTATGCACAAGTCAAAATCAACTGCATGCACTAGTTCATCTGCTGTACACCGACTACCTCCAGCGGCGCTGCTTAAGATGTCTTCTAGTTTTACGAGCTGTTCCATGCCCGGCTGCTCAAAACGCTGTTTTGTTTCACTTATAAGTCGGTCGGCAGCAGCGAAATACTCCTTGCGCAGCGCGGCCTTAACGTCAAGTGCAACTGGCTGGACAGGTCTGTCAGTCATCTCATACGTCGCAGGAGGTTTTGTCGGCCTTGACAAACGAGGTTCCTTCAGGCCTAGGCGTGATGCTGCTGTGCTCGTGTGCTGCCACAGCTTCTCAAACGCAGTTTCAGAGCGCAACTGGGAGGTCGCCTCGCAGAGAGCCTCTGCTGCCTTTTTTGCACCTGCGGCGCAATATGTTGAGCACTGGAGAGCCATTGCTAGTTCTTCACAAGGCCCAAAGAAGGCTACAGAAATGTGGATGCTTAACAAGGTTTCAAATTTCTGCAATACCCGATCATAACCTCTAAAAATAGCCTTGCTGCTTTCGGTCACTGAACCTGGCGCCTTCAAGAGCTTCTTGAGTGTCTCTTGGACTCTGGCGTAATTCTCAACGAATCTCATCGACTTGACTCTAACTGTCCATCGCGTAGGCAGTAAGTTATTTGGCCATGATCCGCTCTCCACAACTGACTCGTGTCCTGTAAGAAGTACTATGTTAGCATAAACACTTTCGCGCTTCTTGGAGTCGGGGACTGCGTTGGAGACGTCCTTAGCAGTGCTAAGAGCGTCTCCAATTATGTCACAACTCCTGCTACCAGATCTAAACAAAGATTACTGCAATGGGATACAATGGCCGTGGCTCACAGTCACGAAGTCTTTTTTGCACACCCGAAAAACGACCGGACATATTCGCCGCCCCATCAAAGCAGTGGCCACGTACACAGTGAAAGTCTAGGCCGAGGCTCAAAATCATGTCCTTGATGGCCGAGCACAGGGTCTCAGATCTACTGTCAGCCGCGTTATACAGGCCGAGATACCCTTCCCAAACTTCGAGATTATCGCTCTGCACCCACCGCACGCAAAAGGTGAACTGCTGTCGTCACCATTTACATCGGTTGTTCCATCGGTAATGATACCAAAAAATGGACTAGACTTCACGTCCTCTACAATTTCTCGTCGCACACCATGGGCCATAATCTCTATAAGCTCATTCTGCATGTCACCGCTCACCCATTTATATTTCTCTTAGTCAGCCACGTCTTAAGGACCGGGACATCCCCCGATCTCTCGTCGAGCAAATTTCCATCACATTTACCTCGTCCTCGAAGAGCCTGACCTGTGCGGCAGAGCTAACTATGACACGAAGCGCTGCCCTGGCCTCCTCCCGCTGTTTGTTGTATTGCTGCGAAAGGAGACGCAAAGCAGGAATGCCCGCCTGGCATGACAAGTTTTGGCTCACGAAGGCCACGTGAAATTTGCTCTTTTCATGTGACTGGAACTTCTCGGTAGCTTTTTTCCAATTGTTAAAACCAACCATAACAAAAAAAGCTGGTTCTATACTTCGAGCACTGTCCCCTCTTTCATCGAAATGTCGACGGCACTCGTGACAGAAGACTACGTCGCCCTTGCTTTCATAAAAAAAGCCAAGGAAATCGCACAAACCAATCACGTCGACACGATCTACCGCCTCGGTTTCTGGGAAACCTGTAGATTTCGGCTGGAAGTGACTGACATTTGTACAGCGCTGACTCGTCCTCCCTCGATCTGTTTCTTGAATTTGTGAAGGCAATTCACGAATTCACATTGCTCGTTTCATCAAAGCTGGTTCTTCCTGCTGTTCGACGTGAAGGCCCCGGTGTTGGAGCTTCTTCAAATGAAATCAAAGACGTATATGGTCACATTTTGCTCTTCACAGCAGGCTCCTCCTTCTATTTTCAGTGAATCATTTTGAAAAGTGAAATCAAGTTTCCTCAACAATAACAAGGTATTATCATTAACATAGCAGAAACACTGGAAATACATGCCCGCGAAGCGTCTGCGGATGGTAGGGACAGCTCGGAATGATGGCTACAGTCATCGCCGAATGGTGGAGCATCGACGGCGTTCGTGCTGTCGGGACGGGCTGGACTAATTTCTGCAGAAGTAGCGCCATCTGGTAGCGACCGGGAAAAGCGGAGAAGCGAATAGTGTGGCTGAACGGATGCATTGACACAAATGGCAGTCGGAATGAAATACTAAGAACTGTAAGATATCGTACCTTGAGCTTCTCCTCTTCTTAGACATGTGCGCTTTGGAGACGGTATGAAGAAACTGTTTATCTTTTTTGGGGGGCCAGACATTGCGTGTAAGGCTGGAATCAATTACAAAATGCTGTCAGTTTTCAATCGCTGCTCACATAACTGCGATGCGATGAGGCGGACGCCCGGTAAGCAAAACGAGAACACCGGGGGTTACAGAAAATTCATAGTGCAGCAGCGCCGACTGGTAGGAAAAGCAAAAAAAAAAATGAACGAACATAATCGCGTACACAAATACGTACAGCCCCCATCAAAAGTATACAGCCCAAGGGGTCTGCTTACGGGGCCTGCATCCTAGTGACCATAATCTTTCGAACCACAAATGGCTTCTAGTCTGAATCCTGCCAAACTTTGGACTGCTGCTAGGGAGCCGCGCTAAACAGTTTAGAAGCAAACCCGTTGGGCTGTATATTTTTGACGGCGACTGTACCTAAATATACAGTCCGACATCTGGCTGCAACTTTTTTTACTTATGAAGCGTTATATGCTTTAGGCCTGCCTCGCGGACAGAGAAAAGAGTGCCATTTCTTTTTCAACTTCAATCATAGAAACCAAATCCATCAAAACAAATGAAGACAAACATCGAGCTGCTACCATGCAGCAACACTCTTTTATGACAACTTGACATCGTGAAGTCGTAATGTGCTGATTCGGCACAGAATCTCCGAACAGGCTGTCGCGACTCAACAAGTCGCGACCGTACGAAGCGCGTGATAAAGGAGTCTTAGATCATACTGCCACAGATATGACGACTACCATAGCTGCACCGACAGCACCAGCACATTTCTATAATTTGACCTGTATGTGTAACGAATTTTCTCTTTCAAAAGGAGCAAGACTAGGCGGGCACACTCAACTGTAATAATAATGTAAGCGTAGATAGAGCGGTACATATCCGAATAAACCCCCAAAAAGGCTGGAACTGTCCACGGATCGAGGCCGACAAACGGCGCCGGCCTTCCTTGATCGCGGTGCAAGCTTCCGCCAAGCTTCCTAAAGGTCGACTCCCAAGCGCTTCTTTACATAGAGCCACTGGAATGGACCACTTTGCCAGTAAAGTCCTGCACATGCGCAAATCCTCCTCGTCCGCCAATTTTGACGACTGAATTTTTGAATACGAGAGGAGTTCGCTTAACGTGCTTTTCCACGACGTCCCCTCGACGCCACAAACTCCAGGGGAGCGCACCTAAAGTTTGGATGGACGGACGGACGGACGGACGGACGGACGGACGGACGGATAGGGTGCCTGGATGCGCGCCCTCGCGGGGGCGAGGGCGAGCATCCAGGCACCCTACGGACGGATGGATGGGAGCGCCCCCTTTGAAACGGGGTGGTGGCAATTGCCACCATGCTCAGCTTTTCTTTCTTTATTATTTTTTGTTTACTGTGTTGGAAATTCTCATTAAGAATGGCCATCACCTTTACCTACGGTTTCCTGCAATTCTAACCTTATGCCACATCTCTGCTTTTCAGCCACCAATCCTCCAATCGCTTTTTGCTAACTTCCACTGCAGATTTATTTACACGACCATTGTTACCTTTAAACCCTAGGGCCTCAGGAACAGTGACTGCGCCTGCATCGACATCCGGATGGATACCATCACATTTGATTATGAGGTGTTCAATTCTTTCCACAGATCTACAACACACTGCACATGTGTCATCTTCTTCGTTAAATTTCTTTTTGTAGCTGCGCGTTCTAAGACACCCTGACCTAGCTTCAAAAAGTAGGGCACTGCCTCTTGAGTTATCATAGATAAATTCTTTCCCGATCTGCCTTTTCCAGTATAGATATAGTTCTACACTATGTTTCTTTTCCATTGAATTCATCCAATTTTTAACTTCCGCGTTTTTAACCTGTCGTTTAATGCTCTTTCGTTCTCCGTCCTCATGACCGGCATACTTACTGGTTAGTTTCCTAGTTCTTTTCCGCCCCTGTGAGTCAACGCTCTTTTTTTATAAATATTTAAATACCTTAGCTGCCCACCTGTTATCATCCAATTTCTCAGGCGTTCTTCATATAGTATTTTACTCTTAGCTTCCCGTGCTTCGAACGATGCCCAGCCCATATCCCCTTGCACTGCCTCGTTTGTGGTTTTGCCGTGGGCACCTAGTGCTAATCTTCCAACAGCTCTCTGATTTACGTCTAATCTCGACTGAACTTCTGCCCTTAAAGGGGTGGAGACACCAAATTTTGAAGCTATAAAAAGCCTGCTATGGGATTCCTATGTATGCAAGGGCACTCAAGGCCAGGTGTTGGACGCAACAAACGTTTAAAAAATATTTTAATTCGGTTCCAAAGATTACCTAAATGCTCACTCTCACAATCTAGACCCATCGCTAGCGCCATCAACCATGACGTCACAAGGGGTGCAGAAAAATTAAAGTTTTAGTGACGTCATACCAAAATACAGTGACGTACGATGAGCGGGGCACAGCCGCGTAAGCGCAGTCGACGCACCAGCTAGCCGCGTTTGCTGCTAACCGCCACTCGCTCGGTTTGCGGCGCGCCGTTGCGAACAGCGTCGCAACGTCCGATTGCAGCTCGTTGCCTGCGGCCGGCCTGCTAGATGTCAACGGCGGGCCGCTCGCGGCAACAACGACGGGAAGCGGCAGCGTCATGATGACATAGCTAGGGCGCACTCCTTGGAGCCGGGCGGTCTGCGCCAGTCTTCGTGCCGAACGCCGGCATCTGAAGAACGCGATAGTATTGTTTGTTCACGTTCATAGCAAACCCTGGGATATATGAATATCAAAAATGCATCGTTTCTGACGATCGTTGGCAAATACCGAGTTCCTGGTAGAAGTGATAACTGCGATGCAAGCAAATTTCATCAGCCGGTTTTGTGCTGCTGCTACCTGGTGCGGATCGCCTGCCGTCTGCTAGCTCTGTTGCTGAAGACGTCGTGGAAATCGAACATATCTTTTATTATGGGACGAGTTCACAGTAAAGGGGTGCCGAGCGGAGCACGTTTCTGAGCGCTGGCCAGTCCCGAAGCGCCCTCAGCTGCGGAGTCGATATGCGAAAGCAGCTAGGCATAGCGACGACTAGGGCAGTCTGGGACCAGCGCGCAGGTCGTCGGCCGGCGTTGCCGAAAGATCCACTTTTAGCACAGTCATGCTGTCGTATCTCGAATCTAGAAAGCATCCTTTCTGGTAGCATGGCTGTTTTGTATTTTCTTGTGCGGATGTGAAGTACGCCGAGTCTGCCGGCCGGTAGGTCAGCCTGGATACCGTCTGCCGACGTCATAAAAGCGAGCTAAAGAGTGTTCTTGACGTAAATAATAAACCATGGGAGAAGAAATGTGAAAAAAGTGTCATTTTTGAGGATCGCTGACCAATACTGAGCTGCTGGTAGAGGTAACAACTGTGATATGAGCAATTTTCTCACAACCGCGCCTAGCAGCTGCCGCTGGCGCGACGTTGGGGTCCGGCTCGCCTGGCGCCCGCTAGCTCCGCTGCCGAAGTCGTCGAGGAGATTGACCATACTATTATTTTATTGTGAGATGATTCTGTTAACACTACAGCTATTTGTGAAAAGTAGGCCTTTTATTATAGCGCAGACGACTTCCGAAGCGCCGGCCGCTTGCTAAACAGGCTATAGGCCTAGCGACGACCACGGCAGCCAGGCAGCAGCAGAGCTCGTCGCCCGGAGCGCCCGCGAGCGGTGCCGTTGCCGAAAGCTCCCAACATAAGCAGACATGCTTTGTCGCTGCTCGAGTATAGCTGGCAGTTCTGATAACAAGGCGATCTCGTCTTTTATTGTGATATTTGTGCACCATCCCAAGCAGCGCTCAGGTACTGCTGCACGGCAGCGAAGTGTGACACCGGTTGTGGGCGCAGCTTCGGTAGAGCGGCGCAGCGATGCTTACTGGCATTTTGCAAAGTGTTTCGCATCCTCACGCGAATCCGCGAAGGCGATATTAGCGTGCGAACAAAAAAAAAAGTCGATGTCCTCACTCATTGGAATCAGATCTGTCAGAATCCGAGCTGCTGGGACTAGACGTGCAGTAGTTTGTTTTCATGCGCTGGTCAGCACATGTGTGGGAAAGCAGACGATGCAGCAGTAGGTGCGTCACAACTTTTGTGGGCCCACGTGACCAAGCGAAGCAGTTGATCTTCCCCCTCTGTGACGTCACTGTACAACTCGGCGTTCCGAAACCGAAACCGAAAATCGTTCACCTAAAAATGCTATAATAAATTATTCACTGTGAATATATGAATCTTTGGGTGTGTATCATGCTTCCTGGAGCCATAAGAAACGTTTGAAACTAAGAACGCGCGAACGACAAATTTGGTGTCTCCACCCCTTTAAGCACAGAACCGCATTGCCGAAAGTAAGTCCCGGCACAATTATTCCTTTTTTGCCCCCGCTGCACCAGCGACGCCCTCTCCCCTGGCGGTCATTTTCGAACTACTGTCCGGGCACGTCGCCGGGAGAGCTGCTGCTGCTCGCACTGCTGGCACTCTCTCTTTCATTGTGATCACGCGCCGTCCTGCTCGCGGGCGCACACAAGAGTTGTTGCCGCTCGCTGTGAGTCATGGCTGGAATTCCGCGACGTTCTAAGAGTGGAGAAACTTGTTGTGTCGGGGGCTGTCACAATAGTTTTCTGAACATCAACGGCCAAGAGCTGCCCGTGGAATTCTACAGATTTCCTGGAAATGTTCTACATTCTTGAAGAAAAAAAATTTTAATATTAGAAAATTGTAACGTACAGAATAGAAATATTCAACGTAATGGTTCCATAGTCTTAAAAATTTTTCATCGCTCGTATCGAGCAGTTGACGAAAGGAAAAACGTTAATACTGAAAAAAAAATGCAAGCTTATCGATGGGAGATTCCTATTGTGAAATCTTCCAGTATATGATCCCCGCCGCGGTGGCTCAGTGCTTACGGCGCTCGGCTGCTGACCCGGAAGACGCGAGTCCGATCCCGGCCGCGGCGGCTGAATTTCTTTGGAGAAGAAATTCTAGAGGCCCGTGTGCTGTGCGATGTCAGTGCACGTAAAAGAACCCCAGGTGGTCGAAATTTCCGGAGCCCTCCACTACGGCGTCGCTGATAGCCTGAGTCGCTTTGGGACGTTAAACCCCAACAAACCAAACCTTCCAGTATATGACAAAAAAATGCGTTCATACACTCTTTCCCATTCAAATGCTTTTGTCCGGAATTGTTGGGCATGAAATGCATGAGAACGAGAAACGGCAGGCCTCGATCACTGCTGTGGGCAGTAAGCTTTGTTCTGTTGCTAAACACAGTTGGTGTTGCGCGCGTAATATTATTTCTGACCAGTATTTGCTGTAATTCACTTAGCATATGCACTGTTTAGTAAAGCTCGAGCTAACGAAACTCATTTTTTTTTGCCAGTAAAGCCCTGCGCTGGTCAGATAAAGCAAAACATTATTTTGGAGACTGGCAACAACTAGCGGCGTTATGCAGGCGCGTGTAAGGTGAGGTCAGTGATCGCCTCAATGTTCCGACCTATGACGCCTGGCTCAATTTTCGAAGTTGCTTTACATGTAAAAAATTTCTAAAAATAAAAATAATCAAAATGTTTTCTAGCATCTGAATGAGCGTTTGCATATGAGCGATGGCTCTGCAAATAAATTGTTTTGGGGATGCGTGTGCGCTGTAATGGCACTAAAATAAATATACCAACCGCTTATCTCCGTTGTAGCGATCGACCAAACTAGAGCATTTTTTCTCTTAGCGTGTTTTCGTTTTTCTCTTCAACCTCGCGTGTCGCCTTAAGGCCATTTTAAGTTAAAATAAAAATTATTTCCATTATTATTCAGCGAAACACGTAACAAAATCCCGAATATTTCGCCAACAAACCTGCATGCACCGAACTGCTCAGCCACCCAACGAAATTAAGTATTTTGCGAAGATGGCCGCGCCAAAAAAAATGGTATTTGCCTCGAATTCCACGTCTTAAATGATCTTGTCATTTACTTGCGATACACATTTCGCCGTTACGGTACCGGCTTTTTCGTAAACAATCTGCTTCACGGAGCGGACCTGATCCTAGCAGTTCTTTTTTCAAGTTTTTGCAGCGAAAAGAAAAAAATTCACTGTCCACTGTTTCTTTGAACCTACATCTCAGAGCGTACTGCCGCGACAGAAAGAAATGCGAACAGAGTGGTGCCTACGCGCTCCGCTGTTGGAATTTATTTTCGTCACGCTTATACTTGGCTCGAAACACATAAGCTAGAGGCATCCGAGATACAATAATGTACAGTGGTGAGCAGCCTTGTCTAGAGCGCTCGGGCGGTGCACTTCCTTGCAAACAAATCCAGATTTTGTGGCAGCCTCTAGGGTCCAGCTGCAACGCTTGCACGGAAGTAGCGCCAGATAGCCTCGTAAACAAAGCAGGCACGAAAACTTTGCCCTGTAATGAGGGGCTGCTCTCTAATTTCGGTTTTTGTTACCAAGTGCGCACTGCGCAAGCGCTCTAGACAAGGCTGCTCACCACTGTACCACTCTAGCGTCTTTTTGTTACTACCGAGGTAAAAGCACATTAAAGATAAATTCTGACTGCGCAGCGCCTGGGCGTCCTGCTGTTCGTATTTCTTTCTAACGCCTTTGTACATTTTGCTAATCCTCTGAAGCTCCTCAGCTTTCAAGCACGAGGGAGAAAGGAAAGCTCGCGACTGCACAGAGAGATTTGCAGGCCGGCCAACACGTGCAAAGTACGTGCAGAACTGGCTTTTTTTTTTTCAGGAGAAAGCGCGCTGCTCGCGCAGCTACTGAATGGGAGGGGTGACCGGTTTGCCCGGTCAAAAGTGTCGAGTCGGGTTCCCCTTCTGAGTTGCTTCCGGAATACCGCCATTCGAGTTCAAGATAGCCCCGAGAGAGGGGGGGGGGGGGGGGCGCTGTCAACCTCCTGTAGCACCGCAGTAGAGGTTAGGCAGGAAATGCAAGGAAACGGGTTTTGCTTCCGTGACGGCAGTAGTGGGCCACCTCATACAGGAGCCCTGCTCATAATAAACTTTCTTGGAAGTTTGTGCTAAACAAATTAGACTGACCCGCACCGTCGCGCCAACTTCCTCCCTGCACCCCTCCGTACCCCTAGCCCGAACAATGAACAGCCTTACAGCCCACCAGCCACTTCGCGACGACAAAGACCCTCTTCGTGCGACACGCTGAGCGATGACACGTCCGACTCACGATGCTGATGGGACTCTGGGAAAACTTCCCTTCGCATACTGCAAATTCCAGTCATGCCTGAACAAGGGAGGAAGTTGGTGCCAGAACCTTGGTTTGAAAATAAAGGGTTTTCTACATGAAGATTGGCTCGGTCATTCTACTGCCTTATTTGCATTTCAGCGCAGAATGAAACCAGCGAGCAAGTGGCGCTCGGCGTGGTACCTGCACCAGAGTATTTTTATTGTTAAAATTCCCGTTCTATGAAAACCAAAAGGAGGGCTAGCACTTTAATTCATGCCTGTTCCAGAGACTTCGGGGTGTCTGCGTAGTTTCCTACTGGGACATCATCGGAACGCGGAGGTCGTAAGTTAGGTTACAGCAAAAAAAAAAAAAAAAAATGTGCACAAGGCAGGAATTCAGGTTGGGGGGGGGGGGGGGGGGTGAAGGGGCTGAGCCCCTTCATGGGAATACCAGAGCCCCCCCCCCCCCTCCCCCCTGTTCCGGCGTCCCTGTCAATGTGGATAACAATTAAGTTAGGCCGTTTCAGTTAAAGCGAGCGGTCACCAGACATACTTCTGGATAAAGTAGTTGGATCGGTGATTGCGATGGTTGTGAAGAACGAATTCACAAGTTTTAGCGAATGCAAATGGTCAACGAGTGTAGTTTTGACAGCAGTGACATGAAATCAACTATTGCTTACATCGCAGGACGCGCATACGATGAACGGGAAGCGGCGGTGTGACTCGGGCTGCCGAGCAGTGGTTTACGGCCAGCAGCAGTCGTCGCCGTCACTAGCTTGTGGGTAACAAGTTAGGCCGTTTCAGTTCAAGCGAACGGTCACCAAACATACTTCTGGATAAAATAGTTTAAAATAAAGTACTGGGCATGTCGGAAGAAGCCGGGAAAATTAGCGAGAAGCGCCGGCCCTACGAGATGTCAACAACCCGGCTGTCAAGTGTTTCTCAGGCGAGCGATCGCGTCGGCACTTCTCACAGATTGTCGCACTGCGTAAACAAGAACGGGTACAACCGGTACTGAAGAGAAGGGATTATTTAATAGAACTAAAGCGCGTATTTCCTTTTATGTCTTGCAAACGAGCACAAGCTGTTCATACGCAGCAATGTAAACAGCAGTATACGAGTCAGTCGTCCTCATCGGCGCATTCCTGGAGAAATTTCATGCACACGCGGTAAATGTTCATTGGTGTACTATTACCTGCAAGCACTCACTAAGACAGAACACGAGCTATTTTCTAAACAAACAGCCGAAAAAAGTGAGCAGCGGGAAGAAATGAACAGCCACAGAGCCGAAAGCAGTCGCGCGGCTGTTCGGCTGTGGGCGGGGCGAAGCGACGGCGGCGGCGACTGCTATTGGTCGGTTCAGGCTGCTTTCGCGTTTCGAAGGCATTCCAAAATCTGGAATGTCTTCAGCTCCGTCGACTCGAATGTCATCTGAACCATAGCCTCTCTGAACCAAATGCCATCGAAAAACTTCGTGTTGCAGCGTAAGTTCGGCAGTCGAGTCGAATGACATTCGGTTGAAAGGCATTCGAAACAGCCATGTAGCAGGGGTTGCGGCACAAACTCATTCGGAATGAACGGCTCGCTCGAAGGCGACGTAGATGCAAGGAATGCCTGCATGAACGCCCATTTTTGGGGCGACTTTCGGCTGCATATGCACGTTTCTTTGTTTTCAGATATGCATCGAAAAACAGGAAAAGAGTGCAGAGACGGCATCGTGCAGCGCGGAGTTTCCGCGAGGAATTCGCACCTATTGCCCGTTTACAACGTGATTGTAGTCTCGACAATATCGTCATCTTCAAAATGACGCTCACGTAGTACGTTAGACTTGCCAGACATCATTTCTTGCGACGTAATATCTGCTCCTACCTGTTAATGTGGCTGTCATCGCGAAGAGGTGTGAAAAAAAAATGGAGGTGGTGCAGCGCTGGTGCTGCACACTTCACGAAGTCAAAGACCATCACGCATTCACTAGGTGCACTTTTATTCAGTTCGAACCAACAAGCTTTCGTATTAAGCAGACAAGGAAAGGGGAATGGGGCTCGTTATAAATATGAGAGAAGCCAACAGCCACAGAAACCAAGGTGTGCACAGGGGATTTTTAATTCATTTTTTTATTTTGTGGTGTTGATCAATTTATAATATTACTGAAACATATTCAGTAATATTATAAATTGATCAATAGCCACAGAAACCAAGGTGTGCACAGGGGATTTTTATTTCATTTTTTTATTTTGTGGTGTTGATCAATTTATAATATTACTGAAACAGAAACCAAGGTGTGACATATTCAGTAATATTATAAATTGATCAACACCACAAAATAAAAAAAAGAATTAAATATCCCCTGTGCACACCTTGGTTTCTGTGGCTGTTGGCTTCTCTCAAGCTTTCGTATAGCGCGTCTTGCGCGTGCTCGCCTCGGAATCTGAAAAACCCGAGTTCGACTCCTCCTATTCCAGTTTTGTATTTGGAAGTTATCGTGTTACAACTCCGACAACGCCGACACCGGCTTTTCTGCGACTCGAGTCCAGTTAAAATGATCGGTGGCGTCGTTTTCGTTGCAACTGGTGGAGCGGGGTGCAAATCAGGATGGCACGTGTAACCCTCGCTTGAAGTCACCGAGAGCCCAGATGCTATCGAAAAAACGTTCTTGTAATCACTACGAGCACAATTCACGCAAAAACCGGCTTGAAAATCCGACTAGCCTGTCATAGCTTTAGCGAGCGAAACTCTCGCGAGAGCAGACGATGTAGGAAAGCTCGACTGCAGCGCCATAGTTCCTGCGACCGCCACTTTAGCCACCTCCCGAGCGGAGCTGCGAGAGCGTTGACTGCAACCATATGCTGCAACCTAAGCATGCAAACCACATCTCACAGCAAGCTAACGGAAGCCGCTAGGAGTAGCATATGAGCTGTCCGAGTCAGCCTTAGCTTCGCGGGGAATATTCCAAACCAGCCGCTCTAAACGCACCGGCCATTATTTCCTCAGGTTTTCTTCCCTCTTGTTTTAGCTGTGATCGATAGAGAGATCAATATGGACTGGCTCCGTGAAGCTGCATACAAAGCACTGATCTCCACTAGGGGAGCTGGATGCCGCATCGGGCGCCCGAAAGTGAAGCCACCGGAAGTAAGCGGCCTTGTCCCGGAAGTCAGCCTTTGGCAGTGCATGAAATCGGAGCTCAGCACGGTTTTTCAGTTCCTGTTTTGTTTTCCCACTTAGCATTTCGTCTTTTCGCCGTTCTCGTCTTTTTCCATGACAATGCCTACCTTTTGCGCCGCCAACTGAGCGAGGAGACCAGCGAAGTCTTCGGGAAAGACGTTTCAAAAATAAGGGCCCATTGCATTTCAATGGGGCGACAATAGCAGACGACAGGACGCCGCTACGCACAGCAAGTATGGAGCCTCGTCTACTCGGCTCGGTGTCGTCTCGTTTGCCTAGCTTCGCCAACTGTGCTCTTTACTGCGATGCTTGTTCCCACGCTCAAGCCCAAGTTATGCTATCAATGGGGGATAAATATAAGAAAGAATAGGTTGAAACATTCACCAGGCAGCTTACTTTGCAGCGACCATTTTACCGAATTAAGTTTAGACCGAACCGGAGCGAGGGCTAGGCTACTATCTTGTGAGGTGTCGACGGTGTTCGGTTGGTTCACATTAGCGCCTCCAAAAGGTATGGTACTGCTTTTTCGACGGAGCGTGTCATGTACTGTTTCGTGTTGTAGCAAGTTAAGCCTGAATGGTCTTTAATTCGTGGTGCTTGGTGCAGTTGACTTCTAACAGCGCTTCTCACGCGCACTGCACCATTCGCCTTTCTTGTCAGTCGTTCCTCTCGCGCTGTGCCTCTTCTTTACTGCACGAAAATTCGGTTTTAAGGTGACCTAGCCTCATAGTCATTCCACTACTTCTCCTTTACGCTCGGAATACACGAACCAGGCAAGAACATAGTGTTTAATGCACGTACCCCCTTGCCAAGGCAGGGTGAGACCTGCATGCCTGTTTTCTTCGCTTTCGCAGAAATTACAGGGTTCTGCACACAATGCTCACATTTCTCGCGTTCAGCTTGCTTCTTCCTTTCATATAACAGCAGACATCACACGAAAACAACGCAAAAAACTGAGAACGAAAGGGCGAAAGACACGACTTTTTGCATTGAAATACACAGCAGACACCCGACTTCCGGGACAAGCAGTCCAACTTCCGGTGGCTTCACTCGCGCTCGTCTCGGAAAGCGGGAATGCGGCATCCAGCCACCTAGTGGAGATCAGTGATACAAAGTTATAGTGACTTTTTTCTGCAGGCTTGTAAAAATGAACTCATATTTTAGCTGCTTACATACTTACTCTTAATAATGTAACAAAAATATTGCAACAGAAAAATACTGGTAAAAAAAACAACACTTATTTTAGACGGCGGCAGCAAGTACCTTCAGTGAGCCGAGTCGAGCCAATCCATCAAGTGTTTTGACGATAAAGCGGAGTCGCCGACATGTGAACGCGTCTACCAAAGATTTTTGCATTATTTCAGCGCATTAATCGCCGCATCACTGCTTGAGGTCTGCGATCGCTGATTCCTGTGCGCTGTAGTGAACGCAAACGACGCAAGGGACAGGCGAGTTTCGATTTTTTGCTCTCTCCGTGCCGTGGCTCGGCTTCCCTATTCGCAGTGCACAAAGGAAAACGTAGGGAGAGGCGGGACTACGGGAGCCCACGAGGTTGTTTTGCACTTCCGTCGCGTGTGTGTGGGCCCATTTGAGAGGCCAGTGCTGTGGTAGTCCGTGTGCGCCTCGTTGTGTCCCTGTGCGCTGCCTTAGCATCGGTGTCGGGTGCCCGAGGCGAATATCCGTAACTTGTTGACTTCCTGTCACAGCACGCACGGGCGCATTACCGCGTCGCCAGTAGAAACTGTTTGGTGCTACGAAGGTGTGCGCCTATTTCTGCGCGTGTGTGGTTTCGAAGTGCGGGTGTTGTGCTAACCGATCATGTGCTCTTCCTGCCTCATTCACCTCCTGTGCCGTCGTCGCTAAAGGTGCCCCCCTGGTCAGGTGTTCGGAGAGCGAGTCGAGAAAACGAGGCCCAACTTTTCACTCGAGGCTGGGCTGTGAAGCAAGTTCCCCACCAGTGCGAACATGTCTGAGGCGCAACAGCAGCTGGGGAAGCGGAGACGCCAGCCCAATCAAGAACAGCAAGAGTACTATCACCAGTCGCCGCCGCCGCCGCCAATGATGGACAGCGAGTTGGTGCCCGACAGCGGCCAGATGCAGCAAGACCTGGTGACGTACCAGTCGTGGCTGAAGGATCAGCTTCGGTACACGGCCTTTCTTCAGGAGAATGGCCCGGTAGCGCAGTACATGAAAATGCAGCAGCAGCACCGCCCGCAGCAGCCGCGTTACAGCCAAAACAATGGACTGCCGAACAGGCCGTACAGGGGCGGCCCTCCTCAATACCCGCCGGGCCGCGGCGGGGCTAAGCCACCGCAGAGGTCCGGCCGGCCTCCTCAGCAGCAGCAGCCGCAGCCGCAGCAGCAGGCCAAAGGCCGCCGTCACGTGGCTACCTGGGCGTGCTATGAGGCGGACGGTCCGCCGCGCAGCTACTGCAGCTTTCGCCCCTGGAAGGCGCAGCTGCGGGTGAAGGCCAGGTGTCCGGACGACCAGTGCTCCAAGATCTTCAGGGGCCGCACCCTGACCACCTTTCTGCAGCACGCGCCCAACGGGCTCATGCCGCCGGAGCCGCAGTCGCGCTACTGCGAGGACTGCGGGGGACTCGTCATCGACGAGATCAGGCACAAGCAGTCGCGGCTGCACCGGGAAGCCGTGGAGCTGGACGTCTCGCTGATATGCTCCAGGATCCGCCGCGACCCGGCCTTTGCGTCCGCCGTCATCGCCGCGGCTCGCGAGTGCATCGAGAGCACCGGGTGCGAGGAGTCCTCCGAGCACGACGACGACGACGACTCCAGCGACGGCGGCGGCAACGTTGACGGAGGGGGTGAGGATGACGAAGGGCCTCCACCCAGCAAGCAGCCCCGGCCGAGCAGCAGTAAGGCTGCAGATGAGTTTGAGTTTCTCGAGGGCGATGTGTTTAGGCGGGCCCCGCTTCAGAAGAAGGCCAACTGAGAGGCCTCGTGTGGTGTCCGCACAGCATGGCGACATGTATCCTACACCAAGTTTTCTCACCGTGGTGTC
Source organism: Amblyomma mixtum (assembly GCF_055824585.1). NCBI lineage: Eukaryota > Metazoa > Arthropoda > Arachnida > Ixodida > Ixodidae > Amblyomma > Amblyomma mixtum. The sequence goes on along the minus strand of NC_143012.1, from coordinate 102,457,148 downwards.
AGTTTCGCTGAGCAGTGTCTGATTGGTATTGAAGTAATTACGTGCTGTTAAAAAAGTCGATCATTTTTGCGTGACCATTTTTTTTTTTTTTTTTGAAAGTGCTTGGCACATTAAGGTGTACTGATGAGGGCAGTTTCTTGTGTCACTTGCAGTTTTACTGGCTTTTGTGTTCGGATCTGTGCAGTTCACCGAATTCATTGAGCTCAGTGCTGTTCTGGTTTACGTAGCTGTTGTAGTGCATTGACAGGTGCATTAGCACGACCCAGTTTGTTAGTCACTTGCAGTGAACTGACCAGGCATAGGCACAGGTGCAAACATGACTTGGTATACATGCATTGTATGAAGCTTTTGTGAAATGGGTGCACAGTACTGTGCTAATCTGTGGGCATATTTTTTCTCTTAACTGTTCCCCCTCCCAGCCCAGCCAGCCGCACAAGAACTCCAGCTAGCCCATGTGTAAAGGACTTTATGTATCCAGGCAGGGAAACTGAACGGCCTGTGCACAGTGGGGACGAAATGGCAACAGTCCTGGCTGCTGTCAGTTCATCGTACTTCTCTATCATTTTTGTTTCTTTATAAACTTATCAATTTGATGTATTGACCTTACCCATGCATGAGCCATGTAGTCGGATCCAAGGACCATTGAAATAAACACTCATGAATGGGAGGAAAGGTGGTGTCGCTTTTCTTGCATGCTATGTTTCTTAGCGAAGCAGAGCGCACTGGTTGCTGTGTGCATGTCCTCGCAGCATTTAAGAAGAGCTTTTGAATGCAGTGTTAGCACGCTCGCTATGCAGGCCACCTTTGTCAAAGTACCGATGCAGCAGTTTGTCCATCAACGTTGCTCTGTGGTAGCTGTTTTGTCTCTCAAATCCACTGTTCTGTGTTCCCAGTGTGCAGCTGTGTACTTCAACTTGGCTGCTGCTTTGATTTCCCCCTGCTGTTAAAGGACTCATCATCATCATCAGCCTGACTACACCCACTGCAGGGCAAAGGCCTCTCCCATGTCTCTCCAATTAACCCTGTCCTTTGTCAGTTGCGGCCATCTCTGCAAACTTCTTAATCTTATCCGCCCACCTAACTTTCTGCTGTCCCCTGCTATGTTTGCCTTCCCTTGGAATCCACTTCGTGACCCTTAAGGACCAGCGGTTATCTTGCCTTCGCATTACATGCCCTGCCCAAGCCCATTTCTTCCTCTTGATTTCAACTAGGATGTCATTCACCCGCATTTGTCCCCTCACCCACTCCACCCTCTTCCGATCTCTTAACATTACACCTATCATTACTTTCCATAGCTCGCTGCGTTGTCCATAACTTAAGCTGAACCCTCTTCGTTAGCCTACACGTTTCTGCCCCATAGGTGAGTACCGGTAAGATACAGCTGTTGTATACTTTTCTCTTGAGGGATATTGGTAAACTGCCATTCATGATCTGAGAGAACCTGCCATATGCGCTCCACCCCATTCTTATTCTTCTAGTTATTTCCCTCTCATGATCCGGATCAGTGGTCACTACCTGCCCTAAGTAGACATATTCTCTTACTACTTCCAGCACCTCGCTACCAATTGCGAACTGCTGTTCCCTTGCTGGGTTGTTGAACATTACTTCAGTTTCCTTCATGTTAAATTTTAGCCCCACTGTTCTGCTCTGCCTGTCTAACTCGTTGATCATGCTTTGGAGTTCATGTCCTGAGTGGCTTAGCAAGGCAATGTAATCAGCGAATCGCAAATTACTCAGGTATTCTCCATTAACTCTTATTCCCAACTCTTTCCCTTTCAGGCCTCGGAATACCTCCTGTAAGCAGGCGGTGAATAGCATTGGCGAGATTATGTCTCCCTGCCTGACACTTTTCCTTATTACAATTTTATTGCTGACTTTATGGAGGACTATAGCAGCTGTGCAATTGTTATAAATATCTTCCAATATTTTCACATAACACTCTTCTACACCCTGATTGCATGACAGCTGAGGTTTCCACTGAGTCAAATGCTTTCTCGTAATCAATGAAGGCTATAGACTACACACACACAAAATTATAGACGCAAGGACTATAGACACAAAAAAAGAACTATAGACACAAAATTTTTGCTGTCATGTTTTCCTTTTTCAAGTGATGCATTAGACATTTGTATACATGGATCACCTTTGATATTCGCCTACTACCGCTAGATAACTTATCGTTTAATTTCTTGTTGATGCTGTTTTGGTTTCGGTTGCATTGAAGGAGTATAGACACCTAAATTTAGGGTGCGTGTTTTCCTCTTTGTAACGATGCATAAGGCATTATAATACATCGGTTGCAACGTAATCAAATTTCTTTCTCATGCTGTTTCAGCTTCAACAGCCGAAAGATGACTGTGATGTCAACGTGTGCTCATAGGTCACGTGAGGCATGGAAAAACTGCGAATGAATCGCTGCTTCATCGTTGTAATTCACAATCACTGTAGAGCCAGCCTGTCTCTGGAGACCGTACGACAATGAATTTGAAATCAGTGATTGTATTGCAATTTTTTCATGCTTCACGTGACCTAAAAGCATATCTTGATATCGCAGTCACCAAATGGCTGTTGAAACCGAAACAACATGACAAAAATCTGATTCTAAGTTATTCAGCGGTCGTAGGCGAATGCCACGTTGTTGGTTCACGCACAGTAGTGTCTTCCACACTGTTGGAGAGAAGAAAACATGCTGCTATCAAATTTAGGTGTCTATACTCCTTTTAACCAAGCGATCGCTGTGACAGGTATTTGGTATTTAAGTCATGTGAGGCACGAAAAAAAAATGGCAACATAACTGCTGATACCTTATTTGTTGTCATTCCAACTTTTGAAGTAGGGTGGCTTAAAGGGAAACTGCACAGGCTTTAGAAATCAACGAGCTTAAGAGGGTTGAATGTTCGGAACTTGCAGGTAAAGCATGCAAAGTGTTTTTGGGCTAGCACTTGAAACAGTTAAGTAATCGCCGATTAAAATCCGGATGCCCTTCAAGCTTCTCCGCAGTGCACAACGCCAAGTGGGGGGCGCATAATGACGTCATCGAAGGTATTGGTACATTTCCAACGCACAAACGCCTGCTTCGAAGGAAAAAACCAACGCCACCGAAGGTGAACCCTGCCGCGAGTTGTTTGGCTGCGTCTAACGAGTCAGGGCAGGGTGTGGCTGACAACAACGGTAATATGAATTCATACCTTCCGTGACGTCACGCTGAGTTTCCCTGCACTTCTCTGGTGTATTGAGGAGAAGCGCAAAATTCAAGCGTCGATTACGTCACTATTTCAAATGCTAGTGCAAAAACACTTGGCATGCTTTACCTACAGCCTATATAGATTTGAATCCTTGAATATTGCGAAATTCTCGAAAAAGTGCTGCAGTTGCCCTTTAAGTGTTGGAGTGGACAAAACAACGCATCAGCGATTATATTGCAGTTTTCTTGTGTCTCGTGTGACCTAAGTGCCAACTAACGTGACAGCCATCATTTGGTTCATGAAACTGAAACATCATCATCATCATCAGCCTGACTACGCCCACTGCAGGGCAAAGGCCTCTCCTATGTCTCTCCAACTAACCCTGTCCTTCGCCAGTTGCGGCCACAGTATTCCCGCAAACTTCTTAATCTCATCCGCCCACCTAACTTTCTGCCGACCCCTGCTACGCTTGCCTTCTCTTGGAATCCACTCCGTTACTCTTAAGGCCAACGCGTCTTGTCCTGTGCTTTCCTCTCTTCGTCCCTCGTCATTTTGCGTGGTTGCAATATACCCTTAAGGACCAGCGGTTATCTTGCCTTCGCATTACATGCCCTGCCCGAGCCCACTTCTTCCTCTTGATGTCAACTAGGATGTCATTAACCCACGTTTGTTCCCTCACCCACTCTGTCCACTTCCGATCTCTTAACGTTGCACCTATCATTTTTCTTTCCACAGCTCGCTGCATTCTCCTTAACTTAAGCTGAACCCTCTTTGTTAGGCTCCACGTTTCTGCCCCTTAGGTGAGTACCGGTAGGATACAGCTGTTGTATACTTTTCTCTTGAGGGATATTGGCAAACTGCCATTCATGATCTGAGAGAACCTGCCATATGTGCTCCACCCCATTCTTATTCTTCTAGTTACTTCCCTCTCAAAACTGAGACAGTTATAGCTTATTTAGCAGTTGTCGGCGAGTACCAAGCACTGATTGATATTGCTACGGACGCTGGGAGGACGACGAAGTGGTTTTGTTACGAAGACGACGCTGAGGTGCTAGCTTGTGTGCTGTGAGACTACTCCAAGCCGTCGGTCCCTTGCGTAGCAGATTACCTCTGCTGTTTCTATTGCTGCTTCTAGCCACCACATATCGTTATATTCTTATGTCTAACGCATCATTTGAAAGAAAAAATTGCACTACTAAAATTGGGCATCTATAGTCCTTTGAAGTGGCATTTGCATGGGCGATGGAGTCCCCTAACCAGTGGCCACTGTGCACTCTTCACACCATCCGGAGGCTCTGCAGTGGCTCAGGTTCTCGTTTTGGGACAGCGGCGGAGACTGGCATTGTTTGTTGGCCAGCACAACGGTCGCCTTTCCTCTTTTATTTTCAGGCGCAGCCTGTGCGACATTTTTTTTTGCGCCTGGCAATTTTGCAGCCCATGTTCTGTGAGGTGCCCGCAGCTATACTGTGGCTGCGGCCCCTCTTTTGGGTCCGAGGTTTCACATGGCAACAATGATGACCCCCTCTGCTGCCCATGTGAATGCAGGGAGGGTGAGGGAGTACAGCTAGGGGGCAGCACGTTGCCCTCTAGATTGTCCCATGTGAATCCCTCTTAACACAGTGGATCGAGTTGGCTGATTTGCAGGCTTTTCTAGGCAGCATGACCTAAGTGTTACAAGTGCAAAACTACTCTGTCTATAATACTGGCGAGTGTCTTGATTCTGGATAGTCTGCTGACCGATAGCAGTGGTAATGCAATAGGGGAGCTGCCAACTGCAGCAGCAGCAGCCTGACTATGCAGGGCAAAGGCGTCTCCCATATCTCACCAGTTAACCCTGTCCTGTGCCAGTGAATCCCCGCAAACTTCTTAATCTCATCCGTCCGCCTTACTTTTTGCTGCCCCCTGCTACGCTTGCCTGCTCTGGGAATCCACTCCGTTACCCTTAAGGACCAGCGGTTATCTTGCCTTCGCATTACACGCACTGCCCAAGCCCACTTCTTCCTCGATTATGACTAAGATATCATCAAACCGCTTTTGTTCCCTGACCCACTCTGCCATCTTCCTGTCTTAAAAGGGCTCTCAAAGGGGCTCTCAATAAATGTGTGGTATTCCTGGGATGTTAGCAGACTCTGCTTCATAAATATACTCCAGCAAGAATTTTTAAGTGCGTTCTGTCGAAGCTGAGTTAATTGCAGCGTCTTTGTACCTTTCCCTCTCATCTCGCCACTTTTTGCATGCTCAAAGGTCGACTCTCTTCCCCTGACTCCACTGCCAATGCACAGGAATAGATGATATTCAAAAATCCGCAAGTGCGCTTTCCAACATAACTATGTTGCCAAAGACAAAATGGCCGACTTCGCGATCAAGAAACTGCGTGGGCTACAGGACAGGCGCTAAAGGTGTGGATAGAATGTAAGAAACGTATTTTGGAAGAATCAGACAAAAAACTAGTGCTTCTTGCTTTGTTTCAGCTGGAAACGCATGGTCAGCCATCTTGTTTTGGGCAACATTGTTATGCGGGAAAGCGCACTTGCGGAATTTTGAATATCCCCTATTATCCAGATGGCGGAGCTTCTGACCCGCTGGAATGATGTTGCTGATTGGCCGCTGCCACGGTAGTTGCGTGATGCCTGAAAGAATCTAACCAATAGCCATCTCTGAACAGAACTATGTAGCAGTGTTCGATGGAGGAGCGCGAGCACTAAAAAGACTGGCAAGGGCTCTCCAACTTTTTCATGGGATTGCGGGTTCTCTGCTGCATGTAGAACTGTATTATTTCGCTCAAGTGTTCATGATGAGAGAATGTGGAAACGCCTACCATTTTCCTTTCCATAGCTCACTGCATTGTGCTTAATATACTTTGAACCCTCTTTGTTAGCCTCCACGTTTCCGCCCCATAGGTGAGTACCGGTAAGGTACAGCTGTTGTATACTTTTCTCTTGAGGGATATTTGTAAACTGCCATTCATGATCTGAGAGAACCTGCCATATGCGCTCCACCCCATTCTTATTCTTCTAATTATTTCTCTCTCATGATCCGGATCAGCTGTCACTATTTGCCCTGAGTAGATGTATTCCCTTGCCACTTCCACCACCTCGCCACCAGTTCTAAACTGCTGTCCCCTTCCAAGACTGTGGAATATTACTTTGGTTTTCTGCATAATCTTGAGACTCACCATTGAGCTCTGCCTGTCTATATGCTTTGCAGCTCGTGTCCTGACTTAGCAAGGCAATGTCATCAGCGAATCACAGATAACTAAGGTGTCTTCCATTACGTTCTATCCCCAACTGTTCCCAATTCAGGCCTCTGAATACCTGCTGTGAACAGGCAGTAAATAGCATTGGCGAGATCGATCGTGTCTCCCTGCATGCCACCCTTCCTTATTGGAATTTTATTGCTGATTTACTTAAGACAGTGGTAGCTATGAAGCTGTTGTAGAAATCTTCCAGTATTTTTACATAAGGCTCTTCTACACTGTTATTCCATAATGACTGTCAAGGTTTTGACTAAGTCAAATGCTTTCGCATAATCTGTGAAGGCTATATGCAGGGCTGCGCATTTCTCTATCACCTGATTGATGGAGTAAATATGGTTCATTATCCAGTAGCCTTTATGAAAGCCTGCCTGATCATTTGGCTGATTGAAGTCTAGGGTTGTCCTGGCTCTATTAGCTATTACCTTAGTGAATACCTTATATGCAGTGGACAGTAAGCTGATTGGTCTGTGATTTTTCGTCCTTGACGTCTCCTTTTTTGTGGATTAAGATGGTAGTAGCGTCCTTCCAAGCTTCCGGTATGGAGGTCATTAGGCATTGCATACACAGGTTGACTAGCTTTTGTAGCACAACCTCCCCTCCGTCCTTCAACAGATCTGCTGTTACCTGACCATCGCCAGCTGTTTTTCCTTGGGCTTTCTTTACTAACTATTGTGAGACAATCCAGCGGCTAAAAAGACGAGGACGAAGGTAGACAAGACAGGACGAACGCCTGACTTAAAATGAGGTTTATTTCACAAACAGCTATAATATACAAAAGGGGGCGCAAGGAAAAGTAACCCGTGACAAGACAAAAACCCATTATCCAAAAAAAAAAAGAATGCAGAAGGCGCCAGTGCCATGCCACTCATGTTTGCCACATCGGCGCACCTTCTAGTTATCGCCTACCTGGCTGAATCAACCCGTTTGACTTCAGGTAGTCTATTTCTTTTTTTGCGCAGCGCCACAGAAGGGCTGCTGACGCAGATTTCTTTGTCATTGACAATGCTGAAGGCTTCAAAAATTTCTTGGCTCTTTTGAGTCTTAAACTTGCGCATCATCCGTGTCCTTTCTAAAAACGCCTTGCATGCCGGTTTGTGTGAGCAACGGCGAATGTGGTCAGCTAGGTGACCTTCGCCAGATAACGAGTGAGCTGTCCGGCGATGCTCTAGCAAGCGTTCGTTGAGGCAGCGTCCCGTCTGTCCGATATACCGCCTGCCACAGGCAAGGGGGATGCTGTACACCACACCAACTTCACATTCAACTAGAGGTTTGGTGTGCTTAATTTTGCACATAGGCCTCTTTTTGGCATCATTTACCAGGCGGCACATGCGTCCTAGCTTTTCCAGGGCCAAAAAAACAACACGCATGCCACACTTGTCGCCGACCTTTTTGATGCGGTGTGAGACCTGATGCCAGTAGGGCACAACGACAGGTCGCTGTTTGGTACGTGCGTTTTCGCTTGGCTTGCACTGCCCACCAGAATTCACCTCGCGAATCTGGGTTTCCATCACTGATGCCACAATTTCTCTTGGATGCCCAGCCTTATCCAATCGCCTTAGTTGGGCATGGACGCTGTCACGCACTTGATGCTCACACGACTTGGCAAGAGCAGACCGGACGCAGTTTTTTGCTATAGCTCTTTTCACGAGCTTGGAATGGGCCGAATCATAGTTCAGAATTTGTTTCTTCGACCGTGGCTTATACTGCCAGCACACACGCGTTTCTTCAAAAAATAACGCACACATCAAGGAACTGGATGCGACCTTCCTGCGGTAATTCGTGAGTGAACTTCATTCCGAATGCATTATTAGTAAATATTTCCAGAATGTTGTTCACATCGATACCTCTATCCTGAGCAGACAGGACGCCGGCGTTCGTCCTGTCTGTCTACCTTCGTCCTCGTCTTTTTAGCCGCTGGAATGTCTCACAATAGCACTAGCAACCAACTAGCCCAACTTTCTACACTTTCTTTACTTCCTCTTTCATTATTGGCAGGACATCTCATTGCTGTGTGCTACTGCCTCTCTCATCATCATCAGTCTGACTACGCCCACTGCAGGGCAAAGGCATGTCTCCCCAATTAACCCTGTCCTTCGCCAGCCGCGGCCACCGTATTCCCGCAAACTTCTTAATCTCATCCGCCCACCTAACCTTCTGCCGCCCCCTGCTACGCTTGCCTTCTCTTGGAATCCACTCCGTTACCCTTAAGGACCAGCGGTTATCTTGCCTTCGCATTGCATGCCCTGCCCAAGCCCACTTCTTCCTCTTGATTTTGACTAGGATGTCATTAACCCGCGTTTGTTCCCTCACCCGCTCCGCCCTCTTCCGATCTCTTAACGTTACACCTATCATTTTTATTTCCATAGCCCGCTGCTGAACCCTCTTTGTTAGCCTCCGCGTTTCTGCCCCATAGGTGAGTACCGGTAAGATACAGCTGTCGTATACTTTTCTCTTGAGGGATATTGGTATACTGCCATCCATGATCTGAGAGAACCTGCCGTATGTGCTCCACTCCATTCTCATTCTTCTAGGTATTTCCCTCCAGAAACACAGAAAAAAAAATGAAGGTTAAACATCACGTGTCCACTGACAAACACCAAACACTTAGCACAGCCTAGTAGTACAACACTGAAAACAGGGATAAAAATGCGCACTTCTATTTTTAATGTACCACCTGCTACAAAATCCTCAAGTTGTGTCATGAACTTTTATAGGTTTGTTAAGCCGGCCATCTCTTTCCGTAGCCAACTCCATTTGTGGGTGGGTAAGTAAAAATGGTTCAAGTCAGTGCGCACGAATGAAGTTTCAGCTTTAAAGTCATGTTCAGTACGAGGGAGAATGCGCAAAGCAGGTGTGATAAGCGCTACAGTGTAGGTAGTCGGATTATGATAAATCTTGTGAAAGCGCATAAGGTGCAATACTTTTCGTCTGCTGTCTAAAGAAAGGAGGTTGAGATTATTTGTAGTTTGAAGGAAGCCGGAGCTCGGTGAATGTTGCCGGGAGATAAACTGGGCAGCCTTATTTTGCAGGGATTCTAGCTTGCTAATAGGGTATAACTGATGGGGACTCCATGTGAATGACACTTAGTAGTATAATTTATGGTACATGGGGGTTTAACATCTTAAAGTGACTCATGCTATGAGAGATGCCGTAGTGAAGGTCTCCGGAAATTTCGACCACCTGGGGTTCTTTAATGTGCACTGACAGCGCATAGTATGCAGGCCTCTAGAATTTCGCCTCCACCGAAATTTGACCACCAAGGCCGGGGTTGAACCCGCGTCTTTCAGGTAAACAGCCAAGCGTCACAACTACTGAGCCATTGCGGTGGCTCATAATATAATTCAGAGCGGACTAATGAAGTATAAGCAAGAAGCTTTGTGTCTTTGGTTGCTTGACGAAGTGTGCAACTAATGAATCTGAGTGTTCTTTAAGTGCTGGCTAGTATGTTTTATCAGTGTGAACTATCCACGATAAGTCAGGAGTTAGGTATACACTCAACTACTTGCAGGAGCAAAACTTCGTGCTGGGCTAGTTGGTGGGACATAGTTGAAACTTGGTTCAGCGCAAAAGATGAACACAGCGAAAGGAAACAAAAGGAAAAAAAAGGACGAAAGTGCTCTGTGTGTGTCGTTTTCATTCTCTGTGTTCGTCTTTTGCACTGAACCAAGTTTCAACTACTTGTAGGAAGCTACACATTCTGTCAATTCATTGTAAATTGTGTAGTTAAGGAGCAATACTTCGATGCGCTCAGTAAATCTGACGAACTTAGTTTTTTTGGTGTCAATAGTCATCTGTCAAGCCCGGCACCATTCCTCCAGTGATTGCAGCGTCATGCAATCAGCTTAATTATGTAAGCGGCAACAGATACTTAGGTCATCAGCGAAGAGCATGAGGGTAGGTGTCATATTAGTGGAAATGCCATTTATGTATAATAACCACAGTGTAGGCCCCAAAACGGAGCTACCCAGAAATCGATAGCAACAGATTGGTATCTCTTGCTTAAGAGTGCTTCTACCCAGGAAATAATAGGTCCATTTTTATCAAGCACTTCTTGTATACTAGCTGCTTATGAGGTGCACGATTGAATGCTTTCACAAAATCTATAGAAATAGCATCAGTTTGTTCAAATTCATATAAGTTGGGCTGAAGGTCAGTGGTTAGTTCAAAGAGTTGAGATTCATAAGAGTGCCCACTTTGGAATTCATGCTGATTGAGTAAGAGACGCTGCGAAAAATGGATTTAAACTTGTCAAAATTTCAGTTGTGTCTGGGTGTTCAGATTCAGACACTAAATTGGGCAGTTATTTTGTTGTGGTACAGGAGAAATCACCTTCCAAAATTTTCTCGTGAGGCATGAAACAGTGGGGTTATAACTGCTGATTGATCGTTTGTTTTCGTTCCAGCTCTTGAAAGAGGCTGGTTTAAGTCTTGTAGTGAATTAAAACTGTGTATCAACGATTATAGTGCAGTTTTTCATGTGGCTCATATCACCTAAAGGCCATCTACGCTTCCCAGCCATCGTTCAGTGGATGAAACCATAACAGCATGAGATAGAAATTCAATTATAAATTACCCACCGCGGTGGCTCAGTGGTTATGGCATGACCCGAAAGACGCGGGTTCGATCCCGGCCGCGACGGCTGAATTTCTTGAAGGCGAAATTCTAGAGGCCCGTGTGCTGTGAACGTTAAAGAACCCCAGGTGGTCGAAATTTCCGGAGCCCTTTACTACGGCGTCTCTCATAGCCTCAGTCGCTTTGGGACGTTAAACCCCAATAAACCAAACCAATCAATTATAAATTATTTAGCGCTCGTAGGCAAATACCATGTGGTGATCCATGTACTATTCTAGTGTATAATGCATCATTTGAAAGTAGAAAACATACAACTAAAATTAGGTGTCTATAGTCCTTTAAGCAAGTGTTTCCGTTGCATGGAAGGATGGAAGGATGGAAGGTGACTCGAAACCATGCATAAGTGTTGCAAAAACGTTGCATGTTCTGACCTATCAGGACAGTTTAGCAACACTTTCATTGCTCTCATCAGCACTGCGACAATGTCATGCTCCACCTTCTTGCTTAAGCTAGCTTGACAACCCACATAGCACAGCAATCCACCTTTCAGATATTAACAACCATTGGTGTATTTGTCCCATCATTTACCTCCCATTAGTTTCTTTTTTATTGATGATAGCATTTCCTTCTGCAAGCACAACACTAAGTGCTGTACCAGTAATAAACTACCATTTTGTGCGTTAACTGCAGGTAAACTGAATAGTAAACCTGGATGAGAGCCAAAATAAACTCTAAGTGACTTTTCACCTCATGTGAATAACGCGTCAGTCATATCATAAAAAAAAAAGTCTAAATAATCCATCGGAAATTTTAATTGCCGAAAAAAAATAAAGCGAAAACTGTGTCCGGAAAAAAAACACTGATCCGTCGAGTTCTCTGACAATTCAAAGGAATTCTTTCAATAATCCTTCCTTCCCAGTGCGATAGAAAGCTGGAACACATTGTCATTGAGGCTCATCCTTCCAGATCCAGACAGCTTCTAATCAACCATCTCAACGAAAAATAATTTTCCTGCACCCTTTCATGCACTCTGTCATGACTTGATTATTTGAATTTGTTACTCTTGTCTTTTTTCGTCTTGTTCTGCCTGTTTTTTTTTCCTATATTATATATTTGCTATATTTTTCTGTATTTCTATATTCCTTCTATATTTATATTCATGTATGACTGCTGAACACCCCTGTACCACCTCCCCCCCCCTTATGTAATGTCCCTAACGGGACCTTTAAGGCTTAATAAATGATGATGATGAAAAGACCAACCTATGCAGTAACTATTCTCGCAAAAGAATACTGGAGGGCACACTTAAGCTCGGCCTTAAGAGTATGATGCGACAGCATCATTGAGTTAGTGCCCACATATGCGGAATCAGTCGTTCTCTAATTTACATTCATCAGTCATATGGGCAGTCCTCATGCCACTCCTGGTGCAGTGGTTAAGCGATGTTCCACTGCAGATGGATGTTTCAAACTTAGCCATTGATGGGGCTTGTGGGACCCGGTTCTCTTCCCAAGAAAACTCTCACAACCAGCTGCCGCCTGCCACGGCGGGTGATTTCTTTCTTTCTTTTCTTTCTTCCTTTCTCTTCTATTTGAGACAATTTACTACAAGTTGGCTCAGGGGGCAATGGCAAAAGGCCCCGATGGGGCCTGACTAGGCCATGCCCCCCTGACAGCACAGGCAGCACAAGTGTACAGATGATTACACATCATGCGCACACCCAAGTACAACACATCAATACAGAGTACAGTAAGATACACACCGTCTTAGGTTGCACTCTGATCTCTCTGTGTAGGAAGAAAAGGAAAGCAACTTACTTGAACCGTAATAATAAAAAGCCAATCTCTTACCGTTAAGTTTATCAGTAAACAAAAATGTTTCACCGAACAAAAATTGATAATGTGAAATGCAATACAGTGTACATAAGTAATGAAATATGATCTATAGTGCGCAAGTACAACATAATACAGATTAATAGCACCAACAGTTGGCTCAGGAGTTTAACCCATGCACCTCCTGCTCAGATAAAAACATTGCTTTAACTTGCTTTTTGAATTGAACTGGAGAGACAACAGAACTTATTAAGTTCAATATGTCAGGGTATTTGTTGAAGAGTTGTGGCATTTGCGACGATAAGCTCTGTAAGCCATAGTTTGTATGTGATGACGTCACATGATGTGATGATCACATGATCTAGGTGGCAGATGAGTAAATTTGCTCCAGTGGGGGATCTCTAGGAGGAAGTTGCGTGTTGGCTATAAGCCCCTGTGTCACGAAGCTACCTCTCCTCTGGTGGCACCGTTGTATTAAAACTTAGTTGTGTGCACTGTGAAAGAGAATAGGGGCAAATTCTCAGTCTTCGCAGATGCAACCTCTGGTCTAAACCTCCTCTCATGAAAAGGGCTAAATGTTGGGCTAGTTGGTGTTCAGACTTCACAGGCATATTTTAGCGCAAAAGACGGGATGACAGAAAGACAAGATGAACACGGCTGCTGCTGACAATTGCTTTTTTGAAGCGAGAATGAGGCATATAAATACGCTTCTGGCCTGCGCCAGTGCTACCTACCGAGGAACTTGGAATTACATGGGAGATCATGTAAGACGCGATAGGAAATTTATCTCGGCATTATACAGAACGATAGACGTCGCAGTCCTGTCCCCCTTTCCTGACAAAGAAAGCTTCCAAGGTTTCACGGGCTGTTTTTTGAGCCCTTCTGCCAAGGATTGAAATGCTAAGGAAATGTGGATCACAACTGGTGCAAGCAAAGCAGTGGTCAACCAGATTAGTATGCTCCTTAGTAGCGCCCGTGTTCGCCTTGTCTTTCTATCGTCCTGTTTTTTGCGCTAAAATATGCCTGTGAAGACTTCTGTAATGAGTAGGGGTGTACTACCTGCTAAAAGAGAGGAAAAAAGAGAGACAGGCTGATTGTTCCGGTTAACTGGTGACGTGCAAACTCGGGTAAATGTGGCCACCGGTGCAACCACGCTCACTTTCTTGCTTCTTCGCATTTCTAAGAGCCGGGCTTTCAGCTGATTTGTTTCATCTTGCAGCGCTGCATAACTCCACACTTTCTGGCATCCTGTCTCTTTTGCAAGTGCAAGTAGCACCATCGTCATCAGCCTGATTACACCCCCTGCAGGGCAAAGGCCTCTCTCACCAATCAACCCTGTCCTGTGCCAGCTGCAGCCACCTTATTGCTTTGAGCTTCTTAATCTCATCTGCCCACCTAACTTTCTGCCGCCCCCTGCTACGCTTGCCTTCTCTTGGAATGTAATACTCCGTTACCCTTAAGGACCAGCGGTTACCTTGCCTTCGCATTACTTGCCCTGCCAAAGTCCACTTCTTCCTCTTGATTTCGACTAGGATGTCGTTAACCCGCGTTTGTTCCCTCATCCACTCCGCCCTCTTCCAATCTCTTTACGTTACACCTGTCATTCTTCTTTCCATAGCTCGCTGCGTTGTCTTTGACTTAAACTGAACCATGTCTGTTAGCCTCCACGTTTCTGCCCCATAGGTGATTACCGGTAAGATACAGCTGTTGCATACTTTTCTCTTGAGGGAGATTGGTAAAGTGCCATTCATGACCTGAGAGAACCTGCCATATGCGCTCCGCCCCATTCTTATTCTTCTAGTTATTTCCCTCTCATGATCCGGATCAGCGGTCACTACCTGGCCTAAGTAGACATATTCCCTGACCACTTCCAGCACCTCACTACTAATTGTGAACTGCTGTTCCCTTGCTAGACTGTTAAACATTACTTTGGTTTTCTGCATGTTAATTTTAGACCTACCATACTACCCTGCGTGTCTAATTCATTGATCATGCTTTGTAGTTCATGTCTTGAGTGGCTTAGCAAGGCATTGTCATCAGTGAATCACAAATTACTCAGGTATTCCCCATTAAGTCTTGTCCCTAACTGTTCCCAATCCAGTCCCCGGAATACCTCCTGTAAACAGGCAGTGAATAGCATTGGCGAGATCGTGTCTCCCAGCCTGACACCTTTCCTTATTGGAATTTTATTGCTGAATTTATGAAGGACTATGGTATCTGTACAGACGATATCTTCCAGAGCTACATTCCAGTATTCTCACATAAGCCTTTTCTAAAACCCTGATTCCACAATGCCTGCATGACTGCTGAGGTTTCTACTGAGTTAAATTCTTTCTCATAATCAAGGAAGGCTATATATAAGGATTGGCTATATTCTGCACATTTCTCTGTCACCTTATTGATAGCGTGAATACGGTCTATTGCCGAGTATCCTAACAAAAGCCTGCCTTATCATTTGGTTGATTGTAGTCTGAGGTTGTCCTGACTCTATTAGCGATTGCCTTAGTAAATTCCTTATAGGCAATGAATAGTAAGCTGATCAATCTGTGATTCTTCAAGCCCTTGATGTCTCCTTTCTTAAGAATTAAGATAATGTTAGCATACTTCCAACCTCCTGGTACGTTCGTCCAAATATACATGATCTGAACCGTATCAAAAGCCAAGATCTGTGCAAATGTCATTAAAACATTTGTGGCGTGTTTTCTAAAAACTTGCCCCAAACTGGTCTTCCAAACTCCACAACCGTTAGTTTTCTTCTTGCAAGAAGTGACAAAGCCTTTATGAGAAAAGAAAGCCATTACTCATCTGAAAAGGGAAGAATGAACAAGACAATCACGAGCACGATTTCACAGCTAAATTAATTTATTGAAAAAACGCACTATTATGTCATGCCAAGAAACAGTCAACAGAGAGCGGAGGAGGAACCACAAGAAAAATCCCGATAAAAGCAAAACCTACTCAGGCTGTAAGCCAGAAAAAAGTTACAGATGTGAGGTGGCAAGGAAGTCAAGTGCTTTACAGCACACAATAATATCAGGCTCACTAACAAAATAAATAAATAAAATACGGTCGAGCTCACTAATAACCTGAGGGTCATGCGGTTTGCGTTCGTTTTATCCGAAGTTCGTACTAGTATATGGACTTCTCATTTTACAGCCAGAAATAGGAAGCCCAATGAAACAGGTGTTCAATTCTTACAAAAGTTCGTTATTAGCATAGGCTTCTTCAAAGGAGACCACATCACAGTGCTTTCCAAGCCTTCAAGAGTGATCGTACTGTATGTTCCTTGCTGAGGCCTTAGTGTCGATAGTTCCCAGCAAACCACAAACCTCTCAGAGATGTCTAGCTAGACGTCTCTGAGAGGTTTTTGGTTTGCTGGGTTAAGCTGCTTTAACAGGGTATAACAAATGGAGGTTAAGGCGTTAACAGCAACTGGTTACTCATCAGCCTCCTTGTCATCGTCATCGTGTTCTCGGCAGTTGGGCAGCACTTGTACTTCACTTATATTGGCTTCGTGTGGTCGTCTTCCTTCAATTTTTTTGTAATGAAATGGTTCGTGCTTTCCTTTTGAGATGTACAACTTGTCCACCTTCGTCACCTTGCTTCAACGTGACCATTACTTGGTCCAGCTTTGTCATGCCTGATGCAAATTCTACTTGTCGTTACATGCTCTCTTTTCTGGATCCCAACTGTAGATGAAATTATTTAGTCCAAAGTTGGACGGAAACTTGTCTGGCCAGAAAAAACCGTGGCTGTAAAAACTAACACTTGCGAAGGAAGAAAAATGGGCTAAAAATAAATGACATTGTGGGACCCTTACGGGTTTCAAAACGTCCTTTCTTTTTAACCATTTTTCTTTCTTTTGGTGAGTTAGCTTTTAAAGCCACAGATATAATAACAGTGATAATGCTCTATTTAAATCATGAAAGGGGCTCCTTCTGGCTGTGCTGATGTCGTTTCTCGCAGCAAAAGATGCATTCATTACTGAGACAATTGGATTGGCCAGACTGACCCCTGGATTGACCAGATGGAATGCCGTGATCACTGCAGCCGGGGGTGGATGCTAGGGCAGCCTGGCCTTGGGCTCTGTTAGCACAGTGTGCTTGTGGCCAGTGGTGGTGGTGCCTGTATTTCATTTTTGACCTTCTCCAGGTCAGGTTCGTTTATTACCTTAGAGGCCCTCTTTTCTCACAGGTATTGCATAATGAATGAATGTTTATTTCGCTTTTCGCATTACAGAAAGCGTGGGTGACGAAAGAAAAGCGGTTCACAATAACCACTTGACGGGCTTCGTCACCCGAAAAAGTCGACGATGACAGCAGCGGCAGTTCTTGCGGCATACAAATAACAATTCACATCTCAAACAAAACAGATTGTGCTGTAATGCAGGTAGGGGGGTAGATATATTACACAATGACAAGGGAAGGAAAAATAATGGTCGACGTATGTATTTCAGTACTAATACAACCTAATCAATAAAAGTTTCACGAAGTGCACAAAAAGACATTTTGTTTATATCGTTATAAAGAGAAGAGTTCAAACATCTTGGTAGTATATATTTCAGCGTAGCAAAACCATAGTTTGTTCTACATCTGGGTATCGAAAACATTTCAGTGTTTCTAGTGGTATACGGCGTGTTGTGTGGCACCAGCTGTACAATACGGGACAAAAAGGGGTCATTTCTTGCCGTCTGCTGTTTGTAAAAACAGCAAAACCTTTACTCAAACAACCTAGGAATTGGAATTGCATAAGGTGTGGATTTTATAGAAATAAGCAAGCAGCGAATATTTAGCATGTTATTCAGCATTGAAGGTGATAGGTTTTTTTTTTTTTTAAGATAAGATAAGATAAGAATTTATTGAGTACAAATCGGTTACATAAATTCAGTATACAGGCGAGGGTCCCAAAGTCAAGCGACTGTCACGGGACCCCCGGTAGATTAATACTAACTTGATTAAAAAACAAGCAGCATCACAGACAGGTACAATTAGCAGTAAGAACAATGGTATTGTAAATAAGTAACATTTATATAATGAGAATGAAATAGATTAGCAGGGCAAAAACAAACAGACAAGCAAAACCAGAATAACAACCCACTATAAATAATATTGAACAAAAATACAGCGTTCTGAAAAGACATATAAAGAAACAATTGAGAATACAAGGATACAGTTGTCAAGAAACAAAAAACAAAGTAGAAATTTCTAGCAAATAATTAAGTACAAGAATTTTCTAAAGGGAATAGAAGCAGTTCACTCCACATTTTGCTGCAAAAGAAAACTTTTTAAATACGATTTAAACATAGACAAAGACATAGGCGATTTTAAACTCGGGGGTAAATTATTCCACAGGGAAATGCATGAGGTTACAAGTTCTTGAAAAGTAGGTGATGAAGCGATCACGGGATAAGCTGCTCTGGTCCATTGCTGCTCGTAAAAAGAGAGAAGCAGAAAAGGTAGTAGCGTGCGATGGCGGCCGGGCAACGGGATGACTGGTGCAATGAGATTTGCGTGCTGCAGCTGTGATATACAGTGACCGTTTGAGTGAAGAATGAAATAATTTGAGATAAAGGGGGAGACTTGCAATGCGGCGATGGAACGAAATGGGCAGCAGTCCTGATATTGCTTTCAACGAAAAAATGTTGATGTCGTACGAGTATGAACAGTGGATGAATTTAGTGGCATGATTTTGAACTGCTTCTAATGCATTAAGTACGCTTCGTGCGGGCTCCGTATGTCAGAAGCATATTCTAATTTACAAAAGCTCATTTTTCTGTGAGAGTAGTCTCTTCGTGACACTAAATTATCGATGCAGGTCAACTTCAGTGTCCCTTCAGAATCTCATCATCATCATCAGCATGATATGCCCATTGCAGAGCAAAGGCCTCTCCCATGTCTCTCCAATTAACCCTGTCCTTCGCCAGTGGCAGCCACCGTATTCCAGCCTTAATCTGATCTGCCCACCTAACTTTCTGCCGTCCCCTGCTACGCTTGCCTTCTCTTGGAATCCACTCCGTTACCCTTGAGGACCAGCGGTTATCTTGCCTGCACATTGCATGCCCTGCCCAAGCCCACTTCTTCCTCTTGATTTCGACCAGGATGTCATTAACCTGCGTTTGTTCCCTCACCCACTCCGCCCTCTTCCCATCTCTTAACGTTGCACCTATCATTTTCCTCTGCATAGCTCGCTGCGTTGTCCCTAACTTAAGCTGAACCCTCTTTGTTAGCCTCCGCGTTTCTGCCCCATAGGTGAGTACTGGTAAGATACAGCTGTTGTATACTTTTCTCTTCAGGGATATTGGTAAACTGCCATTCATGATCTGAGAGAACCTCCCATATGCGCTCCACCCCATTCTTATTCTTCTAGTTATTTCCCTCTCATGATCCGGACCAGCGGTCACTACCTACCCTAAGTAGACATATTTTCTTACTACTTCCAGCACCTCGCTACCAATGGCGAACTGCTGTTCCCTTGCTGGGCTGTTGAACATCTACGGTCCTGCAAATACACTTCAATGTTTCAGTGTGCAGTGTGAAAGAAGAAAAAGCATCAGCCAGAGTCCAGAACACAGACACAAACACCGTGATGGGCAGGAAAAAAAGAACAGAGGAGAGCATGGATAAAATGATTGCTGTACATGGACAAGTATATGGGTCCATAATAGTGAAGGACTAGGAAAGTGAAGCTTCATGGAGAATTTTGTTGTGTTGTGTTGGGTTTAATGGCACTTAAGCAGCTAAGGCTGTCATGTGCCAACACAAGGTATACTTCGTAGAGAAAATGGTTTAGGAGGTTTGATTCCGTTTTAATGGCTCGTGTTTCCCTTATCAATATTTGCACAAATTATTTCATGCTGGAAGTTGATATACTGCCATTCGGCATTCATAGTTTGTTCTGACTCCTGCTAATGCCCAGTGCATCGTGTGGTGGCACGGATATATTGACTGAAACAATCGCGTTGGACCTAAGCCAGAGGTACTACTTCACTGAATCTAAGTGCAGAATAACTGTAAGCATAGAAGTTAAGCATGGTTGTAATATTCTGTGCCTTGAAAGTAAGCGTTTTGGTAATTTCTGTGAGGAAGGTTATAAACTGCAAGTAACATCCATTTTTCAAGATCCACGCCTCATTTCATTATAATCTGCATGAGTAATCCTAGCTCCTAAATCATGGTGCGATTCCAGTGCAAAATTTCTGTGTCCTTCTCTCTTGAAAGTTTTGATAAATTTTGGCACTGCTGGGTGGTTTTTGCTGGTGACGGTCCTCACCTATTTCACCTTTTGGTTGTTCTATGATGGGAACTTCTGTCCATCAGTTTTATCAGCACCGCTGCATTCCTGAACTGGCAGTACCAAAACGTGACTAACATATCACTCTTGAAATCATACACAAAAGCTTTGCAAGGCATTAATATAGTTTGAGGGATGAATGACTGAAGACTTAAACATGCAAAATAGAATGGCTAGGGAATTGCACTCGAGCTGAACGTAACAAAGTCTTTAAAGAAGATGGGAGTGCCATAGGTGAGTGAAACCAACTCAGTGCTGTTGAGAGTAGTGCAGCCTAGACTGCAGTATTTTTTCTGCTGCTCCAAATTTAGGTAATTCGTTAAAACTAACCAGCTGACTTATTGATTATTGGCTGCAAAAAAACTGTCGATTCAAAATTTGTAGATCACCTTGATGATCTGGCTTTGCTGATCCGGATCATGAGAGGGAAATAACTAAAAGAACAGGAATGGGGTGGAGCGCATATGGCAGGTTCTCTCAGATCATGAATGGCAGTTTACCAATATCCCTGAAGAGAATAGTATACAACAGCTGTATCTTACCGGTACTCACCTGTGGGGCAGAAACGTGGAGGCTAACAAAGGGGGTTCAGCTTAAGTTATGAGAACGCAGCGAGCTATGGAAAGAAAAATGACAGGCATAACATTAAGAAACCGGAAGCAGTGGATAAAACTAGAAGAAGACTGGAACTCAAAGTAGCCGAAGAGATCTACACAAATCTATACAAGCTAGCCATGTAATCAGAATGTTAATGAGAGCGACAGTAGTGCATAGCAGTGTGTCATCCCTTTAGTTACGAAAGGGGAAGTAAAGACAGCCTTAGGAGCAATGCACAGGGGGAAAGCAGCTGGTGAGGATCAGATAGCAGCAGGTCTGTTGAAGGACAGAGGGGAGACTGTGCCAGAAAAACTAGCCACCCTGTATACGCAATGCCTTGTGACCTCGAGCATACCTAAAACGCTAACATTATCTTAATCCATAAGAAAGGAGACGTCAAGGACGAAAAAGTACAGACCAATCAGCTTACTGTCCATTGCCGACAAGGTATTTACTAAGGTAATTGCTAATAGGGTCAGGAGAACCTTAGACTTCAGTCAACCAAATGATCAGGCAGGCTTTCATAAAGGATACTCGACAATAGACCATATTCACACTATCACTCTGGTGATAGAGAAATGCGCAGAATATAACCAGCCCCTCTATATAGCCTTCATTGATTCTGAGAATTAAGCACTTGACTCAGTGGAAACGTCAGCAATCATGCTAAAATATGTGAAAATACTGGAAGATATCTGTAACAACTGGACATCTACCACAGTTCTCCATAAAGTCAGCAATAAAATTCCATTAAAGAAGGGTGTCAGGCAGTATGACATGATCTCGCCAGTGCTATTCACCGCTTGTTTACAGGAGGTATTCCAAGGCCTGGATCGGGAACAGTTCGGAATGAAGCAGCTGACTTTTTACATGTAATACATAGTTAGGTAGAAGAAAAACAAGCAGGAATCCTATCCCTGTTTTTTGCGTGTGGAAGTGCTTAACAAATGCCTTGGGCCCTGGCTGCAACGTATCCAAAATGGCCAGTGGCGATTTACTGCTTGAACTCCGTGACGATGTCCAGAACGCGAAAATTGCAAACATTGTATCTATTGTAGACACCCCTGTCTCCGTCACAGCTCACGAACTCTCAATTAACATAGTCGGAGGTGTTATTTCAGAAAAGAGACTCCATACATCTCACTTCCGCAGCGTACATCTGTCTTCATTGTGGAATGCTACACTGTTTGTGTGGCTGTCGGAAACATAGCAAACGAGGACCTCACAAACAGCATTATTTACACAGACTTCCTAAGCAAGCTTACAAGCACTCCGCTACTTGGTGACATCATAGACAACATAGTAAGAGCTCAGGGACAAAGCGTAAAACTCTGCTGGGTTCCGAGTCATGTCAGAATTAAAGGCAACGAGAGAGCAGACTTAGGCGGTGCTCAAGAAAATGGCAAGCAGAAAAAGAAAGTAAATATGTCCTTTAACAATGGCATGAACTTAGTACATTGTAAATTAGGAAAAAAAAATGGCGGTCGGCTTGGAACAACAAAGTAAATAACAAGCTACACTTGGTAAAGCTGGTTTTAGATGTGTGGAAGTCGTGTGCAGCAGGACTGTTTCAAGGAAATGATTCTCTGCTGTCTCTGTATAGGCCGCACATCTTATGCACAACTTCCTGCTGCAAAATGAGAGAAATCTGTTTGTGAAAAATGTGGAGATGAACTTACAGTTAACCACATTTTATTCTCATGCGCAAAGCTGAACAAACTAAGGAGAAAGTACTTTATTCAGTTTTATAATGAACGCATTCCTTTTCATCCAACACTGCTCATAGGTTATAATGCAGCTGTTGACATGTCTTGTGTTTTTAGCTTTTTAAGAGAAGCAGGTTTTCTCGAGAAACTCTAAATTCTGGCCCACTGTTTCATTTAATTTTTAATACGCCTCAGCCACTTTCTCATTCCTGAGAAAATTCTCATTCCTGGTGTCTTTATTTTGTTGGGAGCCTCAAGATCCTTGCCCAGCCAAGGATGGTTACTTGACTATGTTTAAATCTTTCCCTATTAGCCATTTCTAAATTTTTTTTTTCCTTTGTCATGCTACATAGTACAAACTAACATTTTAGGTCCTCTACACCATTGATGATTTTTCCCACTTCAATAAACTGTGCAGAAAACTTTTCCATATTTTGAGCTTGGCATATGATGGCCTTAATTGCCTTTGTGTCATAAAGCCCAAGACAACACATGTATGTAGCTTTTTTTTACCAGCCTTAAAAGGAAGAGTGTGAAATTAAAAATGTGCTACTTAACAGTGGTGCTAATTGAATGTCCAAAGATGCACTGTCAGAGAAAAAGATATCCGCTTATCTCTGCAGTGCTGTCTCCGAAAAGTATCTGTGTTTGCACCAGGCACAGGATAAAGGAATTTTTTTTTCTCTTAGAGCACATCTGAAGTGTTCAAGAAGCCCCACTAACAAGGGTTAGATTTTGAATTTTGCGTGCTTTCTGGTAGGACTGGTAAGAAAGTTATGCAAATGATACCTTGGTGCAAATATGTCAGCCAGCTATTTCCAAGGTAATCTATGACTTTCGAATCGGCTGTTTTTTCTAGAAGATAGTATTTTAGAAAGGTAGCTAGTATAGTCTTAACTAATTGACTGTGTTGAATGAAAAAAATACTCCAAACTAAGCCACACAACTTTTAACAACACTGAGCTGGTTTAAGTCGCCCAGGACAGAGATTCCGTCTTTTTTTTAAAATTTCTTACATTTATCTGGAACACCTGGTATGAAGGATGCAAAAGTAATGGTCGACAGTGCAGGGAAGAAACAGCAGTTCATAACCGGAAGCAGTAAGAACAACATCCAGATCTGGCAGTGACCGCAAATCTGAAAAATGAGAAAAGGAAGTTATGAGGAGAATAAGATTGGTTTGCATTTGGCATTTGGCTGTGAATAGTTAGGGCCCTTGGTTTTTGGGTAAAACTGGGTTTTTCCTAATTTGCTCAAAAGTATCTTCTAGCAGGCTAGTTGGTCTGAATCGTTCATATTTAAAACTGCGCGAACAAAACAAGGACCGAGCAAGAACACAGTAACACACACAAGTGCAGGACCCACAGATATGTGAGCTTGTGAAGTGCAAGCTAACATCTAGAAACTGAATCCGACTGTCCTTAGGCAATTCATAAGTGAAGTCCTGTACCTTCTGCTTTAAAAACATTAAGGACGTTGCTAACAGTTTCAGAGAGGCCAGACGTGGAAGGGAGGTTAAGGACTACAAGGAAATCATCGACATATCTAAACACGCGCACAACATGAAGGTCACCAAGGCGATGTTCCATGCGTCGGTCAAAGCAAGAAAGGAATATACTACACAAAACAGGTGCCACGGAGAATCCTATACAGATGCCACTTTTCTGCACGTCAAACTGCCCTTGATGGCATATCGCAGTCGAGCCTAGGTAAAAGTCCAACAGTTTCAGGAACTGTTCCGTAGACACACCAACCTCATTCCAGAAGCTAACTTCACCATGTTCTTCGATCTGTTGTGTAATTCGCGTAAACCGCTGATGTTTCTGAAACATGGGTTACATCCAATTCCTACCCGAAAATGCTCCCTGAAGGTAGTTTACTAGCTCTCAAAGCTGATGGCATCACATGGAAACTGGCTTTAGAAAAATCTCTTTAGAATAAAAAGCGATTTTTTTCAGCTCTTCATTGATGCTTTCCAAATTCTTGTATCATGTTTTTTTTTAAGGCGTGGGTCATTTTTGTTCGCCATTTTCTCCTGGCAAGTTGTGCCGTAAATGTATGTGCCAACTGAGATATGTACTCTTTCCTTTGTGACTCATTAATTTATTTCGTAACATACAGGTTGTTTCACACTTAGAGAGAACGTCTTTCTTTCTTCTTTTACTCCCTCCTTTATCCCTTCCCTTACAGCGCAATTTGGGCGCCCACTGAGATATGTGAGATAGTTGCTGCCTCATTTCTTTTCCTCAAAACTAATTTTCAATTTTCAAGCCAAGGCATCATATGAACAGCTTAGCCCACAAATATGGAAATGGGTGGCTCATTGCAATAGACATATGAAAGAAGCTAACTCACCGACTGTTGTTTTCTTTTATGTGTATCACGCTGTCAGTAATAACTAAACAATGTCTCTAGAAAGGAATGTATATATAACAGCTTTGTCTTGTCCCTGTTTGCTTCTGGGGCTGAAACTTGGAGGCTTATGAAAGTGCTTAACCTTCTCTGTGGCAAAGCAATCCTTTTTCCTCATATATTCTATGGAGGCCTGAAGAAGCCAATTAGTAACTTGTTTTGTGGAAAGTGTCCAAATTTTTTCTCTACAATTAAGCACATGGTTCTGTACAAAGCAGCATAGTGGTTTCATTTTTGTGACAAGAGCCCATATATTATCAGTTATTTGCATTCACCTGTGTTTTATTGTTATCACCCTCAGTATCTAAAGGAGGCATAGTGGCCCTTCAGCCAACAAAGAAAAGCAAACAGAATCGAAAGAACAAAATCCAAATGGTCCATGCTATGCTCTTGGTAAGTGAACGACCCAGAAACTTGCTTCCTTTTATCAGAGAGGGTACATAACCTTTGAGAAGTTTCTGAAAAGACCTCCGGAAAACACCAGAAACGATTGAGCTGGCTTTAGTGGAGTGAAGGCCAGTAGCCCACACTGTGTACCACGCATTATTGCAAACTCCATCATGCAGGACTTCCTCTTTCGATGGAACATACACGAGGTTTTCGTTTGTGCAGCCGTTTTTGATTATGTGGCAATGCTATGCTAAGTGCAATGCTATGTGAAATGCAATGCTATGCTTTGCAGCTAACATAGCAAGTGGATTATGATTGTGGTGCTGTGCCCAGCTAAGTTGCGTGACGCGCATTGCGAACACTACTTGTGGTGCTGCACTTGTATTCTACTTGCTCTTCATTTGCTCGCTTGTTACTCCTACACTGAGCTGGTGGTGACGAATGAACCCAGTGCCACCTGGTGCCCTTTTCAGTTCAAGAAGCCATGCACTCACTTCTTCTGGTCAGGCGACGCACCCAATCGGCTGAAGAGCATCACGGGCAGGCAAGAGGCGACAGATGTCCACTTAATATGACTGAGAGCATAACAATGCCGGAAATGTCTACTGCCCTGCTCAGCGTTTCCAAAGCCCGTGCATGTAACAGTACTCTGCAAAATATGAGTGTAACTTGAAACAATTACAGTGCATTTAGAGGAAACACCAAGCGGAAGCAGATTTTAGTTAGGGAGTAAATATCCATAAGCATCCTTCTGCGCAAAGCCATGTGGCTACAGAAGAACGCTGTGCAGCTTTCTCAGAGGTTTTGCATATGAGGAAAAATTCACCCCCAGAATTGCTCTCCAATTAATGCGATTACACTGAGGTGCGACGACACTGAGTATGAGATGAGATGGCATGATTTTTTATTTTTTGGCATAGAGGATGAAGCTTGGGTGACCTCGGAACAGAAGGTGATTAATTTATGCTCTGTACACCAAGGCACCACGTACTACAACCAGTACCCGATTAGAAAGAGCACCCAGTTGGGCTGATTAGCTAATAATAAACTGGACCTATGATCGCAAAGCTCGCCTTTACAAAGAAAAGCAAGCTGTTTTGTTCTTGGCACCAAATTTAAAAGAACACCATTTTCCACCAGAGAAGACTCTACGATCTCAGTGCAGAAAACAAGGTAACAGCTGATAGAGTTTACAACACACAAAAAGAGTGTTTCAAGTGAGCCGTGGATGGAGTGCACACAGACAACTGGATCTGTATTTATGATTTAGCTTCCTAGGTGGTAGTTCCAAGTCCTGTTGCATGCACACGTATGTGCGGCAGCCCAGCTCCTATAACAGGATTTCCCTTCTAGATTAAGACTACTCAGATGTTCTCATACTAACAAAGACATGGTTGCACGCTGATGTAAAGGATAGCAAAATCACGGCTGATAAAAATGTGAATGAAATGTACATACGCAATTTTGTAAAAAGAAAAGGCGGCATATCTAGCAGTGAAAACCCTTAATTCTATTTTTCTTGCATGTAACGCTAGCATGGAACTATTCTGGGCAAGCTCCTCGAACAGTTTTCTTATTAGGACGTTCCAGTGCCTGCCAGGCTGAAAGTAGAACTTTCGTGAAGACCTTCGCTTCAGTGTCATTACAGCCATATGATGTCCTCATGTAAACTACATATATATATTTTGAATGATCTTATGTACCCTCAGATCGATTCATTCAATTTGTTGTTATCTAGTTGGGTTTCTGCTGATTTTGTTGGCTTGAGTCTGGGCTCCAATTTATATCATCGACGTACCTGCCCTCAGCTCTCCTGCTCTGGTCTGGGTCCTAAATGATGCTCCTAAACACAAGTGGCTCAGTTCTATACCTCGATGGCTTTAGTAGCCATAAACTGCTATGTCTACACACTAGCATTCTATTATTTTCAGGTATCCAGAATATATGATATCAGCACAGAACAACGTTAACTATGACAACTTGAACAACCCTAGCGAAAATTCTGATAGGATAACCTGTTAAGAATCCTATCAGTTCTGTCTATTGCATTATGAAACGATACAACTAATACACTGATAAAATTCCTTTTAGTTCTATTCTGGATGTATCAGCGTTATTCTGCGTATATAAGTATATCAGTGTATTAGAGTATTCGTATTAGTGTACCAGATCTATGGCGCCTATCAGTACCTATATGTGTTGTATAGGTGTAGTATGTGCATCGAGGAGAAACAAGCTTTCTCGGCAGCCAAGAAAATAAGTAAAAAACAATCTTTCTGTATTATCACAAAAGGCAGTACATATGATTCAAATGATGAAGCAAACAATTTGTGAAGGAATGCATAATAAAAATCTACACAACAAAATTAATGTACCAAGCAGTTCAAAAACGACTAATAAATTGATCACATTTAAAACAGCAAAGGTTTTTACATTGAATAACAATGAAACCCACATCGTATTCACACCTGCCTTGTCCTGCAGGAAACAAAAAAAAATGCTGTGAAGAAAGTATTAACCCAATAAAAATCAACCACACCAACAGGAGGAGTGACAGAAAGTATTTCAAAACACTGCATATCCTGCAAGTTGTAAACCATAAAACAAACAAAAGGAGCCACTGACTAGAAATTCACTGTAAATGAACACATACCTTCTCGTCAAGAACACAACAGGAATAGCAGAAGGGTGATCACATTTAAAACAGGAATAATACTTTCGCATTAAACAGTAAAAGCTTGAGCCCAGAGTAGCAGGCAATAAAAGAAAACTGCTATAAGCAAACTACAAAAAGCAATCAACATCAACCACAGAACAGGTGGAGAAAAAAAATGCAAAATATCTCCGCACTCCTGAAAGACACAAAACATAAGCAAACTTTGACTAGGAATTTACACCAGCGCTTTTCCAATTCGTGAAACATGTACCAAGCAGCCCGTATTTGCCCTCTTCTGTAATATTCTACCGGGCTTTATTAGTGTGTCAGTTGGAATTCTATATGTTGTATGAGGATCTCTGTTTTCTGTAAAAGACTGATACATCATCCTATCAGGTCTTGTACATGGCACAGTGAGATCTATCTGCTCCCTACCAGTCTGGTACTGAGTTCTATGGGTCAGGTAGGAATATAAATCAGACTAATAGAAGGACCTGTACGACCTATACATATTTTTAAGAGACTTGTAGAAATTTCTATCAGTTTTTTTGCTAGGGCAAGGCATCTGTCAGTCTTTGTGAATTAATGTTCTTTTTCGTGTTTTCACTTGATTTGTTGAAGACAACTGGGTACTTTCTAGGAATAAAGTTTCCGAACTAATTGACCAGCAAGCAAGGTGGCAATTGGGGCTTGTTGGTTGGTGGGGTAATGGAGTGGATTCCAAGAGGTCGCAAGCGTAGCAGGGGACGGCAGAAAGTCAGGTGGGTGGATGAGATTAAGAAGTCTGTGGGGATACGGTGGCCGCAACTGGCGAAGGACAGGGTTAATTGGAGAGACATGAGAGAGGCCTTTATCCTGCAGTGGGCGTAGTCAAGCTGATCATGATGATGAGATATTACTGGTCCAATTCTCTCGTATCTCTAACTTTTGTGTTTCTTTCGGCATGTTTCCATACAACACTACCAACTGCAGGTTTATATATATTCATCCAGTATTTTCTAAGGGTGTCGGAAAGTTAAATTTAAGCGATTATCCTGGAAGTCTAGTGTCTGACGGAAATCTGTCTGGTCGAGATGGTACATGACGGAAATAGAAGGCAGCGACCAAAAGAAAGGATGGGATGACGTTCTGGCTCCCCCATGGGAGCTTTGTTCACAATGAGGCATAAGGTAGTTGGGTCGTTTATTTATACACAGCACATGGGCGAACCAAGACACCTGGCGTAAACTGGGGGCAAGTTTCCATCATTCTGATTAAGCGTATGCGCTGTCGTCTGAATGATCAGCGATTCCAGATAGAGCAGTGATTTCTTGTCCCTTTCTTTTGTGATCACATGTGCTTCTGCCCAGTTTATGTTGTGTGCGGTGGACACCAAGTGCTCGCGCATTTCGATCTGCGTGCCGGTTTCTGGCATCACTCTGGTGATCACGCATTCTTTGCTCAAAGTCACCTGACTCGCCGATGTATGCTTGCAGATGAGCAGTCCGCACATGGGATCGAATACACAACACCTGGGAACTTTTCCTTCTTCAGCTTGTCTTTGATTTACACAAGCTGGCTCCTCAGTTTTCTAGCTGGCACATGCACGGCCTTTACATCGTAGGACCGTAATATATGCACACCGTAATATATGCACACCAAAGGTTTGTTGATGCCAGGAACATAGGGAATCGCGGCTTGTTTCTGGGTAGCGGGATTAGCTTGCAGCCTGAGACGTCCCATTTGGCGCTGTACAGAGTCCTTGATGTGTACAGGATAGCCACAGGTGGACAAGTCATGCCATACACGCACATCTTCAGCAATCCGGTCTTCTCCTCTGGAACACATTTCTTTTCGTCGAAGAAGCGGTGACACTGAACTGAACTGAACTGAATGTTTCTGGCAATCAGGGTGAATGGACTTAAAACGGAGGTAACGGCCGGTGTGTGTGGGTTTCCTGTAAATGGTGAAATTTAGACTTGAGGACTGTCTGGAAACGACTATATCTAAAAGCAGGAGGCGGCCGTCGATTTCCTCATCAACAGTGAACGGTATGCTGGGCTCCAAACTGTTAAGGTAAATAGTGAAGTCATGTAATGCCTCTTTATTCAGGATGCCAAAGCAGTCGTCCACGTACCTCAGGAACACTTTTGAGGCAGGCGTGAAGGACGCAAGAGCGCGGCCTTTGATTTCTTCTATGACCAAGTTAGCGACTGTCATGAAAATCGATGCACCCATGGTGGCTCCATGAATCTGCCTGAACGGGACATCCTCAAAAGGGAAGTAGGTGTTTGAGATGCAGAATCCGAGAAGGTGGGTCAGGTCATGCACATCTATATTGGAGTTCTGGGTCTGATTCAAGGGCGGCAGTGCATACTTCCACGGCAAGGTCAGTCAGCACACTTGTAAAGAGTTACATTATGTCGAATGAAACCATGATTTCTCCGGCGTTGATTTCAAGGTTTTGCATCTTTTCAATGAAGTGATGGGTGTTGTGTAAGTGTGTATAGGGTTCATGCTGATGAGAGGAGAGATAACTCTGTGCAGAAACTTGGACAGATTCTGAAGTGGTGAATGCATGAAATCTATAATAGGGCGCAGAGGGACTTCAAGCTTTTGAATCTTTGGTAGGCCGTAGATCACTGAGGCTGAGCCATTGTGGCATAACAGGTAGAAATACAGCGACCTGTGCTGCGGGGGCACTATCCGAAAGATGTCGGCCAGCAATTTCTGTAGTTCTCTCTGCACCTTGGCTACCGTCTTCCAAGAGGGTCAGCATTTTCTTTTTGTAGTCGCCCTTATCTAGAAGCAGAGTGGCATTCCCCTTGTCGGCCGGAAGTATCGCAATGTCTGGATAAATGCAGAGGCTTGTAATAGCTTCTTTTTCTTGGCGCGTAAGGGGTTCGAGAGACCAATGATTGCAAACGTAGCTTGGAAAGGACGCTCACCACGCGTGTGCGGGCTTCGTCTCAGTGCGACGGATCAGCCTGGTTCAAAGCATTCTCTGCAGCACATATAACCTTCCTGGCGTCGGGGGCGAGGCCAGTGTTAAAATTCAGGCTCAGGCTCAAGACAGTCATTTCCGCCCTGTTCGGCTGGTAGGACGAAAGGTTCCGCACAAGCGGTACGTTGACTACTATCTCATCCTTTCAAAATAGCAGCCACAAATCTTACAACTCAGCAGTATCACAGGCCCTTTCCTTATTTGACCGATGCATACCTCTCCCTTTGACGCATGAAACACAAAACAGCCTGTCAATCAGATTTCTTGACCTGAGCCTCCAAATTTCCGATAACCGCACCTGCTGGTCTTACCAACCTAGAGGCTAGAAGGCACTCTTGCTGTTCGCATCAGCTCACGCAAAACTTTTCAAGGGGGACATAGTAAAACTGAGCTTCCAAAACGCACTTCAAAAGTCATGTGAGCATTTCTTCCTGGACAGCTTCAATAACCAGACCAATCGCCTTTTAACAGCAGGCTACCCTTTACATCTGCTAGTATCCGTAGCTACTTCAAACAATAAGTGCAGAAATGTTGTGGTAATGCCCTACCTCCACACATTCAGCCATTGCCTCAAGAAAGTCACACAGCGCGGCGGCGTGGATGTCATCTTCACGGCACCCAGCAAGCTTTCCGCCCTCTGTTCCAAAGTGAATAACCTGTGGGAATGCCGAGGGTACAGGATGACACACTCTGACCAGTATGTCCCCTGTGATTTAGGAATAATTTACTCTGTGCCAGTGTCATGCGGGAAGAGGTACATCGGTCAAATGGGACGGTGTATCAATATCCGATTCTATGAACATTGAAACAATGGTAAAAGTACAGCCATTTCTGGGTACCTGGCTAAGCATTGTAAGAAGTGCGAAATTGGGTTAAGAGCCCTGAAAGAATCTGCACCACTGAGTTTAATCGCTGCACCAGTAATGGCCGAGGATGAGGGAAATAGTCGAAGCCCTCAAAATTCATCGCACCGGTGAACAATGCATCAGTACTCCATCCCTCTCCTTGCCAAGAAAAGAGCTGGATTTTCTGGGTGACTTGACAAACACCTAAGGTTTCTTGTGTGCTACACACAGCTGAATAATTCATGGATCCCCCGTTGGTACTGCCTTTATATCTTGCTTTTAGATCCACCACTTGGGCACGTTTTTAAGACTTTTACCTTCTTCACGTTTTTATGATTTCACTTGTATAAACCGAACTTTTTAAAGAGAAAAAGATCGGTATATATATATATATTTCCTTTAACGAAGCGTATACTTCCATGTACTCCATGCTCTCGCAACCTATATATATAGTAAGAACGTAGACCAACGTTTGAAACGCTTGAAACAATTTATTGACGTTTCGACCGTGGAACGGTCGAAACGTCAATAAATTGTTTCAAGCGTTTCAAACGTTGGTCTACGTTCTTACTACTACATACCGTGCCAAGATTTTCCCTTTTTTTTGCTGCATATATATATATATATATATATATATATAATCTCATCTATGTCCTTCATGGTTCTAACGTATTTACCGCCGTTTTGTTCAATATTTCATTGTTTTTTGTTAATGTTACCTACCTGACCACTTTTTCGCGGCTTTTTACACCGCCGTTTTATTGTGTATAACTTTCTTTTGTTCCCTGTTTTTTTCTCATCTTGTGACGCGACCACACTGATTGCCGGTTATCGCTGCAGCAGCCGTGGTATACCCACCCTCCCATGTTTTCTGTTTAAGCCTCTTTCCACCAGAATAAAATTTCACTTGTGAGTCAGTGCTCGAGTGTGTCTCGTTTCTTCGTGTGTCCGTGTTTCTTCCTTTTAAATGCATTACCAATTAGCCGGAACCTTGGTCTTCTGAACTACGGCACTACCCAGGCATTCAGTTTTAATGGGACGGCATTTAGGCTGTCGTCTCAGAAAAAGCTTTTTGGCTCTCCATTCCGTCACAAAATTCCCTGATTGGTTGAGAGGGTGGTGATGTCATCAGCACAGCCAAGTTTGAAAATCTGAAGACTAGAATGTTCCAGTGCCTCCTATAGGTGGTGTCCAACTGACAGCGGACATTGCATCACGGCGCAGCTTTGTCACGTGAATTTGAACTTCCGGGTCTTTTCTGTCGTTTGGTTTGTGTGGGCATTGCTTGCAGACATGTGGTTTCGGTCTTTCTTTCCTAAATACTGGCACTCACATTGCTGGAAAAAGGATGTTGTGCACTGCCTCAACCTGTAGAAACTTCATTGCAACGGGATGCAACATGTTCCGAGTGCCATCAAGTATAGGGAACTGCAAAAACAGTGCGCCGTTGCGATCCGCTGGCAGACTGCCTGCGACGGTCAACCCTATGCTATGCTTCGAGCATTTTGTTGGCGGCAGAGTTTGAGAGCGTTGTGGAAGTTGAAGAATTTGGTTAAGTAGGAGCACCAAATATCTTGAGGAGCACCAATTTCTCGCTCGGAAGACTTCGGCTATGTGCCACAACCATTCTCATATGACGGCGGCAGCACCGCGCGTGCTATGTTTGCAAATATATGCTGTTCGGCCTCCGTCAGTACAGCGTGACAACTTAAGATGTTAAAGGACAGGACGATTATTCCTTACACATTTGCGCTGAATGCGGGTAGCTCGAATCCATAGCTAATACTTAAGGCATGTGTGATCACTGCCGTCAGCTGTCAAAGCGGCGACACCGCGGCCACGTACGGCGGCATCTCGTTTGCTGGCACTGCTCTGGTCGCAGTGTTAAGGCATGTTTACGAGCACTTGTAAGAGTTATAAATTGTTCTATGAGGCCATTTTTGTCAATTTCATGCTCAAGCTGAAACACGTTTTCACTAGAACACTAGTCGACATGAGCACACAGCAAGTGTGGAAAATTATAATTAAGCAACCTGTTACACATAAGTTCCCTGTTTGTGTGGACCCGCATGTTGCAGTAATGTTTCTTCATTTCCTGTGTGCGAAGAAGGAGGCTGACAGACGAGGTGATCGCATTAGAAAGTGATAAGAATTATTAACCGCCTTTCTTTTCATACTCTGAGTCAGTAAGTTGGGAAAAGCTTCACTTCAGGATAACACAATTAAAAAAAAAATGGCAGCCAACATAGCCTAGCTGTTTTTCACCTTTCATTGTACAGAACTTAGTAGAATTGACATCTGAGACAAATGTTGTAATACTGAACTGTCACTGTGCAGCAAAGTGTCATTCGCACACTGTTTATGGGCTGAACATGCATATGAAGTAGATAAATGTCTACATATATAGCTTGCATATGTGATGCATTGCATGCTTGCATGTAGTAATATTGCACTTAATGATTGACTAATTGAGAGGGACATTGGTGATTTCAGGAAGTGCAAGATGCTACAAGGAAGGCAGAGGCTGGTCTAGTGGTCGTTGGGTCCATAACGATCAAGAGTAATAATCATGCTATAAAATTACGTTTTTTTATTAAAAAGCCAAGGAATGCATTGTGTTCAGTCATTCCAGACTTTTTGGTATCACTAGTGTCTTAGGGATGGTTTATCAATGTGCAAGCTGTGCCGCATTTGTTAACGCCAAAGCTAAAACTGGATGAAAATGCCTTTTGTTCAACATTGCACAAGACTTTGTAACAGGAACTTATAGAAGATTCTGAAAACAACTCGTATCAAGCTTCTGTGTGTGCTGTAAAAGCTGAAGCATGATATTTTTTACGCTCGACCATACTATTTTATTATAATTTACTATTTGTCACAAAGATCTCCTGCATTAAACTCATTTATTACATGCTGTAGAAAATGCGCTGCAAAAGGTTTTGCAAGACAAAGATATGATGTTACACCTACAGGACAAGAAGAGTTTCTCGTTAATAGCTGAGAAACTTGCCCTCTTGCAGTTCAACAGTAAAGCTGCCCACATCAAGAGCTTGTTCTGCTTTCAGCTCCTGTTGCTTACTGTTTTGTCTTTGTGCCTGACTTTGTTTACGTTCAATAAAACTTCTTTTGGGGCTAGTTGGTGCATTTTGAATCTAAGAAAAGGAGCAGCACCAAATCATGCAAACACAAACAAAGAAAGGAGAAGAGACAAGCGCTGTAGTGCCTGTTGTGGTGCCTGTAGTAAAGCTCTGTAGCAGGCTTTGATGCCTTGTTTTGGCTTTAGGTTTTTATTGGGAAAAACAGAAGGCAAGCTCATCTTTTGCCTAGCTGCTAGTGTTGTTATTTACCTACCTTACCTTGAACACTGTGCATACAGTGCGTAAGTTATACATCTCCACATTTCTATACATAGCTAGGCATCAACAGCTGAGGTGCCAATCATTGGCGACATCTCTGTACACAGGCTGGTGGTTCTCCTTCAACTAGGCTCAGAGCACGAAGTACATGACAGCAAAATGGCTACAGGCTCTCCTCTGCTTTGATGGGAAGCAACATTGATTTTACATCGTTGAAGCTAGTGAACGTTCAAGAGATGACACAAAACAAAGCATTTATTTTTGTGCATTTTTTTTGTTTACCTAATGCAGCAACCAGCATCGAGAAATCGAGTACAGAAATTTTTAACATTCAGAGGTGCAAGTTAAATGTAAATGGCTTGTAATGTCCCACACCACCATGCAGGGTGTGAAATGCATTGCAGTGCAGTTGCAGTGCATAACTATGCATAGTTAATTTTGTTTGTGACAAAAGTTCTTGTGCATCCACTAAAGCTGCAGTAAGTGGACGCCTCTCACTGCTGGAATACCTGCCATGTAACTTCCCATCTGGGCTCTTGGTGCACATAAGTAGAGGTTTTCAGCCAGAAAGTCTCGGTGCATGCAGAAAGACTATAGTGCTGAAAATTGAACACGTTTGTAATGCAGTTGCATATTTGCATTACAGCTCAACTAAAATTAAATCACATGACAGAGTTGTTAAGAATGCCAGCTTCTGCAGTAATTATTCCATACAGCATAGCAAATATCCAACCAAAGCAATTCAGCTGACAAGAGGAACCGACAATAAAACAGATTGTGCCTCTTGCTAAGGTTGTAAAACATTGATAAGTTCACAGACTTTCGAGAGGAGGAGCGACACGTGGGCAATCAGGGACGCCGTAGTAGAGGAACCACCGGGAGTTCTTTAACGTGCGCTGACATCGCGCAGCGCACGGGCGCCTTTCGCGTTTCGCCTCCATCAGAAACGCGGCCGCCGCGTCCCGGATCGGGTCCTCCAACTTAGTAGCCGAGCGCCCTAACCGCTAGGCCACCGCGGCGTGTATAGAAAAAGTACCGAAAGTCCTCCGCGGATTTGCACGGTTCAAGCTCCTTGCCGTCGTAGCCACCCTGCTAGCCACCCTGCTACAATGTGCGCACCAGTGCGCTCGTACTAGAGTGTTAGCTCGTACGTAATGCTAGGCTGCGGTTGCTGGTAGTCCATATATTCAGCGCCTGGAAGCGCGAAACCTCTAGGAAATAGTAGAGAACTATGTAGCAGCCGTACAATAACCGTAACAAACGACGCGCAAACGCAGTGATGGGAATGGCCAAAACCATTTTGTAGCAGGCCTTGTAGCAGGAAAATATTCGCTTTGTAGCAAGCGTCACTTGTTTTGTAGCAAGAGCCGGCATTTCCGAAAAAAAAAGCTTAGAAGACAAATTTATAGTTTATTTGTAACAGCATACATCAATGCAATGCAATACAGAAACACACAAAGTGTATATTGACTAGCACTGGTAATCATTACCATGGTAATTGTACCGCAAGACAAAGAAACATTGTCTTCACCAGCAACAAAGAACTGAGACCGAAGTACTCAAAATATTAAAATAAATTATGAGTGTAAACAGGAGCAGCCACTGAACTAAACCTGCTTTCGAGAAAAAAAAGAACTGACCATCTTGGATTGCAGTAAGCATGTATGACAACCCTTCGCACAAGAATCAAGAGAAATGAAAGGGAATTAGGCATGTGCTTTAAAAATACTGATATCAGATGGACAGGCCTATGTTCCTTTCTTTGAGCCCTTATTAAAGGCAGCCAGATGAGAGACACTATCATTCATTTTTTCCCTAGCTTGGCTCAATATTGCCTGGCCACTCGCAATGTCACTGAAGTTCTTCAGCTTCATGCCCCGCTCAATCAGCAATTCAGCATTTCTGAACATGTGCTGCGCTTCATCTACCTTCTGTTTCGCTTGTGCTTTAGACAAGCTGGCACTTGCTAGCACTGGATCCGCACCTGCACGTGGCCTTTTCGACTTCTCTTGTTCGCAGGCAATGCGCTCTGCATACCGTTTCGATGCGCCTCGAACGGCCCTAATGACATTTGGACAAATTGAAAGCTGGCATGGGTCACTGTTGTACCTTCTGGCAAATGACATAATCTGGCGAATACCATTCACGCTTGCCAGACAAAGGTTCGACCTCTCATTCAAAACCCTTGTATTCTGGCTGAAGCCTCGCTCAACATCAGCGTTCCCATGCGGAAGCGAAAGAAGGGCCTTGACAAGCTTAGTCAAAAGCGGATATTTTCTCTCACCTTGAGCGCCCTTGATGATAAATATATTATGCCAGTATTTGTCAAGTGGCCCATCAGTGCCCACATTCAGCGCTTCAGAGCTTAAGAGTGTCACCTCATCAAGGAGAGATGAAACTTGGCTAGGTTGTATCACTTGAGGCGCACATTTTGCAAGATATCTGAACGATTCTGCTGAAGACTCCTGGGAGTGGGTGTTTGGGTGCAAGCACCTGAGGTGCT
Source organism: Amblyomma mixtum (assembly GCF_055824585.1). NCBI lineage: Eukaryota > Metazoa > Arthropoda > Arachnida > Ixodida > Ixodidae > Amblyomma > Amblyomma mixtum. The sequence goes on along the minus strand of NC_143012.1, from coordinate 102,419,566 downwards.
GAAGTGTCAAATTCTGAAGAGGAAGCCTTGTCAGAAGGTACTTTGAGCACGCTATGTAAAATGACCTAGCTCCTAGTCGAAATTCAGCTTTCTCTGAAGCAGACCAAGATTTCATAGCTTCCTCAGTATCTGCCCCAACTACTATGCTTTCCTTCCAATTCTGCGAACTTTCGACATCAATGGAAGCGAGCTCATGTCCCTGTTTCAACATGAACACCTGAGGCCTCAGAAATCTGCCCAAAATTTTCTTCAACATCATCACCATTTCATCATAAAGAACATGCAGCAAAGGTTCACTCTTTTGAAACAGCGTCAGAAATCCCACAACTAGGTCACCTGCATTCTTCACAAACAGAGCCTTTGCGTAGAAACTTTTGTCATTCAGGTTTCTGTTTAGTCTCGCCCTCATGCTACCTGCAGCACGCACTGGTTTCTGGGAGTCTAGGATGCTCTTTAGGGCAGAAAACTGCTCGACTAGTCTTTCCACGGCTGGTACAAGAGACAACCAGCGACAGTTGACATGACGCAAAAACACAGTTTCAGGCAATCCAAGAGCCTCTTGTTTTTCTTGGAGCTGGGCACTTTGCACCGAAGATGTCTTGAAAAAGTAATACACGTCACTGACTACAGTTTCAACTTCACTACCAAATGAATCAAGAGCACATGAAAACGCGTTGTGCACCTTGTGCAGCGAGCACTCTCCGATTTCCATTAAGGGGCCGTTTTCCTGGGTCAATTTTTTCTTTAAACACTTCATTACATTTGGACCATCACTGAAAAATGAAAAAAACCCTGCTCGAGGAATATTTTCAGTGGCTTCATTTACACATTTCAAAAGGATATCAGCCGTTGCCCTCCCCAAACGAAACGACTGCAGGTGCTCGACCACTACTCCTTTTTCAGCACCAGAAAAGTAGCGCACGAGAACATCAAACTGCTGGCACCGCTGTTCTGGCAGTGGTGTTTCATCTACACTGATACTGTAAAACACACCAGGACGATTCAGTTCCTCATGCACAAGTCCCTTGAAATAAGGCCCAAGCCCATCTGACACAACGTAAGACACTTTTTTCCTACTACAGGAGAAGTCTTTAGCCACCTTTGAGTCGGGAAACATCAAGCGATGAAGGGGTGTAGCCGTATCCGCCCATGAGTATGGGAGACCTTTTATCGTCAATGCCAAAACAAAAAGTGCTTCGCTAGCTGTGACACGGTCTGCATGGGTCATCGTGCCTGTCGATGAAAAATCCAACGATGCTTGAACAGCAGCTGGCCTCTTCAGCCTCCCGTCAGGGCCCCGAAGCTTGCTGGTCAGCTCCAAGTGCTTTTTACTCTGTGAATGCCGTTTCACTGCTGTGACACCATGCTGTGAGCAGTTGATTGTCTGGTTACAAATAATGCAATAAGCATTTTCTTCCCTTTTTCCTGGTCTGCACCACACCTCGAAGCAATCTCCATTGCAGTCGACATCTTTCAATATGCCAGAGTTAAATTTGCTGTTGCGTCCTGCAAGCGATAAATAATAATGTTAGTTTGATGAAATAAAAAGCTGTTATGCAAGCAATATGATCCTGTAAATTAGAGAATAATTGTAGAGTGCTTAAACATATTCTAAAAAAAAAAAATAAAGACCCAGGAAACACTACGGTTCTTTTCCCACAACAGTCATGGTTAACAATTATACACTTCATTCAAACGTGGCAGTACAAGTTATAGAAACACGTTCCTCGATACAGAACTGAATATTAAAAATTAACTTTAACAAAATTTCAATGGAGGCAAAATTCCAGAGGGCCGTGCGATGTCAGTGCACGTTAAAGATACCTAGGTGGTCGAAATTTCCAGAGCCCTTCACTGCAGCGTCCTTAGGTTGTAGCTGTTGCACTAATAGCTGCAAAAGTAGCTTTTTCAGGGCTTTCAGAGCACCTGAGCTGCACATACCGGCAATCTTTCCTGCACTAATTTGATGAATAAACGTTAATTTGGATAAACGTTAATTTGAACACGTAAAAACAAAAGAGCAGTTTGTTATAAATCCAGAATAAGCAAAGTGCCAAAAATTTGCAGCTCACTAACTGCAAAGTATTGAAGGCTTCTGTCTAGATGTTTGGCAGAGCAAGCTCCATTCTAAAAACCGGACACGTGTAATTATAAAAGCAGTACCACTTTCGCCGACAAAGAGCGCACCTGCTTTGAGCGCGCGATCGCGCTATCATGCAGTCCTCGACCGCCGAGGAAGGGTGGAGGCTTTCTCCCACGTATCCCTTACCCGCCCGTTAATTGCTGCCCTGAAAAACGACCTTGTTTCCCCTTACTTTTTGAAAGCTTCCGCCGTAAATTCGCGAAGCCTGCCAAGCTTCGACAACAGACAGGGCCGTCAGCGCAGCGCCAAAATCGTACGAACGTAGCGGGCGCGCCAGAAGACGCTTGTTGCTTCATCGTATAGCCGGAAGGCTGCAAAATACCGCGTTCCGTGGAACTTTCTTTCATTTTCGCCTCGGAAGTTTTTTTAATTACGGCAGCAACACGAGCACGAAGGCCAGAAGGCCCACCAACTCCGTGAGAAATGTACGGCGTCATATACGTCCGCGGTATACACTTTATTTCAGAAGCCGCTACATAAAACTCCTTAGCATGAGTTCAGTGCTCATATCCATATAACACTTTCAGCTCAAGCTGCAAAGGCACCGCTTTAAGGACGTCTTTCAATCAGCCAAGTGATGTCAGGAAAACGCATTCCGTAGGCTCCGCAGCCGGACAATCCGAAACTACCAAGCGACCTCGCATGCCGAGTGAATAAAGGAGCGCGTGAATGGCCCGGTCGCCGGCGAGTTTTATGCATTTCGTGCCGCAAGGTTGTTATGGGCAGCCCGGACGTCACTGTAGCTTTATTTCAACCACGGAATTCGTAGAACTGCGGATGGCAATATGAAATTACTGAGCGACGTTACACGGCTGCCCAGCACGCCACGTGCTCCAGGGCTTTCGAGGCTGATACTAGCGTAAGACGAACGCCACAAAACTACAAGTACTCTTTCATAAAAAGTAAACAAACCGGGAATTAACAGCACCCTCTCTTGCAGGCTCAAACTACCGCGGTTCTGCAACGTGCATCCACCGCCATTCGCTCAATTTGCTACTGTTAAGTCATGTTCAGTTTCTAAATTTGAACCCCGCCACACTGACTCATCAGCTCTTATGTCCAGAAAGACTCATTTGAATAAACTAAAAGGCGCAAAAAACGAGAAAAAGCTTACCTTTCAGTTTCGAGAGCGCCATCGTGACGCCGCCACGACGCCGCTGAAACCGCTGAAACCACGCAGTCGAGGCGAACGAGCGGCGGGAAAGTGCAAGAGCGCGCACCGACGCGCCAAGGCCTAGCCACGGCCCACTCCACCAACTACTCGCCTCCGGTGCCGGCCCACCGGAAACGCTCGGAGCTCGGACGCGGTGGAAAGCGTGACGCGTTCACGACACCCTCACTCAGTCACACTCTCCCATCAGAGACGAAGTAGACGGAGCACCATGCGGAGCACTCTAGACGAAGACTGAGAACTGGATCGTATTGGATTTTACCGGCTACTCTCAGACTTCAATGGCGGACAACAGTCGCAAGCATAGTTCCCTCACAGGGCAGTACCTGACGTTGGCGACGGCTCGTTTTGGCGCAGCTTTGGCGCAATTTTGCAAAAAGGCCCCTTTTTGGAGCAGCATGTAGCAGCTTTATCGAAATGGCGCAGATTGGCGCAATTGGCGCAGCATTCCCATCACTGCAAACGCTCGCACTTACAACGCTTTTCCGCCCTTAAATCCAATATGGAACGTCGAGCGTGGGCATGCTAATGCACGTAGAGCATGCTGACCTTTTTTACTACTTCATTCGCGCGAATTAACAAATTAAGAGCGAATTTAAGCTTGGCAAATCCGCGTTTCAAGCAGAGCGCTGTACACACGCATCTCGCCGAAAGACCCGGAAGTCGGAGTACCCAGCATGCCTTGCTGCTCGTTCTTTCCTTCCTCCATGGACACCACCATGGACTCCACCTATTGGATTACCATATGGGGTTATACTTATCAGACCCACTAATCTACCCTAAGCCACCCAGTAATCCACCCCAACCCATATTATGGCGTAAGCCGGCTTCCAAAATTTTGTGGGTCCTTAGGAATTTTTCAGGGTGGGCAAACTTCCAAATGCTATCAAATTTTCTTTGAAGGATTATAGACACCAAGTTTTTCTTATTTAAAATGATGCCTACGTTCGACATTAACATACATGAATCACTGCATGATATTCGCCTACAAAAGCTAAATAACTTTGAATTCAATTTCTTCTTGACGCTGTGTCGATTTCACCATGCAAGGCAGAAAAAGACGCCAGTGTAACTGCTGATATGTCGTTTGTTTGCATTCCGATTCTTGAAGCAGTCTGTTTTAAGTGTTTTAGTGAATTAAAACAACGTATATTGTAGTGTAGTGTAGTCTTCGAAGGCGCTGCGTCGCGAACGGCTAGCGGTACGCCTCGGTTCAGTCCAGAGGCAGCGATCAGTCCCAGCGGCAGCGATCAGCGCGCACACGCTCGAGCATCGTCGCCGTTGTCTTCGTCCTCTTCTTCCTTACGCCAGCCGCCCAGGGTTCGGGAGCCGAAGGCCTGTCTTACAGTATGAACGTTTATATTGCAGTTTTTCATGCCTCACGTGACCTAAAGCCGAACTACAGGTAACAGCCGTCGTTCAGTTGATGAAACCTATAGCGAAACATCATGAGAAAAGTTAGTAATAAGTTATCTAGCGGCCATAGGCGAATACCATACAGTGATCCACGTATTCTAATATCTAATGCTTCATTTTAAATAAGAAAACACACAACTAAAATTAGGTGTCTGTAGTCCTTAAGAATGTGGTTAAGAAGGCCATCAAGTTTTTTGTGTGTTTTGTCCTCAGGCCATATCACTTGAAAATGACCTTCCTTCCTGTGATGTTTCCATTTGCAACAACAACACTTTTAAATGTAGTTGTTCTGTACTGCAAAGCTTGCAAAGCTCTGATACATCAACAGCTGCGTGCACCTTCTCCCTCCTTATATATATATATGTAGAAACTTAGCAGCTGAGACAGCTTATTGCAGTCAGGACTCGCTAACTGCAGTACTCATAAGAACTGCAGATGGCTGGTGAGACGTACCAACCTCTTTGACCAACTGCTTGATTCATTTCGGGAGTACTGACATGGAGCAACCTGTATGCACACTGTAACCGCGCAAACGACACGTGACGAAGAAAAGCAGACCAAGTACGGAACTTCAACTGACTGTTTCTTTCATCGTCCCTTGTCATTTGTGTGGTTACAATCCTAGTTGAAATCAAGAGGAAGAAGTGGGCTTGGGCAGGGCGTGTAATGCGAAGGCAAGATAACCGCTGGTCCTCAAGGCTAATTCGGAGTGGATTCCAAGAGAAGGCAAACGTAGCAGGGGGCGGCAGAAAGTTAGGTGGGCGGATGAGATTAAGAAATTTGCGGGAATCCGGTGGCCGCAACTGGCGAAGGACAGAGTTAATTGAAAAAAGAAACAGCCCTGAGACGAGGGACAAAGAAAGAAGACAACAGGACCGGCGCTGTTCTTTTTTCCAGCAGTATGTACCAACTAGCTCAACTCTCCGTTTCATTGAGGGTTAATTGGAGAGACATGGGAGAGGCCTTTGCCCTGCAATGGGCGTAGCCAGGCTGATGATGATGATGATGATGATTATGCATACAAGTTCAAACCACCAACTATCCCACCTTTTTTCATTTTGGAAGAAGACATGGCGCTGCATGTACTACCTACATGCACAAAGAGACGAGGAGTCGAAGGACAGGCACCTTTGCCTCCTCGTCATTTTGTGCATGTACGGTGGTGCCTTATTGTCGTTTTCAAAAACTATTGGTGCATCCTTGGATGTTAAGCTGTGTCACCAGCAGTACTATAATAATTTCATTTTGTAGTTTGTTCGCGTGCGCATTGAATTCGGGAATTATGATCCAACCACTTGTTTTATTATTTCCACCAATAAAGCTTTCTTCTGTCCTTTCTTTTTAATGTTTTGCTGCATGGACCCATGATTAGGATGTTTTCTTTTTAGTCAGGGTGCATGAAACACGCCCATGAGGTTAAGCAAAGGGAACCTTAAAGGGACACAGTGGCCTGCATTATCGATGGACTACAACATTCCAACAATCGAGAGATCATTCTCCCCGAGAAGGGAGCTTTTATAAGCTGAACAAGATACAGGCGGTGCCATAACTGAACAGTTTCACAAGTAACAATGTGACAAGTGGGGCTAGTTGGTGTTTCGTCTTTAGACCTGTAGCAGCAGAGAGATAACTGAGGCTTTCCTCATAGCTAATTGTAATGAAGGTTGCGTCAGCACGCCTTCAATACTGTAATCGCCCAGGGAGATTGCTTTTCTTCGAAGACAGCTCATGCCGTTTTCTCAGGATAAGGATCTCACGCATGCACCTTGATGGTTTTCTTTTTCCTTTATGTGTCTCATTTTTGCCTATTAAATTTCAGTAGTTCGTTACACTTCGTCCAGTCCTGTATCATCTTGTGTTTTTATACTCAGCGCATTTCTGCTACAGTTTCACAAGTAAGCTGCAGTGCTGTGACACCAAATTTTAGGTGCGGGTCTTGGAAGTGATGCTACACCGCCATTCACTTCAAATTAGTGGTCACGGACTCCTTTTAGCTGTAGACGTCACTATAGTGGTAGAAAATGTTTTAATTTAATTAAGCTATTTTTTCTCTGCAATTAACGCTTTTTTGCTTCCGGACAAACATTAGCCTACCCAGAAAGAACCACGGAATCAAGTTTTACTCAGGCGCTAGACTTGCTCTCAGCTAGTTTCCTGATCCCAATCTCGTCAACTTGACAGGAACGGCAAACAGGCAAGAACGTATACTGCAGGCTGTTGCTGTGCTGATGATGATGAGTTTGAGTAGAACGTTCTTGCGGGCTGGTTCGTTCATTTATAAAAAGTAGGACTGTGTGACTAAAAGAGGACGGGAGACTTAGAAAAAAAAACGACACCGCAGGAGCAGGCTTCCATCTGTTTATTGATGAGTGAAAGCATATGCTATATAATCACGGGACCGATGCACGCAGTCACCTTTGTCGATTCACATGGGTGCTGATAGCATATGGAAATAATCGATGCAGTATCTATAATCCACAATGCGCTGCACTGTCCAGCTGGAAATTAGAACAGCTTTGGCTTGGTAAACGGGCTCGCTGGGCAGCAAAGGCTGAAGGAGACCTGGAATTAGGACCGAACCTTGGAAGCTCTGTAAGACTTTTTAGAGCACATAAAGTTTGCTCCCCCTCTCTTCATGCAGTAGTCTCTGTGCTGCCAAGTCCGGGTTGGCTTTCCTTTGATTTCTTTGCATGCCTGGGATTTACAGAAGTGCCCAACAGCACTTCAGAAGAACTGCTCGATGCCCCGTTGTCTCTTCCTCTCGAGCATTGTTGGGAAGAAATTGTATCGACTTCACGTGGGCAGTTGTACAGAAAAGAGTTATCTCGCCCTGGGTCATATTCGACCCTATTAGAGTCGTCAGATATTTATTCATCCGACAGAAAAATGATCCCTTGAACCTCCTCGTCTGTGGGTGGCATCCGTGATCTCGATCTCTCCGTATCTAAATATAAGATGGTGCGCCGCACGGAAAGCGAAGAGGCCATTTTATGAGGCCACAATAATCCCAAGCAACCACCGATATCCTTCGGACGGCCGACAGAGGTCTGTTTCGGATGTTGTGTACGTCCGCTGAACATCCGCAAACAGACGATAGACGTCCGTCGGCCGTCCGAAAGGTGGCCAAAGGTATACGGTTCGCCCGCCGACGGACGTCCAGTTGAGTACGTCCATTGGCGGATCTTTCTCGAATATTCGCATATATGGTGCATGCGTGCTTTTTTCACTCCGTGCGATGCAATAAAACCAAAAACAATTTGATGCATAGCACGCATATTTTATTGTGGTTGATGATACATCAGCAGAGCAATGGGTTATATTCGGAAAATTTCGTAAATGTGACTTCAAATGTGGCAAGCTTGGGACACACATCCGTAATCTTCCCACCCACAGGATTTCTGAAATAAAAACAAACATCAGTCATGTGAAACAAATGGCGCAATGCAGCAACCCAAGTAAAAACACTGGAACCAATTAATAGAAGTGTTTAATGCTGCAAGTATAACAGACAATGCACTTTAACAAACACCTCAATAAGTATAAGGCAATAACAGCTCTCACTTTTCCACACCATATTTGACAATGTATCTGTTCTTTATTTATTCTCATGGGCCTTAGGGCACTAACCTGCGCAGCACTGTACGCGACTGTGCACAGAAAGCCGCAAAGCTTCCGTTGCGAACCACTGCGAACTACACGTACGTGCTTCCTATGGTCTGCCTTTCGCGCGTTGTCACTCTTTATATAAGCACAGTGAACCTAGCGATGCCTTAAAAGTTAACAAGATGCGAAAATATTCCGTCCCGCAAATTTGAAGAGGAGTGGGAATTAGCCGCGCGAGTTGAGGGCTCCCGCAGCTGTGTAATGTAGGCTCCCGAAAGTGTGAGAACAGCACACACTTGTGGAAGCCATCTGCTCGCGCTTACTGCTCCCACTGTCCTGTGAACGAATGTTATATGAGCATGCTGCATTGTCCTAGAAGCAAGTTCCAAGAAGTGTACTGGATATATACGTACCTTCGTAGGCAACCACATGTGCACTAAGCCTTCTTTAAACCAAGAGTTGGATTCCCTCTTGATCTCGTAGAGGGAAATTTAGTTAATGGTGATTGTTGTAGGATTCTTGACGTCTTGAAGATTCGAATTGCTCAATCACATTGCAAGAGGACACTTTAGGAGAGGTTTACCTTTTATAACAATTAAAAGCACAAAGGAAGATACAAGCAAGGAGAAAAGATATTTACACTTGACTGGCTCGCAGTTCTAGGTGACGAAACCAGCCCTCGGTCCTGCCGAAGCAGCGGGTTTTAAATCCTATGTCCCCGCCCTCGGTGGGAGAATAACCAATCAGGTACTATACAAACATCCACCCAATAACTTATTGGGGAAAGGAAAATACAACCAATGAATGATTGGGGAAAGAAGGTAGCCCCTCGCGACACCGTCTTTCTAATATCACTGCTGCGAGCTTCGCGAACATTCACTTTCCCACTTTCCCAACATCCGGTTGACCCAAGTTCCAGGAAAGCCATTTCAACTCATCTGTTTCTCATCGTCGCTCCTCATGCCTGCAGCTAGCGTGACAATATGTCAAAGCATGCCGCTGCAGACATGGTACAAAGAGCCACGCACTGTGACGCGGGTCAGCCTCGCCGTACACACGTGCACACAGGATGCCGCCTAACGACTCCGTCCATGAGGGGAGTTTGACGTCTCCATATCCCCCGCCATTCGGCGCCTCCCTTCTCCCGCTGGGTTCACTGACCCCTTTCTGTGCGGTTGTGCGGAGGGCCCAAGAAAAGCACATAATGGGCATTCCACTACGCGACCGGATGCGGCAAACAAACTACAGCATCGCGAACTTCACTCCAAGGTCGACGCAGTACGGGATTTCGGTGTTCCAGAAGAGCTTCAGGCGCTTCCCGTATCTTTCGAATTGCTTAAGTTACATACTACTTTCGTCCACAGACCGGACAAAGCCACACATTATAATCACAGAGCTATAAAGCTCTGCGCGACAACACTATGCGAGAAATCAACAACAACGCTACGGAGCCGTACTGATGGATTGGATTGGACTGACCGCGAACTGAAGTCTATGATGATGGTGATAGCAGAATGCACGGGAGTTTTGATACTTCCGAATGGTCTCAATGGCAAGTTTAGCTAGCAAAACCGTGGACATGTCGCACAACTCCACTAATTTGGAGAAGTTTTATAAATATAAAACTATAGTCATTGAGTTCTTGCAAAATTCTGCAACACCTGCTTCTCCTCTTAGATAAATTTAGCTCGTTGGCGGCTCTTGCACTGCAGGTAGGAGTGGAATCGCACCAGTTTACAAACATCTTCGCGTCAAACCCTCCAACTGATGCAAATAAAACAGTATACATGCACGAAAGACGCGAATTTTCTGTGAAATAAAAAACGTCCATACTCATGGCCTGGGAAAATACTCGGCCTTACATCCTTCGGACGTACACCTCGTCTCTCATGCGGATATACAAAAGTGGACACTGTCCGTACGTCCGGCGGATGTACGAATACGGATATCCGAAATCGGATTGTGTTCGTACGTCCGATGGATGTCCGATCTCGGCAAAGGACGTTCGGATCTTGCTCGTACGTCCGACGGATATCTGTGGTTGCTTGGGATCATGTTGGAGATTTCCCCGTGTGTCCTGTGTTTTTACCTATAACATATTGGAGGCAGGTGCTGCAGCGCCCTAGTTCTCGCGCAGGACGTCCGCCAGCACTGCGTATGTGCCCAAATGTTCGCGGGGCACTTGCAGCAGAAGCTCCGACGCAGCTTGGCCAGTAGCTGGGCTTTTCATCAGGTCGCTCCAGCCATTCACCTTGGCGATGGCGTCAATTAAACTGGAACTGGCATGTGTCCCAGGACGTGTCTAAGGGGACGTCGCGTGGGCCCCCCAAAAAAAAGCGTAGCGTGGGCAATGAGTGGGGCCACGGGCCCGGCGAAAACGGGGTTCGGGACGTCAGTGGCATAGCGTGGCATCACAGGGTTCAGGCGTCTCGGCGCACGGCAGAGGACCTCCACCGCCCCATCTGGCGCTCCAGCCATTCCAGGGTCCCACCGCTGACAACAAAATGCTACGGGGCAAAAACACACGACAAGCGGGGAAGTCCCCGACCGAAGGCCTTTCTTTCTGTTGTTGTTGTTGGAGTGGCACAGTTGTTGTTGTTGCCTCTAAAGATATGTTGTTGCTGCCTCAAAAACGATGACACATACCCACGGTGGGGGATTGGCCAAGGTTTGGTGCAGATCCAAACAAACCCAGTCCCCTCTGTTGTTGTTGTTAGCCTTTAAAATGAAGGCACATACCCACATCGGCCAAGAATCGGGAGGCTAGGTTGCTGTTCACCTGTACATACTAAATGCAAAAGAAAAGCACATGGGAAAGCAACATCGGAGGAGTCTACCTCAAGAAGGGTAGGGAGTGAAAAGAGATTAGAGTTTGGATAGAGAGAGAGAAAAAAAAGGAAAAAGTGATTAATTCAAAATCTAATAAAGCATAGAGAAGAAAATATTGTAACTTTTAGCAAGACAATCGATGAGATTCCAGGAAGAAATTTTGAACAGCGGCACAAATAGACCTGTGGCTGAACCCCAGCGTGGTGGCGCCAAATGATAGCAAGAGTGGGCTGCTCAAGCTAAGTCTAAGATGCTGTAAGGGCACCTCCAGCAATCTTGTCAAATAGGTGAAACGGCGACAATGGAGTCAAAAATGATCGATCAGGCTCACGGCAAAATCACACAGGGGAGATAGCGCCAGGCCAGCGTCAGAGATACTTCAAGCTGTCGAGATCGACAAACTTTCCTGCTACAGAATATCGCAGATGTTGATAGTCCGCCGATGTTAAAAGTGCTGTGTCTTGCGCCGAAAACGCCCGTCGCCGAAAACAGGGTGACTAGTTTTTGAAGCGAAAAGCTTCACTACGCGGGTCAGAGCCGAGCATCGCGTGAACCGAACCGGTGAGTTATGTGCATGCGCGAAACCGAGTGACGTCACTCGCCGCGCAGGTGGTCGCTCCTCGCCGCCGCCGACTCCGCCGCATGACCTTGCGGCGCAGCCGCGTGCTACTGCACATGTGCGTCGCCTCCTCGCTGTCGCTGCAACTGCGCGCTTCGCCTCCTCGCCCACCGTTGAATTGATCTTTCGTTGCAGCCGCGTGTTGCCCGCGTCGCAGCCGGCTACCCTCCTCTCCGCATTCCTGCGGGCAGTTCTAACCGCGCCGATATCCGCCTCCTCCTCCGCCTCCGTACAGGCAGTGTGTGGACGGCCGTCAAACCAAGCATAACTGAAGCTTTTCGCTTCTATATCCAGGCTTAACCAGAGCTCGTCCACTGCCTAATTTTCTACCACAGGCTCCCCTCCTTCAGAATGAACCAACTAAAGTGGCTGTTTGGGCTTGTTGGTCAGTGATCATGGTTAAAGAATGCAGCGAGAAAAGACAAGGGCAAACGAAGAAGGGGATAGGGCTGGCGCTGACAGGGCCAGTCCTGTCCACTTCTTCGTTTGTCCTTGTCCTTGTCATGGAGGTACCTCGTAGTAGCAGTAACAGAAAGCATGCACAGACAAAGAAAAGGCACAAGGTTGACAGATAAAAAGGGAGGTCCCAACAAAATTGAAGCAATGCCGTATATTCACAGGCTATCCCACGGCCTCAAAAAGATTGGAGAGAAAATTGGAGTTAGAGTTTGCATGTCAGCCCCAGAAAAGTTGTCCCGCATATGTGTAAGGACACATGTCCCGATGAGCAGGAGAGGAACGTCTGCTCTGTACGGCACCAGAACCCATTCGTGAATTGCACCGATAACGTTGTTTACAGGTTGCCACTTTCATGTGGCAAGTTCTATATTCGACAGTCAGGCCGGTGCCTGAATAAGCGACTCAGCGAGCACTACAGAAACGTTAGAGATGAGGGGCCAGGTAATTTGGCTCGTCACTGCCGTGGTCACAAGTGCGCGCCTAAGTTCGAGGAGTGTTCAGTGGTAGGAAAAAATAGTGATAAAAAAACGAGGCAGATAACTGAAGCTGCGGCGATGGAAAAAGAGGGATTGGAAAATTGCGTTAGTGATCCTTCGGTGTCATTATCAAAAAATGACTTAGCTTTCTTAGATTCAAGGCAGCGGGCGATAGTTTGAAACGTGCTCACTGATTGGTGGCTTTCATTGTGTTTTTTCTCATTCCTGACACGTCATGAACTTGACAAGATAATATAATCGATGTTAGTCATCTATACCTGTACCTTACGTGATCTTTATAAGGTTGCCCGCGCCAAATAAAGATCGTTCAGTGGAAGTTTAGCGCTTGTGTTGTGTCCCTTCCATTGAGTGCGCTATGGATCCTCATAAATTATGTCCTGAATGGTGATGCTGCACAAGTAGTTGGAAGATTAGCTGAGGGAGTTGACGGTATAAGGGCGATAGCACAGCAAGTGCCGATCGAGGTGTGCACTATGCCGGAGGTGCAAGGAAGGAACAGAGAGGCTGCCGAGGACGTGGCGACTCTGATCGAGAGATAAGGAAGTTAAGCCTGGAGAAAGGCTTTGACATGGCAGACATAAACAGGGAAGTGCATAGAGCAGGCTTTAGCAGACGGTTTACACGAGATGGCATTCATTTTAAAGGAAGTAGCAGGGATCGGCTGGCGCCTGACAGCCCGGGCAGTAGCTTTATTTGGGGTCCATGGCGACTCAGGGCGTAGGGGTAGGTAGAAGCGAAGTAGTAAATGTAACAATGGAGGCTGAGCCTAACAAAACGGCCACTAGGAGGCCCCGAAAGAATACTACTGTAAAGAAATTTAACGCCAGAATCATCATAAAACTTTGAATGGCGCAACGGAACAAACACAGGAAGAAACAGAGACAGAAATTAAGTGGAAAACCAGCGGGAAGGACGCGTTCACAAGGGGAAGTACACAGGACAACGCTGGAAACACAACTGAAATATTCTTTTCTTGGTGAATCGCCAACATCAGAACAGGGCGCACATGCGCGAGAGCAACCACAAACGTTAACAAAGCAACAAAAACGAAACTGCGGCAGAAGAAAGAGCGCCTAAAAGGCGCTCTGTCTGTCTCCGTTCCTTCCTGTGTTTGTTCCGTTGCGCCATTCAGTTTTATGATGAACAAACTAACCCAACAACAAGTAATTCTGCAACGCCAGGAGCAGTTACGTAAACATGAAAGGGGTAGAAAGAAAGAGCGAAATGGTTAGAAATAGAACAGCATTTAAAGGACGAAGAAGTAGGTGTGTACGAGCTAGTCGAGACACATCTCTGGGATCTAGAAGATCCGCTGTTAGTCGATGGCTATGTCTGGGGAGGGAGCAACAAAACAGCAACGGAGAAAAAGGGAGGAAGGGTAGGTTTACGTAGCTTCAGCACGTTTAATTTAGTTTTTTGCGTTTATGTCAGTTTCATTTACTGCATCACCATGCACACTACTGACAAGTTTTTCCCTGCTTCCTTTCGCACGATTTTCACCATTCTTGTTTTATTTGAAAGCTGAATGATTGGAGCGTGCAATAAAACCATTAACGTCACTGTAATAACATGTGGAAATATTAAACAGCGTAAAGAAAAATCACATTTTTTCCTCGGCATTTTTATGTAAACTTCAAAGCACTGCAAGTCTGGTTGCAGAAGAGCTAGAATAATGAAAGTAGCATTATTGCAAACCTTAATAGTATAATCCACAAGGATAAAGTTTATTTGAAATTCAGAAGCCTATTTTTTCAAAACATTGTCAGAATAATTTTACTGAAATTCTTGAATTAATAAGACACGACATAAAAATGGACACCTTATTTGAAATGAGCACACTAAAATATTAATAGCTGAAGTTTTCATTTTGCTAAGTCCAGTATTAATTTTTTTTTTCTCAGAGGCCCCCTTCCCCACAGAAGAGTCATAGGTCTCCAGGCTTAGTGTGGCTAACTAGAAGCTGTCCCCAATTCCTGACATGGCAAGCAAGAAAATCCCTACCCTTCTGTCGTTCCCCCTTTCTTTCTTTCTTTCTTTCTTTCTTTCTTTCTTTCTTTCTTTCTTTCTTTCTTTCTTTCTTTCTTTCTTTCTTTCTTTCTTTCTTTCTTTCTTTCTTTCTTTCTTTCTTTCTTTCTTTCTTTCTTTCTTTCTTTCTTTCTTCCTTTCTTTCTTCCTTTCTTTCTTTCTTTCTTTCTTTCTTCCTTTCTTTCTTTCTTTCTTTCTTTCTCCCTGTCCTCTCCGTCTCATTTTATCTCCCGCCAGCCGCATCTCAGGTGCTTCAGGCTTCGATGGCAGAAGCCGCGGCTAGCAACATCTGTTCCCTTCATATTTTATTTTCTTATTACCAATAAACAGCCACTAACATAACAAGAAAATGCACTTAGAGCACAGTTCGTGAGCTGCAGTGCTCTGCACCATGAAAACTCTTGCCTGAGAAGGAAAAATGTGGCCTTCTTTTATGGCGCGATGGGAAATCGAATAAGCAAACAGCGGAAACAAATGTCACGCATACGAGTCGCCGCGTGTGCGTGTTCACCAAGCGAGGTCGATGGCGTGTATGGCCATTGTGTCGGCACTCCTTCGCAAACGGTGGGTGCGAATCGCCCGCCTTTGTTCGCCTGTGCGCAGTGTGGAATAACGACCTTGCCACAACGCACCGGGTGCATACATGTGTTTTAATACTAGCGCCGTTGACACGACTGGAGCCGAGACCAGCGCAACTGGCTCGTCTACTGGTTCAGCTCCCTGCTTACGGAGACGGGCATCGAGGGTTTCAGTGCGAACGCATCACATATGTCTCGCTTCAGCAGAAACCAAGATTCGCAAAAAAAATGTGATCCCAGAAAGTGGCCCCCAAAAGTGGCGCCACAAAACTTGCGATCAAAGGCCCGAAAATGCGAAGTGCTAACAAGTAATAGTCGGTACTAGTAGGTCAAGTACTAGTCGGTACAAAATTTTAACGGCGCAAAAAGGCACACACACAGGAAAAGACAGAAAGAAACGGACAGTAAGAGCGCCATCGTCATATTTGGTCATTGTCATAATTTGTAGATTGTCACATTAGATACTAGGTTTTCCATGTCCTCAAATTTTGTGACTTGTGGTGGTGGCGATAATGAACTGTCCTGTAGATAAATGGTGACTACGCTGTTTTCCTGTTGTCTTGTTCGGGATATGTAGTGCTGTTTTCCGTAATAAACCCTTCTGGCAGTAATGGCGCTCTTACTGTCCGTTTCTTTCTTTCTTTTCCTGTGTGTGTGCCTATTTGCGCCGTTAAAATTTTGTAGCATGAACCAACAAGACCTGCATCAAGTACTTTTACTAGTCAGTACCAGTACTTACAACTGCACCAACTACAGAGGAATGGGATATAATTGGAACAGGCTTAGAATATAATTAGAATAAAATTAGAACGGCATTGAAATGCTTGCTTATTATTCGCACGCATGTTCCTTAAGTGCCGCCGGTAAGTTTTATTCGGTTGTTTCTGCTAGTGTTTTCTTCACAGTGTTTCCTGGGTGTTGGTTGTTGCTCGAGCGGAACCGGACTCGAATTTTGAAGCAGTTCAGCGTTATCGCTGTCGTGGTGTGGCGCCGTTACCTAATTTTATCATCGCCATCATTTATCGTCTCTTAACGGGTCCTCTACGGGAATCAACAAGAGATAGAAAGGTGGGGGGGGGGGGGGGGGGGGGAAGGGTAACAGGGGTTGTATTTGAGCTACGGGCTCTGGCAGGCAACCTGAAATAATAATGCGCCGTTATAAGAATTAAGTCATGACAGTAATGATGTTTAGGTGCGTATAAGTATTCAAACAGTACTAAAAGTACGCTAGTCCAGGCGTGCGCGGCAAGAAAACCAGGTAATCTGGCTTAAAGAAGCTGCGTCTCATGAACCCCCTGCAGTCACGCGCAACTGACCCACGGTCCTAACGGCTTGCTGGCCGGGGTTTCCTTGTGCGGCGGTCGCCAGCGCATCGCGCGGTACCTTTTTAAATACTTTTACTGCCGCGCAAACATTTGCAAGCGTATCAGCTTTAATACATAGCACTTCGGGTACCCGTACTGGTCGGCGTTCGGAACCGCGAACGAACCGACGGTCGGCTGACCGATTACCACATAGAGCAGATATTACGAGAATGGGAAGGAGGGTGGCGGTGCTACACGATACGCTTGTTAGATTTAGGAATATAGTATAATTGTTCATAGATGCATTCGCTAATGCAGTATATCTTTTTTAGCTCTGTTCGACATAACGAGAGGATAGATGGAAATCTGACCTTGCAAACACCATTTTCAAGCATTTGCATACGCCCTTGAATAATTATTAATAGGCTGCGACGGTAATGCGCCAGCACAGGCGTATTGTATCTATTTTTGTGTATAAGTGACCAGCTTCGGCTTGTTCTGGGGCAAACCCACGCCTATCTGACAAAACTTTAAACCGCCTGGCTCCGACGAGGTGAGTTCCTTTAACGGAGCAGATGAGGGAGTCCTCACGTACCACACGCTTCTGAAGAGTGGGTAAGAATGGATAGCCCGTCCTCATTGGCTGCAGGGATCCCTGGCTTACATGGCAGAAAGTTGGTCAGACAAGGCTACAGAAGCTAGTAAACAAAAACTCCCACTTGGAGAGAAAAGTATCCTATGAGGTAGAGAATCTCTTCTGACCATTGTTTTTTTTCTTCTAAATATGTGTTATTGACATGAGAGCTTGTGTTATTGACATGAGAGACGCCAGCAGCATTGGAATTTTACCTCTCTCAAAGGGGCCATATCGCGTTCAGCTGTGTGTAAAACGAAGTCCCATTGGGCGCAGAAAGAGGACGCCTAAACATGCGTTTGTTTGCAGAAGATATTGAAGACCGTTGCTTCAGCCATTTTAAGATGATATTCTTAATTCCAAGAACCAGCACTCTCTCAGACGGAGTATACTGGCTGCTTTTCTCTCTCTAGCAGCTCTTTATGCCACCCAAACTTCCTAGCGGTTTAAACGTCTCCTTCGGCAGAGAGCAGAACTGTTAGTGCACACTCTCTAAGGCTGACGGATATGCTGGAGAAGTTAGATAAGTTAGGAGTTAAGTTAGTTATGTTGGAGAAGAAAAGCAACCGCGACTTGAGACAGGACTTAGGTCAGAGGAGTGGACGTTACGAGTGGTAACTATAACAACTGTGGTTTATTAGAAAGGAGCAGCAAAATTGCATCTGCGCACGCTCTTGTGTTTTTTTTTCTCTTTTCTATAAAACCTATGCTACTATAGTTACCACTCGTGCCGCCCAATTCTGTGTCCTAACTCCTGTCTCAAGTCGCGGTTGCTTTTATCCTCCAACTTCGGGCCAACTCGCCCAAAACTTAGCCCTGTTGAGTTAAGGGATGCTTATCTTCATCGCTTGTATTTTGCATGAAGCAATACGGTGACACACGACCACTTCTCTTACAAAATACGTCGCACACTGATTCCGCTAAACGTAGAGAGATCTCCTTTTGAGCGACGAAAAAAAATCCTTGACATACCTGAGTAAAGGCTCTCAATAAGCACCATTCAGTGAAGGCATGCACTTTGGGACATGTGTATGAGACGACACTATCTTTTAATTTTCGCAATTTTTGTTGAACCTCTTCATCATCATAAGCCTGACTACGCCCACTACTGGCCAAAGGTCTCTCGCATATCTGTGTCAGTACTGTGCCAGTTGTGGCAATCGTATCCCCGCAAACTTCTTGATCTCATCCGCCCACCTAACTTTCTGCCGCCCCCTGCTACGCTTGCCTTCTCTTGGAATCCACTCCGTCACCCTTGAGGACCAGCAGTTATCTTGCCTTCGGATCACATGCCCTGCCCACGGCCATTTCTTCCTCTTGATGTCGACTAGGGTGTAATTAACCCGAGTTTGTTCCTTCACTCACTCTGCCCGCTTCCAGTCTCTTAACGTTACACCTGTCATTTCTATTTCCATAGCTCGCTACGTTGTCCGTAACTTAAGCTGAACCTTTTTCGGTAGCTTCCACGTTTCTGCCCCAAATGTCAATACCAAATGTCAGTTGTATACTTTTGATACCGTTCATGATCTGAGATAACCTGCCACAAGCGCCCCACCCATTGACCATTCACTTAAGTTATAGCACCGCGTGCATTCCGGGAAGGCTACGCCCTTAGGGTCATGTTTACAGCATATACATGCAGAAAAAACAGCTACGACCGAAAACAGACGAACACGGAGCTGGGACCGTCTAGACGTTTTTCTTTCTCCGCAGTCTTTCCCTGGGGGCTTAGGAGCTACCGAACTGTCACAGTTTACACCCCCTGACTCGCTCTGAGGGAAGAATACGGCTTCCACATGGCATTGGCTCATCGTCGTCGTCTAACCAGCGTAAGAGGTGCAGCCAGGGTCAAAATTCTCTGAGTCCACCTCCAAGTTG
Organism: Amblyomma mixtum; assembly: GCF_055824585.1. NCBI lineage: Eukaryota > Metazoa > Arthropoda > Arachnida > Ixodida > Ixodidae > Amblyomma > Amblyomma mixtum. The sequence continues at coordinate 102,400,410 of NC_143012.1, read as the reverse complement.
CCGCGCTTCATGCGGGCGCCACCTTAATTAAGATGCAGTGCGGTAAGGTCTGGAACTTGTAGGTGGGTCACAGGCATTTTACCCCGGCTTTACACTGAGCTAACCGGGACGGCTAGCATATTGTAGGGCGAGAGCGAACTGACTGGGAGAGTGACTGCTGTGGTGAAGCGGTGGTCTCGAGTTGGAATCCCGGATCAAGACGAGTTTTTCTTCAAGTGCGAAGTTTCTGTGGAACTTGCAAGCGTGGCTGATCGGGCTTGTTGGTAATTCCTGACAACTAAAAAACACGGCCCAACTTTACGGCAGTGACGAAGGCTGACAGCATAGCGCTGACTTCAACTAAAGAAGTTGGTTTGGGCCAGTTGCTTCATAGCAAAGGTTGATTCTGAAGACGGCGCAAAAGAGACAAGGGCAAGGAAGTCGCAAGAAAACAGTGGGATGGGCGCCAACTTTCAACTGGGGTTTATTCGCCCAAACCCTTGCATTTTCATAAAGCACCCCAGCCGTATCACAGAAGCCTATCGCAAAAACAACAATCACCATACATACGATTGGCGCTGCTGCTGACGGTCAGGAAAACAATTCGGCCCAATAGATCACGCCACTCGAAACAGATGAAAGCAAACTTGTTGGGCTGAGTGCCAAGATAATCTGAGCGCATAAAAAATCAATAACAACCACGAACGCGAATTGACCCACGCAGCATGGAAGAGCCTTGGACAAGTACGTGTTGGGCGAATGAATTCGCGTTCCTGGTTGCAGTTGACGTTATTGGCATAGTAAGACGACTGATAAGGACGAACACGGTTTTTGAAACTCGCGTCTCTGATGGCTCTGTTCAGCGCGGGCATTGCGGATGCTTTTCCCTATGCTTCTTTTTGTGCACGCATGATAGACAGCATACCAGGTGGTGTTCTTAGAGGACATCAGTGGCAGCGCAGGTAGAAAGAAGGGACGGGATAGGACACAGGAGTAAAGAGCGCTGACTTCCAACTGTTTATTTCGCCAAACGTGGCACGTATATACCGGGTGTTTCAGCGAACACTTTCAAAAATTCTCTTAAGTAGAATTTTCTTGGTAAAGATATGGCTTTAGCAGCATAGTATTACCAATGTTGGCAGACACCAGAAAACCGGTGAATCATATTAGGTAGTAAACTGGTTCACTAATTTTTAATAATTAACTTTTTAGCTATTACAGTTAGGCGCCTAGTTGCATTAGATATTTGTAGCCGGTCGTTAGTAATAGCCACATCAGTTTTTAGAATTTAGAAAACGCAATTACCCTCACCGCTGTGGCTCGACAAAGTTTGGCTGTATCGGGCGAAAAATACATGCGCTATCGAAAGTATGCAGGCAAAGCATCCCCTCCAGTGCACGTAACTAGTCGAAAAAGCCAAATTTTGTCGAGCCACAGTGCCGAAAATAATCGAATTTTCGAAATTCTAAAAACTGATATGGCTATTACTAACGATCAGCTACAAATATCTAATGGCAACTAGGCACCTAACTGTAATAGTTAAAAAATTAATTATTAAAAATTAGTGTACCAGTTTACTACCTAATACGATTCACCGGTTTTCTGGTGTCCGCCAACATTGGTAATACTATGCTGCTAAAGCCATATCTTTATCAAGAAAAGTCTACTTATGAGAATTTTTGAAAGTGTTCGCTGAAACACCCGGTATATACACCAGCAATGGTGAATTCCGAGAAAAAGGGGAAAGATCAAAGGGGAAACAACACACGTCATGATGTCACAGCATAGCACCAGGAACCTGATTCCAACCATCTAAAAATCTCAGTTTCTTCTGCTTGAAAACGACCGATGGCATGCTCACACACTTATCCACCGCACGCGCAATCTTCACCGCGTCGATTATTTCCCTAACTCCCTGGTCCTTGTGGTTACTATCAATCGTGCATCGATTAAATGCTGGCACGCTTGGCTTTCTTCGACGCTGACGTCTGTACTTTTTACCGCAGTTTCGACAGTGCAGGCTGATCTGACCCTGGTTTCCTTCATTTACGTTGTTATTGTGTTCTCTCAATATTGTGTTAACACATCTGCCTGTCTGTCCCATATATTCGCTGCCACACGACAAAGGCACGCGATATACAACACCCTCTTGAAAACTGACGAAGTGGTTTTGATGATTAATACCGCAAGGGCTGCCCTTGGTTGCGAATGGGTTTGTTTTCTTGCTTAAAACTGACAATTTTAACGGCGCAGAGAACACAACCTGAACGCCTATTCGCTTTCCGATTCTTTTCAGGTTATGTAATGTCTGATGTACAGTCTTTGCCGAAAGTAGCCGGGCAACGGTGCTTTGTTTCTTATCCGCGTAGCGAAGCAGCTGTGGCAGGCCTTAAGCTTTGCATCTATGTAAAATACGGTGTACCCCTGTCCTCACGTTTCGACCCCTTTCGGTCATTAGGGGTGCCGTAAAGGCCCCGTTTAGAAGCAAAAACCTGTTGCTCGGTTACTTTTGGCAAAGGGGGTACGTACGGGATTTCAGCTACTTTTCTGCGGTCTTTCTTCTCGTGTCCCACTCTTTCCTTCCTACGCATACCTTCAGCAATAGCGCGAACAAGAGGCTCAGGGTTGCCAGCGTCATAAGGCCGCCTGATCTGCAGCGCCAAGGCTCCACGGATCATAGGTGCACAAGACTTAGTGCACTGCGGATACAGTACTTCACTATACCTCAATTTACCAGCTGTGAGTGTGCAGATACCGCGGAGAACAACACTTTTTTTCGCTCGAGGTTCATAACTCCAGCAGATGTGATCATTAAAAAACTTGAGTCATATGTTTAAAAACTTGATAGAATTCTCATGGGGCATTTGTCAGAGTTGATGTAGACGAGTTGTGCCCAAATACAGTACATTTTCAGCATTATGGGTAAAGTTCCCCTTATCGTCGTCAATGGTGATTAAAAAGTCGCCCACGAACATAAAAACTTTTAGAACGCTGCTCCCTTGAAGGCACTCACCGTGATTTCTATCATGCATGACAAGAAAAAGATCATTAGTACTGGAGAATACACGATACAATGCAAATTCCTCCCTTTTGCCGGTAAATACCCTTGTCCCAAGTCGCGAAAGTTGATTTCAAGTATACATTGAGGAATTGTGAAAACCTGTGTGCAGTTACATTTTCAGAATTATGGGTAAAGTTCACCTTGGCGTCCTCAATGGTGATTAAAATGTCGTCCATGAACATAAAAACTTTTAAAACGCTGCTCCCTTCAAGACACTCAGCATGATTTCTATCATGCATGGCACGAGAATGATTATTAGTACTGGAGAAATGCATGATCTAATCAAATTTCGTCCTTTTGCCAGTAGGTACCCTTGTCCCAAGTCGCGAAAGTTGATTTCAAGTATACATTGAGCAATTCTAAAAACCTGTGTGCAGTCACTACAGAGCTATTCTGAAAAGAAAGCTGGTAAAACGAGGTATAGTGAAATACTGTATCAGCAATGCGCTAAGTCTTGTGTACGTGTGATCCGTGGAGCCCTGGTGCATGGCCCTATTGGAAACAGACTTGACTAGACTTGCCCTACTAAGCGCGTGATCCGAGATTTTTGTACCTTATTTAACGCGTTAGCTCATTCATCCCTCCGGATCAGGGTACAGAGTGTGGCCGCGAAACTTATGAACAGTGCTCGTGCGGTGGTACGTGGGCCGTCTTTTATGCATTTCCCCGATTCCATCTTGTTCACTGCAGTTGCAATTAGCTGCAAAAGCCTATCATTGATTGGCTGGATTCGTGGCTTAGAACGAAGGGCACTCATAAGCATGTCAAGAGAGGGTGGCTCTGTGTAAATTGGTCGCCGGCAGAATTCCTCTGCGACACTCGCTCAACTTGGCCTTCACCGAGGTGGCAGATGGCGGAGGCCAGACTGTTCCTGGGCCGATAGCTTTGTACATAATGATATATGTGTAGTTTATTCAACGCGCTCATTCACTCATCACTTAGAAGGAAGACGGAGGGCTTATAAACAGCCGTTTTAACCCATTAGGGACCAAGAAAAATTTAACGGAGAGATTTTCTTCATTTTGAGCATATACTGCCCCCTTATAAAGAAAAATAGATTGCTGAAATTTAGTCACAATTGCTTCATTCGTACCGAAGTTACGCAGGTGTACTTTTTATAGTACGCTGGGACCTCCCATAGCACATCTGGGTACTTGGCTCCACTCCTACTTGTAGCGTGAATTTTGTTAACATGTCCATGATTTTCACGCAGGGTGATATAGCACTTCTTGCAGGCCCTCATGAATCTTTTCTGGCTATACTGGAACCGCAGTTAGTCTCATTTGTGCGGGAAGCTTTCCTTTTTTCAAAGAAGCATCAGACATGATTGAGAAGAATGTCTGCGAACCGCTGGTTGCTGGATGTCAAGGCGTAGGTAATGACGGGTAACGTGCTTGTCAAAGCAAAAATAGTCGTCAGGCTCGTCTCTAGCAATTTGGTAGATTGCTCAGGCGCTTACAGTTGCAAAGTTGAGCTTTCGTGTCAACAACCACACCCATTTGATCTCCCTGACGCCGATGCAGTAGCAGTTGACGGCTTGATACGAAAGGTCGACCCCTGCTATACCACTGTTGTAAAAGGAAAGGAGTTTTGGCTTGCAGAAGTCCTGTTTTTCGTGCGCTTTAGGCAACCACCATTTTACAAAAGATGTAGGCTCAGCGCTGTTACAGTTGCGGGCCATAGTGACTATACTGTTGTCCTTAGACTTCAGTAAAAGCATGTAACCTACACTATGGAAGAAAGAACCAATTTTTCCTGGCTGTTTCTATTCCGTTGCTTTCTTTGGGTCGAGTGCACACTTACGAAACCCGTTTTGGCCAACGGTTCATTTAGCCCGAAATTCCTCCCGCCGGAGCGTTACGAGAATGCTTGCTGCGGTGCGTCGGGGTGCCGACGTCATGAACAAGCACCACATGAACGTTCCGACGTAGAGTGGGACCGTGCGGTGGTCCAGGGACCCAAGGGGGGTCTACACACACTTGCCATGATAAAGTTTTTCTCTCTCTCTCTCACTGGTAAAAAAAACTGCCAAGAAAGATGAAATGGTCACTAAGCGTTGCAGTCACCTCAGGCAACGACAGGACAACACGCACTTCCAATGGTTTCTTTCCCGAACGCACGGACTTTCCACAGTAGGTGTGAAATGCACAACAGTAACCTTCTGCTCTGCAGAAAATCCAGTTCTTATAACCAAAACTTTATTACAAACAATTAGAATCACACTATCGTCATATTCAATATAGCCAGTGACAAGGACAGCAGTCTCCGAGGCCTCACTGAGTGGAGAAAGTGGTTTTTTCCGATAAATTGCAAGGAACCACAATATCTATGAGCTGAAATAGATAGGCACTGTTGTGCACACAGGATGGCCCAGAGTACTATAGAAAGTACAGCAGTACATAATTCATTATAGCGCAAAAAAAGCCAAGCGAGCGGGACATTCAAAGCCAGTTGTAACAGTTCTAAGTTCAACGCTGGTGTGTGTGTCTTGTCTCTTTCTTGGTCTGTGTGTGTTTGCGCTGTTGAAGCACCATTATAAATCTACACCAACTAGCCCCATCTGCAGTTCTTCTACATTCAAATCATCACTTCTTTACTTGCGTCTTTCGTGTCTCTGTACTTTAAATAAGCATAGTGCCACGTATCATTGCAGCGTCCGTTCGTTCGCGCTCAAGGCCGCAGGACGCGAGAAGCGACTGGACTAATCTCGAATGATCACAGCCTGCATCTACGTTTTTCCAGATTACTGTAGATGATCTTTTCCTGTTATCTCGAAGTTTCCCTGCCGGCTTTAAATTGAGCGATGCAGCGGGCGGCGGGCATTCGTAGTTCGACGACTGACGAGCACGCTTGTTGCTTACGCCGCCGCCGAGTGATTCAGTTCTTTTGCGGGCGCAAGTCAGCCCAAATAAAGAGCTTCGCTTGCAAGCCTTGTTGCTGTCTTCCTGACCGCTGGACTGCCGTCACTGCAATGTGACGAAGTACATAAACCTGGCCAACTATCAGTGCTCATTCATTGCTCCAGCCACACAAAAAGAGCAGCCGTGGCGCCGGGATGGGGATTTGAAATAAGACTTATACATCACATAATCACCCTTAACAGCGGAGTGATTGATGATTGATTTATGGGGTTTAACGTCCCAAAGCGACTAAGGCCATGAGAGAGGCCGTAGTGGAGGGCTCCGGAAATTTTGGCCGCCTGGGGTTCTTTAACGTGCACTGACATCGTACAGTACACGGGCCTCTAGAATTTCTCCTCCAAAGAAATTCAACCGCCGCGGCCGGGATCGAACCCGCGTCTTTCGGGTCAGCAGCCGATCACCATAACCACTGAGCCACCGCGGCGGCAACAGCGGAGTGAGTGCTCGATAAATAAAAACAGCCAACATAATTGCATCAGCACAGCGAAAAAGAATGCAGCACCCAGTTTTTATGATTGGAGCATTGTTGCTACTCTACTAGACTAGCGCGAGTAACTCCATCCACGAACGGGTTCTGGCGCGATATTGCCACGTATCATTGTAGTGAATTGTTAGTGAATTGCCAACGTTGTTACTTACTGATGGTCTCGGACATGAGGGAAGAGCCTCGCCGCTCACTTTTCGTATATTTTGCGTATCTACATGAAAACACTATAAAACGATATATTTATTTTTCTGCCCGTTCAAACTTATCATTGCCTGTGGGCAGTTTGTTTGGTGAATTCACTACAAGTTCAAAGTAAGGAAGAGGAGAGTGTTTATAATGTGTGTCGCTGTTCAGCGTCGCGTCTGAGATGATTTCCCATCGGAGATTGAATCAGCGAAAAAATTGGACGCAGTGGAAGTATTTCCGAACTGTCTCCTGACAGGGAAAATCCACCTGTAACAAATGCTGCCACGTTTTTAGCCGTTATATTTTCTGTAATTATGTGCACTCACATGTACTACAGAGAGCTTAATTTTTTGCTGGAAACTGCGCTTTTTTAAATCACCTGTAATTTTCATGTACTTTAGGTCCGCTTTTTGCTAAAAGTGTGGCTGTTATACTTTCGGTTTCGCGCTTTCTAGGGAATATTGCCGCCTAGTATTGCGAGGTACATGTCAAAGTCAAAGTCAAATTTATTTTCAACATTAAACGTCCGCTAGACAGGTGTGATGTTGGGGGGGGGGCAAGCAAAAAGCCTGAAAAAGGCTTGACAGGGCCTGCACCCCGTTGCAGATGGCGGAACGACGCAGAAACCGACATGATAAGAAAAGAAAGGCAAGTACATCCTTATTTTATGTACAACAAAAAGTAGAAACAACGATACATCATGGCAGGAATTACAGTGCAAGTAGCAAAGAAACAAAAAAGGCGAAAAATACAAGTATACAAGATTCAAGAATACAATACTAAAATACAATACAAGAATACAAGATACAAGAAAGGCGAAAAAGACTAGTTACAAGGCAAGGGATAGCTATGGAATTCTAGGAAATTGAAAACTCGCAAAAAATACATATAGAAATAAAAATCACAAGAAGTGTGGTAAGAAGTTTGAGAGCACATTGATTATGAGTGAGCGATATGGGCACCATTTAATACACTTGGTTAGGTGTAGCGGAGCATCTGGCGACCGTAATTGGTTCGTGTATATGGTAACTGCCATTGTTCTGTGCTCCTTGTATTATAAGCAGCGTGTCGTAATTTCATTTCTGCTAGTTCCTTGAGATAAAAATCATTATTTTTCATCGAGGTCTGATAGCGTGATGCAAGCACTGAATTATAAAGATTTGGTAATGAGATTAGGTTCAAGTTTTCAAAAATGGGCTTGGTGTGGGCATCATAAGCAGCATTTGAAATTATGCGCACAGCTTTCTTTTGCAACCTGTGTATTTTAGCAAGGTTAGTAGCAGTTGTGGTGCCCCAGACTAGGTAAAAATATCTTAAAGTTTAAAAAAAGAGGCTATGATAAAGCAAAAATTTTGTGTTTGGGGGCAAAAGAAATCGCAGGCGTGACATCCCAACACTACGAGTTAATTTAGAGCAGGTCGTTTGAACGTGATCGTCCCACGTCATGTTCTCTTGGAAAAGAACACCGAGAATTTTTACAACTGGCACCACTTCTATGTTAGATCCAGCTAGGCTAAGATTGAAGCTTGCGTTCGTCGGCTTGTTTTTGGGGCGGAATAAGACTGCCTTCGTTTTAGAGACGTTTATAAGTAATGAGTTTACCATGCTCCAGTCCGCTAACAGCGTAAGTACATCATTGGCTTTAGATTCGATCGCAGTCAAACTAGGCCCTGGATAGAACAAACTGGTGCCATCGGCATATATGATAAATTTAGTGTCGTCGTTAATGTTAACAATGTCATTTACATAGATATTGAATAGCAATGGCCCGAGTGGCCTTGTGGGATGCCACTCCCGAGACAAGAAAAATTAGATGTGTATCCGTGTATTTGTACTAGCTGCTGTCGATTATTTAAGTAACTATGCAAACGTTTCAAGAATGTGCCGCGAAATCCATAGTGTTCTAACTTAGCTGTGAGAGTAGTATGATTAATTCGGTCAAAAGCCTTCAAGAAATCCACAAATATTCCTAGCACGTAATATTCATGTTCGAAAGAGTCCAGGATAATTTCTTTTTGTTTTAGTAATGCTATCTTGGTTGAACGGTGTTTAGTAAATCCAAACTGCAAGTGTTGGTTGGTTGGTTGGTTTATGGGGTTTAACGTCCCAAAGCGACTAAGGCTATGAGAGACGCCGTAGTGGAGGGCTCCGGAAATTTCGACCACCTGGGGTTCTTTAACGTGCACTGACATCGCACAGTACACGGGCCTCGAATTTCTCCTCCAAAGAAATTCAGCCGCCGCGGCCGGGATCGAACCCGCGTCTTTCGGGCCAGCAGCCGAGCACCATAGCCACTGAGCCACCGCGGCGGCCAAACTGCAAGTGTGTTAGCAAGTTGTGTTTTGGAAGAAAACGGTTAATTCTATCGTGCATCAATTTTTCAATTCCCTTAGAAAGGACCGGTAGGATCGATATCAGCCTGTAATTGGTCATATTGTTTTTGTCGCCTCCTTTATAAGTAACCGACACTCTCGCCATTTGTAGGCGGGACGGGAAATGCCCTGTCGAAAAGATTAAGTTCACAACATGTACCAACAAAGGCGCTAAGATATCAATGGCATGCTTAATTGGATGTATCTACAAGTCGTCAACATCAACACACCTACTGGATTTCACAGGCAAGAACACTTCTTTGACTTCAGGCACAGTAACCGGGAACAAAAATGCACTTTCTCGGATTCTGTTTTTCAAATATCGTGTACAATTCGGGTCATGCTTACTGCACGCCACAGAGGCAAAAAACCTATTAAATGCTTCAGCTAGTTTGTGACCCGTAAGGATTTCTTCATTGATAGCCAACTTGACTGGACAATCACCGTGGGCTGAATGGCGATTTAAAACAGAATTCAGTCGCCTCCAGATAAGGTCAGATCGCTTGGATATGTCGTTGTTCAGCAGGTTTTCGAAATAACGTTGCTTACTTCTACGCAGAAGCTTGTTCGTTCTATTTCTTTGTTTCTTGAATGATTTAAAGTGTTCAATAATTCTGGTCTTTAAGAAGCGCGCAAACAGGGAGTTTTTTTTCGCGAATTGCGCTCAGGCATTCGAACGTAACCCAAGGCTTGCGCGCTGATCGCGGTCGCGTTTTCGTCACGTACGGAAAACAGCTGCTGTAGGACGCTTTGATTTTTTCGACGAGATGTTCGTATGCCTCGTCGGCACCTGTGGAACAGAACACTTCCTGCCAATCGATTTTAGATAGGCGAGTAGAAAAAAGGTTCATCGATCTATTGCTTATATCTCTAAATGTAGTTACACGAGCCTCTGAATCTTTTAACTCGAGTGGACGCCCACTAAGCACTACATATATTGGCAAGTGATCACTCACATGTGCATCTAAAGTGCCAGAGCAAAGCAGTGTGTTTTTAGAGTGCGTAATCAAAACGTCAAGCAGCGTTGACGTGTTCGACTGAATGCGAGTTGGAGTCGTAATAACATTTGTGCATGCATGAACAGTTAATAAGTTTTGAAGCTGATCCCGATGCCCAGAATGATTCAAGAAATCTATGTTTAGATCTCCACCAAGTATAAAATTGTAGTTATGGTCATTAATCCAATCCAAATGTGCGTCAGGAAACAAAAGAAACGCTTCCATGTCTCCTCCAGGTTGACTGTATAGAGTAGAAAAAATACCAAATGTGCTTTGTAATACCAGAACTTCATACTCGTCTGTAATTTTTGACAGGAGGTAACCACATCACAGTCAAACGTGTTTTTGATTAGTAGCATAATGCCGCCACCTTTTTTATTACAGCGGTTTAAAAAGAACGACATATAGCCAGGTAGATGTGCCAAAATCTCGATATGCAGGACACACTACCTGACATTGCCCGAAGACGAGACCCACTACCTCCATGGTACAATTTTCCTGTAATCTGCGACTTCACTCTTACACAGTTCCGTAAAAAGAAAACTCCACAACAACATATCATACAAGAATTTCTTGCACTGAAATAAAAATACAGTAGCTTTTCGGAATTTTATACTGATGGTTCAAAAACAGATGTTTATGTAGGAAGCGCGGTAGTACGAGGGAATTGGGAGGAAACAGTAAGACTTCCACAGTGTGCATCTGTTTTCACTGCCGAATGTTACGCCGTGTGTGTTGCCATAGAAAAAATAGTAAACGAGAACCTCACACACAGTATTATTTACACAGACTCCTTAAGTGTGCTTACAGCTCTCCACTCTCGAAATGCTATCACTACTCTACTCGGGGACATCATACACAACATAGTAACATCCACAGCTAAAGGTCAAAACATAAAACTATGTTGGGTCCCAAGTCATGTGGGAATAAAAGGCAACGAGAGAGCAGATTTATGCGCTGCCCAAGCACGTGACAAGCAAATAAAAAATGTAAATGTGCCGCATCGAGACTGCATAAACTTAGTAAATCTTAAAACAAGGCAAAAATGGCAATCTGCTTGGAATTGTGAAATAAACAATAAACTACATTTGGTAAAACCTGTTTTAGGAGAATGGAAATCATGTGTACACCAAGAACGTCTTAAAGAATTCATTATCTGCCGTCTCCGTATAGGTCACACGCACCTTACACACAACTTTCTGCTCACGAAACAAGATAAACCAGTTTGTACATGTGGAGGTGAACTTACAGTTAACCACATTTTATTTTCATGTTCAAAACTCGAAAACTAAGGAAAATTCAGGGGACACTGACTGTCTAAAGTGGGTAGAGGCGGAAGCGTTTTCCGCACCACCTTCGCTGTTTCTGTGGCACTGGCGGCGTCACATATAAATGAGTACTAATTACTAAGTGATGACAAATCACTAATCAATGGTTAATTACTGATTAATGCCTGAATACTAATTAACTGCTAATTAATGGCCCTTAAGCTTCGCCTTTAGGTGTGGAACGCGACAGCATGTTGTAGCGCTGACAGGGAGTCCACGGAACGCCACCACCCGTTCGGTGCGATGCCTTGCCGTTTGAACGCAATGGTTTTTGAAGGAAGGAAATGGCGCAGTAATTCTCTGTCATCTCGGTGGACACCTGAACCGCACCGTAGAGGAAGGGAGGAAGTGGGAGTGAAAGAAGAAAGACAAAGATCGCCCGTAATGAAGAAAATTAAAATTGTATTTGAGGAAAGGAAATTACGCAGTAACTGTGTCACATATCTCGGTGGACACCCGTCAAAATTCAGGGGGGGGGGGGGGGGGGGTTGCGCTTTTTTGACCTAAATAGAGGTCACTGATGTGTGGTTAAGATGTTAAGCTTGGCCTCTAAGAGTGGAACGCGACAGCGTCTTGCAACGCTGCCAGGGAGTCCATAGAACGCCATTGCCCGTTCCGTTCTACGCATCGCTCGCCGGTAAATTGGTTTTTGAGGAAAGGAAATGTATCTGTCTCTCATATCTCGGTGGACACCTAAACCTCGCTGGAAGGGAAGGGAGGAGGATGGCAGTGAGCGAAGACACCGTATTCACTAGACGCGCCTTTGTTCATTCCAAACCATCGAGCTGGCATGGCGGAGCGGATAGCATGCTCGTCTCGCACTCCGAAGACAGGGGTTCGATTCCCGAGCTCGACCAATTTCCTACAAGGTTTTATTTATTTATATCGCCTGACTAGAAAAGTTAATTAGGCTAGTTGGGTAATTAAGCAATTAACTAAGCTCAGTCCCACTACTTGGAGCATCACTATATGATCCCTTCAATTGGTTGCATGGTTACTAGCCAAAGTATAATTGGCCCCGTTTGAAATTCGCGCACTGTGACGTCACGACCGTTTCGACCAACTGAAAAGCGTGACATTTCTGTCGACAACTGCTGCTTACAACGATGAGACATTAAAGGCTTTCGCCTTAAAAAGTGCTTTTCTCTGTTTTACAAGCAAACCATTCCTTTCCACCCAGCGCTACTCATAGGCGATAATTCAATTGTGGACATATCTTGTGTTTTTAAGTTTTTAACTGAAGCAGGTTTGCTCAACAAAATATAAATCATGACCCATAGCTTCGCATGATGTCCCTCAGCCACTTCCTCACTCGTGAAGAAAGGGCTGAGGCTTTTAATTGATTGGTCGGGGTCCTCGACAGCTTTGCCCAGCCAAGGATGGCCGCTGAGGCTACCTGACCTTTTTAAAGCTTTTACCTTTAGCCATTCTTAAATCTATTTTAAGGCGGAAGCCTTTAATGTCTCATCGTTGTAAGCAGCAGTTGTCGACAGAAAATGTCACGCTTTTCAATGGAAACAGTCGTGACGTCACAGTGCGCGAATTTCAAACGGGGCCAATTGCACTTTGGCTAGTAACCATACAACCAATTGAAGGGATCGTATAGTGATGCTCCAAGGAAGTGGGACTGAGCTCAGTTAATTGATTAATTACCAAATTAGCCTAATTAGCTTTACTAGTCAGGCCATATAAATGAATAAAAGCGATTAAGAAATTCGTCGAGCTCAGGAATCGAACCCCGGTCTTCGGCGTGAGAGACGAGCACGCTATCCACTCCGCCATGCCAGCTCGACGGTTTGGAATGAACAAAGGCGCGTCTAGTGAATATAGAGTTACTGTATATGCTACCAAAGGTAGCAGAGTTGCGCGTAGGTCCGCCATCTTGCCTGTCAAGCAACCGAAGTTATGCGGCGAAGCCGCACTCCGTTTCTGCAGGCGACATCATCCCTGGCGCATCACCGATCGACCGTGGGCGCTTTTCCGAGGTTCTTAAACCACTTTTTCGATTGATCGCAAACAAAAAGCATCTAAAAAGCTGACCGCGTAACGTAGTCAAAAAATATAGTCAAGAAAAAACGGTGCTGTTTCTAGCGCACGCCGTGAGCTGCGGCAGCATGCGATTCCCAGTCACCTTCCCCGAACTATTTACCTGTAAACCTAAGAGCAGACTCAGTATTCTAAATACGCCGTGCAAATGCAGCGTTCATTCATCTTTGCGGCAACATTTATTCACCGGACCTGCGTTAAAAAATTTGTTTATAGCCTCCTTTACTAAATACGAAACCCTGCAAAAAGTTACCAGCCAGAACTATAAAAAGGACAGTATAAAAATCCAAAATACAGTTTACTCGAAACTGGATGAACGTTACCATCTGAAGTAAACAATCAGATGCCTAAACATGTTTCCCTCGATTAAAAAATGTTTGCCATTCAGGATAAGCCAACAGGGATAAATACGCAACGCAGAGCTCTATTTTAGCGTTTCAACAGTGTACACGAAAAAGCGCAGAGCCGCAAGAGCCGTTGGATAGTGGATCCGCTTCGAACTTGGCCGGCTGTCAATCCAGTTCGCTGCCGGCCTACGTCATCAGCGCACGTGTTTCTGGTCCGATGGGCAAAACATGCACCGTACCGAGGAGGCTCTCACAGGGAGAAGAAAGGCTGCAGGGCGTCTCGAATCGGGGAACAGAGGCGGCGGGGGAGCCCTCGACACCGGTAAAACCAGTTCAGAACCGAAAGTGGAGGATTTTGCCCATCGAGCGTCGTCTTCTCCGCAGTACACGGTTGCTTGGACACCACGTGATGGCGCTCTACCAATGCAGTCGCGAGCGGCGTTGATCAAACAGACGCGCAACTCTGCTACCTTTGGTAGCATATACAGTAACTCTAAGTGAATACGGTGTCTTCACTCACTCTCATCCTCCGCCATTCCCTTCCGGCGAGGTTTAGGTGTCCACCGACAAATGAGAGACAGATACATTTCCTTTCCTCAAAAACCAATTTACCGACGAGCGAGGCGTAGAACCGAATGGGCGATGGCGTTCTATGGACTCCTTGGCAGCGTTGCAAGACGCTGTCGCGTTCCACTCTTAGGGGCGAAGCTTAACATCTTAACCACACATCAGTGACCACACTTTAGGTCAAAAAAGTGCCCCCCTGAATTTTGACGGGTGTCCACCGAGATATGTGAGACAGTTACTGCGTAATTTCCTTTCCTCAAATACAATTTTCATTTTCTTCATTACGGCTCCTCTTTATCAATCTTCTTTCACTCCCACCTCCCTTCCTCTACGGTGCGGTTCAGGTGTCCACCGAGATGACAGAGAATTACTGCGCCATTTCCTTTCCTCAAAAAGCGTTGCGTTCAAAGGGCAAGGCATCGCGCCGAACGGGTGGTGGCGTTCCGTGGACTCCCTGGCAGCGCTACAACGCGCTGTCGCGTTGCACTCCTAAAGGCGAAGCTTAAGCGGCATTAATTAGCAGTTAATTAGCATTCAGACATTAATCAGTGATTAACAATTAATTAGTGATTTGCCATCACTTAGTAATTAGTACTCAAATATATGTGACGCCACCAGTGCCACAGAAACAGCGAAGGTGGTGCGGAAAACGCTTCCGCCTCTACCCACTTTAGACAGTCAAAGTGCCCCTGAATTTTTTTCTCTATTATTAGTAGATAGGTAAATTTTTAGGCACTTTACACCACTGATCACCTTTTCACATTTTTATTAAATCGCACAGAAATAATTCTACCTTGTTTTTGGCGCATGATGACCTTAGCTGCCTATGTGCCATTAAACCCAACACAACACAACACAACACAACACAACACAACACTTCCCATTCATTGCGGTACCATGTTTCGGTGACCATTATGACATCGAAACTGAAGGTAAAACTATCAAGCTACGTTGTGATCGTGTCTTCTTTGTTTCGAGCTGATTGAGCATTGATATGTAGGCATGAAATTTGCTCCTTACGAGTGGCGACTGGTGCTATCAAATCATGCGGCGTCATGAGGCCAGTACTTGCCGCCTTATCGTTAGACATGCGTCTTTCCATTGTGAAGTAAAAATTGTAGTTCACGATTCAAGTGCATCTTGCTGAAATCACAGGCAATGCGACCGTAAAACAAGCCACCTTTGCTGCGGTTAACCTTGAGTCTTGGTAAGTTGCACATTTTGCTTTTCATATTATTGCGCTCAAATCTTCCTCTTTGTTCACGTGAATTACCGAGGCACCTTCCATCTTTCTTACCGAAATTCGCCCATTTCGAAGCCAAACATAGCGGTAACTCATTTCCTTTGCTCGAGTTTTCGTCTGCCAGAGAAGCCTTTTTAGAGCCGGTGTTAGGTTCTCGTTTAAAAATTTTTTTTCCTCTTGTTCTAAAAGTGCACTCTTTTTTCCCATCCATTTTTCCTTGGTTTCCCACCTTACAAAGCGGACTAACATAGGAGGAGCTCTCTTGTCTTTACCTTTTATTCGGTGCACTGCCTCGATATCGTCAGGACTGGGAACATCTAGCCAGAGTTGGCTTGCTATAGAACCAAGAGTTGCCCTCAGATCCTCATTATCGTTCTGTTTCACACCATGGATCTCCAAGTTGTTTTTTCTTGAGTACAGTTCCAGCCTCTCTACCGCTCCCTCTAAGGTATCAATTTGTGCAGTTTAGTCAAGTATCACACTTTCCAAGTCGCTTGTTTTTTTTCTGAGATCTTTTATGTCCTCCTTTTGCCAACTGAGAGTGGCCAGTGCCTCGTCATACTTAGATGAGAGCATCTGCATCGAATTTTCTATGGCCTCAATTGTTTCACTTTGTCTGATAATGCTACTTTGTGTTGACTCGTGTTTTGCCATTTGCTCTTCCTGTCCCTGTTCTAGTCTTTCTAGGCGAAGAAGTACTAGATTCAATTTAGTCATGACGTCCATCAGTGATGGTTCTGCGCAGTCATCGGATTTGCGATCAGATTCTGTGCTCGCCTGACTACAAGTTAACCGAGATTTGAAAGTTATGCATGTGGGACAAGACCATGCCTGCACTTTGTCGTTAGGCATGCTTTTCAAGGCAGTCTTTGAATCACCAAAGCATTTCCCACTACGGTATCGGTTTCCACACTCATTACATGTAAGAGAAGAACAATCAGGTGTGAACGCCCTAAGACACACAAAGCAATCGACTGACATGTCGACAAAAATGTTCCAGTCCGGCGGAGAGAAAAATAGAAACCAGCAAAGAAAAAGTAAAAAAAAAGAGACCGTTCTCACCTAAACAGGCAAGCAGAAACCAACGATGTCAACCGGCTCGCGTGCTCCGCCGGACTGATGATCCTGACATCAAAAATGACGGTTTTTATGCCCTGCTGCTCCCTGCAGAGCATCATGATTTGCTGTAGCACAGGCGACGTAGTTGTCCCTTGATGACGCGTCCCGGATGTCGGGACCGGTCCGGCGTTGCAGAAGATAAAAGGCCGCGGCGATAGCCAAGGGACGAGTCGGGGAAAAGAAAAAAAACGGTAGCCAGGCAGGATCATCCAGGGGCCCTCAGTCCATGTGGTTCCTAAACAGGCAAGCAGAAACCAACGATGTTAACCGGCTCGCGTGCTCCGCCGGACTGTATCGAGGTGCCCAATCACAACCAGTACGAGGAAAAAATGAGGTGAAAAAGTGTTTTCCGCTGGCTTCGTGCAAAAAACGATGCGGTTTCAGTCGACTTAGGAACGCCGGCCTTCGTTCCAGTACAGAGCTAGACCGCCTAAAATGCAATGCAGTATCCCTTTAACGTCCCAAAGCGGCTTAAGCTATCAGAGACGCAGTAGTGGTGGGCTCCGGATAATTTTTCTCACCTGGGGTTCTTTAACGTGCACTGGAGTCGCACACTGCACGGCCCTCTAGAATTTCGCCTCCATCGAAATGCGACCCCCGCGGGTCAGAAAATGAGCACAATAAGCACAGAGCCACCGCGGCGATCACAGGTGTCATGGTGCGACTGGTGGGATTGACATGAAAAGATCTGAGGAACCAGTTGAGAAGCATGGCTTACGGGAATACTCGAAATTAAAAATAAGAACGAAAGAAGTGGGGCGGTGGAGAAAGAGCGAAAGAAAACCGCGCGATACTGTTTATAAGCTCCGCGACTGCTCCTTGTGCCTTGTTTCTGAGTGATGCATGAATGAACGCGTTAACTGCACTAAACAAACTAGTTACATATGTACAGAGCTATCGACCCGGGGGCACACGCCCTCTCCTAAGCTTGCTCGTTCGTCAAGCATTCAGAAATGGCCAACTTGGGCTACCCCATTATTCAAGGCTACCCTACATAGCGCGGATCGTGGTTCGGAGCTGTGCCCACTAGACCACGAATCCGATCAAACTGTAAAGCGTTGTAGGCGTATTTCTGATTACAATGATTAATTTGTGCTAAGTAAACCATGTCATAGGGCAAAAACGCAAAATTTTTATTTGTGCCCCCGAGCCGATAGCAAACTTTTTTTTGTATTTTATGTTTTGTAGAAAAACCGCGCGATACTGTTTATAAGCTCCGCGGCTGCTCCTTGTGCCTTGTTTCTAAAGTGATGAATGAATGAACGCGTTAACTGCACTAAACAAACTATTTACATATGTACAGAGCTATCGACCCGGGGCCACACGCCCTCTCCAAAGCTTGCTCGTTCGTCAAGCATTCAGAAATGGCCAACTTGGGCTACCCCATTATTCAAGGCTACCCTACATAGCGCGGATCGTGGTTCGGAGCTGTGCCCACTGGACCACGAATCCGATCAAACTGTAAAGCGTTGTAGGCGTATTTCTGATTACAATGATTAATTTGTGCTAAGTAAACCATGTCATAGGGCAAAAACGCGAAATTTTTGTTTGTGCCCCCGAGCCGATAGCAAACTTTTTTTTTGTATTTTATGTTTTGTAGAAAAACCGCGCGATACTGTTTATAAGCTCCGCGGCTGCTCCTTGTGCCTTGTTTCTAAAGTGATGAATGAATGAACGCGTTAACTGCACTAAACAAACTATTTACATATGTACAGAGCTATCGACCCGGGGGCACACGCCCTCTCCAAAGCTTGCTCGTTCGTCAAGCATTCAGAAATGGCCAACTTGGGCTACCCCATTATTCAAGGCTACCCTACAAAGCGCGGATCGTGGTTCGGAGCTGTGCCCACTACGATCAAACTGTAAAGCGTTGTTGGCGTATTTCTAATTACAATGATTAATTTGTGCTAAGTAAACCATGTCATAGGGCAAAAACGCGAAATTTTTATTTGTGCCCCCGAGCCGATAGCAAACTTTTTTTTTGTATTTTATGTTTTGTAGAAAAACCGCGCGATACTGTTTATAAGCTCCGCGGCTGCTCCTTGTGCCTTGTTTCTAAAGTGATGAATGAATGAACGCGTTAACTGCACTAAACAAACTATTTACATATGTACAGAGCTATCGACCCGGGGGCACACGCCCTCTACAAAGCTTGCTCGTTCGTCAAGCATTCAGAAATGGCCAACTTGGGCTACCCCATTATTCAAGGCTACCCTACATAGCGCGGATCGTGGTTCGGAGCTGTGCCCACTACGATCAAACTGTAAAGCGTTGTTGGCGTATTTCTAATTACAATGATTAATTTGTGCTAAGTAAACCATGTCATAGGGCAAAAACGCAAAATTTTTATTTGTGCCCCCGAGCCGATAGCAAACTTTTTTTTGTATTTTATGTTTTGTAGAAAAACCGCGCGATACTGTTTATAAGCTCCGCGGCTGCTCCTTGTGCCTTGTTTCTAAAGTGATGAATGAATGAACGCGTTAACTGCACTAAACAAACTATTTACATATGTACAGAGCTATCGACCCGGGGGCACACGCCCTCTCCAAAGCTTGCTCGTTCGTCAAGCATTCAGAAATGGCCAACTTGGGCTACCCCATTATTCAAGGCTACCCTACATAGCGCGGATCGTGGTTCGGAGCTGTGCCCACTACGATCAAACTGTAAAGCGTTGTTGGCGTATTTCTAATTACAATGATTAATTTGTGCTAAGTAAACCATGTCATAGGGCAAAAACGCGAAATTTTTATTTGTGCCCCCGAGCCGATAGCAAACTTTTTTTTTGTATTTTATGTTTTGTAGAAAAACCGCGCGATACTGTTTATAAGCTCCGCGGCTGCTCCTTGTGCCTTGTTTCTAAAGTGATGAATGAATGAACGCGTTAACTGCACTAAACAAACTATTTACATATGTACAGAGCTATCGACCCGGGGGCACACGCCCTCTCCAAAGCTTGCTCGTTCGTCAAGCATTCAGAAATGGCCAACTTGGGCTACCCCATTATTCAAGGCTACCCTACATAGCGCGGATCGTGGTTCGGAGCTGTGCCCACTACGATCAAACTGTAAAGCGTTGTTGGCGTATTTCTAATTACAATGATTAATTTGTGCTAAGTAAACCATGTCATAGGGCAAAAACGCGAAATTTTTATTTGTGCCCCCGAGCCGATAGCAAACTTTTTTTTTGTATTTTATGTTTTGTAGAAAAACCGCGCGATACTGTTTATAAGCTCCGCGGCTGCTCCTTGTGCCTTGTTTCTAAAGTGATGAATGAATGAACGCGTTAACTGCACTAAACAAACTATTTACATATGTACAGAGCTATCGACCCGGGGGCACACGCCCTCTCCAAAGCTTGCTCGTTCGTCAAGCATTCAGAAATGGCCAACTTGGGCTACCCCATTATTCAAGGCTACCCTACAAAGCGCGGATCGTGGTTCGGAGCTGTGCCCACTACGATCAAACTGTAAAGCGTTGTTGGCGTATTTCTAATTACAATGATTAATTTGTGCTAAGTAAACCATGTCATAGGGCAAAAACGCGAAATTTTTATTTGTGCCCCCGAGCCGATAGCAAACTTTTTTTTTGTATTTTATGTTTTGTAGAAAAACCGCGCGATACTGTTTATAAGCTCCGCGGCTGCTCCTTGTGCCTTGTTTCTAAAGTGATGAATGAATGAACGCGTTAACTGCACTAAACAAACTATTTACATATGTACAGAGCTCTCGACCCGGGGGCACACGCCCTCTCCAAAGCTTGCTCGTTCGTCAAGCATTCAGAAATGGCCAACTTGGGCTACCCCATTATTCAAGGCTACCCTACAAAGCGCGGATCGTGGTTCGGAGCTGTGCCCACTACGATCAAACTGTAAAGCGTTGTTGGCGTATTTCTAATTACAATGATTAATTTGTGCTAAGTAAACCATGTCATAGGGCAAAAACGCGAAATTTTTATTTGTGCCCCCGAGCCGATAGCAAACTTTTTTTTGTATTTTATGTTTTGTAGAAAAACCGCGCGATACTGTTTATAAGCTCCGCGGCTGCTCCTTGTGCCTTGTTTCTAAAGTGATGAATGAATGAACGCGTTAACTGCACTAAACAAACTATTTACATATGTACAGAGCTATCGACCCGGGGCCACACGCCCTCTCCAAAGCTTGCTCGTTCGTCAAGCATTCAGAAATGGCCAACTTGGGCTACCCCATTATTCAAGGCTACCCTACATAGCGCGGATCGTGGTTCGGAGCTGTGCCCACTGGACCACGAATCCGATCAAACTGTAAAGCGTTGTAGGCGTATTTCTGATTACAATGATTAATTTGTGCTAAGTAAACCATGTCATAGGGCAAAAACGCAAAATTTTTATTTGTGCCCCCGAGCCGATAGCAAACTTTTTTTTTGTATTTTATGTTTTGTAGAAAAACCGCGCGATACTGTTTATAAGCTCCGCGGCTGCTCCTTGTGCCTTGTTTCTAAAGTGATGAATGAATGAACGCGTTAACTGCACTAAACAAACTATTTACATATGTACAGTGCTATCGACCCGGGGGCACACGCCCTCTCCAAAGCTTGCTCGTTCGTCAAGCATTCAGAAATGGCCAACTTGGGCTACCCCATTATTCAAGGCTACCCTACATAGCGCGGATCGTGGTTCGGAGCTGTGCCCACACGACCACGAATCCGATCAAACTGTAAAGCGTTGTAGGCGTATTTCTGATTACAATGATTAATTTGTGCTAAGTAAACCATGTCATAGGGCAAAAACGCAAAATTTTTATTTGTGCCCCCGAGCCCAAAGCAAACTTTTTTTGTATTTTATGTTTTGTAGAAAAACCGCGCGATACTGTTTATAAGCTCCGCGGCTGCTCCTTGTGCCTTGTTTCTAAAGTGATGAATGAATGAACGCGTTAACTGCACTAAACAAACTATTTACATATGTACAGTGCTATCGACCCGGGGGCACACGCCCTCTCCAAAGCTTGCTCGTTCGTCAAGCATTCAGAAATGGCCAACTTGGGCTACCCCATTATTCAAGGCTACCCTACATAGCGCGGACCGTGGTTCGGAGCTGTGCCCACACGACCACGAATCCGATCAAACTGTAAAGCGTTGTAGGCGTATTTCTGATTACAATGATTAATTTGTGCTAAGTAAACCATGTCATAGGGCAAAAACGCAAAATTTTTATTTGTGCCCCCGAGCCGATAGCAAACTTTTTTTGTATTTTATGTTTTGTAGAAAAACCGCGCGATACTGTTTATAAGCTCCGCGGCTGCTCCTTGTGCCTTGTTTCTAAAGTGATGAATGAATGAACGCGTTAACTGCACTAAACAAACTATTTACATATGTACAGTGCTATCGACCCGGGGGCACACGCCCTCTCCAAAGCTTGCTCGTTCGTCAAGCATTCAGAAATGGCCAACTTGGGCTACCCCATTATTCAAGGCTACCCTACATAGCGCGGATCGTGGTTCGGAGCTGGGCCCACTAGACCACGAATCCGATCAAACTGTAAAGCGTTGTATGCGTATTTCTGATTACAATGATTAATTTGTGCTAAGTAAACCATGTCATAGGGCAAAAACGCAAAATTTTTATTTGTGCCCCCGAGCCCAAAGCAAACTTTTTTTGTATTTTATGTTTTGTAGAAAAACCGCGCGATACTGTTTATAAGCTCCGCGGCTGCTCCTTGTGCCTTGTTTCTAAAGTGATGAATGAATGAACGCGTTAACTGCACTAAACAAACTATTTACATATGTACAGTGCTATCGACCCGGGGGCACACGCCCTCTCCAAAGCTTGCTCGTTCGTCAAGCATTCAGAAATGGCCAACTTGGGCTACCCCATTATTCAAGGCTACCCTACATAGCGCGGACCGTGGTTCGGAGCTGTGCCCACACGACCACGAATCCGATCAAACTGTAAAGCGTTGTAGGCGTATTTCTGATTACAATGATTAATTTGTGCTAAGTAAACCATGTCATAGGGCAAAAACGCAAAATTTTTATTTGTGCCCCCGAGCCCAAAGCAAACTTTTTTTGTATTTTATGTTTTGTAGAAAAACCGCGCGATACTGTTTATAAGCTCCGCGGCTGCTCCTTGTGCCTTGTTTCTAAAGTGATGAATGAATGAACGCGTTAACTGCACTAAACAAACTATTTACATATGTACAGTGCTATCGACCCGGGGGCACACGCCCTCTCCAAAGCTTGCTCGTTCGTCAAGCATTCAGAAATGGCCAACTTGGGCTACCCCATTATTCAAGGCTACCCTACATAGCGCGGATCGTGGTTCGGAGCTGTGCCCACACGACCACGAATCCGATCAAACTGTAAAGCGTTGTAGGCGTATTTCTGATTACAATGATTAATTTGTGCTAAGTAAACCATGTCATAGGGCAAAAACGCAAAATTTTTATTTGTGCCCTCGAGCCGATAGCAAACTTTTTTTGTATTTTATGTTTTGTAGAAAAACCGCGCGATACTGTTTATAAGCTCCGCGGCTGCTCCTTGTGCCTTGTTTCTAAAGTGATGAATGAATGAACGCGTTAACTGCACTAAACAAACTATTTACATATGTACAGTGCTATCGACCCGGGGGCACACGCCCTCTCCAAAGCTTGCTCGTTCGTCAAGCATTCAGAAATGGCCAACTTGGGCTACCCCATTATTCAAGGCTACCCTACATAGCGCGGATCGTGGTTCGGAGCTGGGCCCACTAGACCACGAATCCGATCAAACTGTAAAGCGTTGTATGCGTATTTCTGATTACAATGATTAATTTGTGCTAAGTAAACCATGTCATAGGGCAAAAACGCAAAATTTTTATTTGTGCCCCCGAGCCGATAGCAAACTTTTTTTGTATTTTATGTTTTGTAGAAAAA
This sequence comes from Amblyomma mixtum, assembly GCF_055824585.1. Lineage (NCBI taxonomy): Eukaryota > Metazoa > Arthropoda > Arachnida > Ixodida > Ixodidae > Amblyomma > Amblyomma mixtum. Next base: position 102,376,875 of record NC_143012.1, on the reverse strand, counting down.
CCGCGCGATACTGTTTATAAGCTCCGCGGCTGCTCCTTGTGCCTTGTTTCTAAAGTGATGAATGAATGAACGCGTTAACTGCACTAAACAAACTATTTACATATGTACAGTGCTATCGACCCGGGGGCACACGCCCTCTCCAAAGCTTGCTCGTTCGTCAAGCATTCAGAAATGGCCAACTTGGGCTACCCCATTATTCAAGGCTACCCTACATAGCGCGGACCGTGGTTCGGAGCTGTGCCCACACGACCACGAATCCGATCAAACTGTAAAGCGTTGTAGGCGTATTTCTGATTACAATGATTAATTTGTGCTAAGTAAACCATGTCATAGGGCAAAAACGCAAAATTTTTATTTGTGCCCCCGAGCCGATAGCAAACTTTTTTTGTATTTTATGTTTTGTAGAAAAACCGCGCGATACTGTTTATAAGCTCCGCGGCTGCTCCTTGTGCCTTGTTTCTAAAGTGATGAATGAATGAACGCGTTAACTGCACTAAACAAACTATTTACATATGTACAGTGCTATCGACCCGGGGGCACACGCCTTCTCCAAAGCTTGCTCGTTCGTCAAGCATTCAGAAATGGCCAACTTGGGCTACCCCATTATTCAAGGCTACCCTACATAGCGCGGACCGTGGTTCGGAGCTGTGCCCACACGACCACGAATCCGATCAAACTGTAAAGCGTTGTAGGCGTATTTCTGATTACAATGATTAATTTGTGCTAAGTAAACCATGTCATAGGGCAAAAACGCAAAATTTTTATTTGTGCCCCCGAGCCGATAGCAAACTTTTTTTGTATTTTATGTTTTGTAGAAAAACCGCGCGATACTGTTTATAAGCTCCGCGGCTGCTCCTTGTGCCTTGTTTCTAAAGTGATGAATGAATGAACGCGTTAACTGCACTAAACAAACTATTTACATATGTACAGTGCTATCGACCCGGGGGCACACGCCTTCTCCAAAGCTTGCTCGTTCGTCAAGCATTCAGAAATGGCCAACTTGGGCTACCCCATTATTCAAGGCTACCCTACATAGCGCGGATCGTGGTTCGGAGCTGGGCCCACTAGACCACGAATCCGATCAAACTGTAAAGCGTTGTAGGCGTATTTCTGATTACAATGATTAATTTGTGCTAAGTAAACCATGTCATAGGGCAAAAACGCAAAATTTTTATTTGTGCCCCCGAGCCGATAGCAAACTTTTTTTGTATTTTATGTTTTGTAGAAAAACCGCGCGATACTGTTTATAAGCTCCGCGGCTGCTCCTTGTGCCTTGTTTCTAAAGTGATGAATGAATGAACGCGTTAACTGCACTAAACAAACTATTTACATATGTACAGTGCTATCGACCCGGGGGCACACGCCCTCTCCAAAGCTTGCTCGTTCGTCAAGCATTCAGAAATGGCCAACTTGGGCTACCCCATTATTCAAGGCTACCCTACATAGCGCGGACCGTGGTTCGGAGCTGTGCCCACACGACCACGAATCCGATCAAACTGTAAAGCGTTGTAGGCGTATTTCTGATTACAATGATTAATTTGTGCTAAGTAAACCATGTCATAGGGCAAAAACGCAAAATTTTTATTTGTGCCCCCGAGCCGATAGCAAACTTTTTTTGTATTTTATGTTTTGTAGAAAAACCGCGCGATACTGTTTATAAGCTCCGCGGCTGCTCCTTGTGCCTTGTTTCTAAAGTGATGAATGAATGAACGCGTTAACTGCACTAAACAAACTATTTACATATGTACAGTGCTATCGACCCGGGGGCACACGCCCTCTCCAAAGCTTGCTCGTTCGTCAAGCATTCAGAAATGGCCAACTTGGGCTACCCCATTATTCAAGGCTACCCTACATAGCGCGGACCGTGGTTCGGAGCTGTGCCCACTAGACCACGAATCCGATCAAACTGTAAAGCGTTGTAGGCGTATTTCTGATTACAATGATTAATTTGTGCTAAGTAAACCATGTCATAGGGCAAAAACGCAAAATTTTTATTTGTGCCCCCGAGCCGATAGCAAACTTTTTTTTGTATTTTATGTTTTGTAGAAAAACCGCGCGATACTGTTTATAAGCTCCGCGGCTGCTCCTTGTGCCTTGTTTCTAAAGTGATGAATGAATGAACGCGTTAACTGCACTAAACAAACTATTTACATATGTACAGTGCTATCGACCCGGGGGCACACGCCCTCTCCAAAGCTTGCTCGTTCGTCAAGCATTCAGAAATGGCCAACTTGGGCTACCCCATTATTCAAGGCTACCCTACATAGCGCGGATCGTGGTTCGGAGCTGTGCCCACTAGACCACGAATCCGATCAAACTGTAAAACGTTGTAGGCGTATTTCTGATTACAATGATTAATTTGTGCTAAGTAAACCATGTCATAGGGCAAAAACGCAAAATTTTTATTTGTGCCCCCGAGCCGATAGCAAACTTTTTTTGTATTTTATGTTTTGTAGAAAAACCGCGCGATACTGTTTATAAGCTCCGCGGCTGCTCCTTGTGCCTTGTTTCTAAAGTGATGAATGAATGAACGCGTTAACTGCACTAAACAAACTATTTACATATGTACAGTGCTATCGACCCGGGGGCACACGCCCTCTCCAAAGCTTGCTCGTTCGTCAAGCATTCAGAAATGGCCAACTTGGGCTACCCCATTATTCAAGGCTACCCTACATAGCGCGGATCGTGGTTCGGAGCTGTGCCCACTAGACCACGAATCCGATCAAACTGTAAAGCGTTGTAGGCGTATTTCTGATTACAATGATTAATTTGTGCTAAGTAAACCATGTCATAGGGCAAAAACGCAAAATTTTTATTTGTGCCCCCGAGCCGATAGCAAACTTTTTTTGTATTTTATGTTTTGTAGAAAAACCGCGCGATACTGTTTATAAGCTCCGCGGCTGCTCCTTGTGCCTTGTTTCTAAAGTGATGAATGAATGAACGCGTTAACTGCACTAAACAAACTATTTACATATGTACAGTGCTATCGACCCGGGGGCACACGCCTTCTCCAAAGCTTGCTCGTGTATCAAGCATTCAGAAATGGCCAACTTGGGCTACCCCATTATTCAAGGCTACCCTACATAGCGCGGATCGTGGTTCGGAGCTGTGCCCACTAGACCACGAATCCGATCAAACTGTAAAGCGTTGTAGGCGTATTTCTGATTACAATGATTAATTTGTGCTAAGTAAACCATGTCATAGGGCAAAAACGCAAAATTTTTATTTGTGCCCCCGAGCCGATAGCAAACTTTTTTTTGTATTTTATGTTTTGTAGAAAAACCGCGCGATACTGTTTATAAGCTCCGCGGCTGCTCCTTGTGCCTTGTTTCTAAAGTGATGAATGAATGAACGCGTTAACTGCACTAAACAAACTATTTACATATGTACAGTGCTATCGACCCGGGGGCACACGCCTTCTCCAAAGCTTGCTCGTGTATCAAGCATTCAGAAATGGCCAACTTGGGCTACCCCATTATTCAAGGCTACCCTACATAGCGCGGATCGTGGTTCGGAGCTGTGCCCACTAGACCACGAATCCGATCAAACTGTAAAGCGTTGTAGGCGTATTTCTGATTACAATGATTAATTTGTGCTAAGTAAACCATGTCATAGGGCAAAAACGCAAAATTTTTATTTGTGCCCCCGAGCCGATAGCAAACTTTTTTTTGTATTTTATGTTTTGTAGAAAAACCGCGCGATACTGTTTATAAGCTCCGCGGCTGCTCCTTGTGCCTTGTTTCTAAAGTGATGAATGAATGAACGCGTTAACTGCACTAAACAAACTATTTACATATGTACAGTGCTATCGACCCGGGGGCACACGCCTTCTCCAAAGCTTGCTCGTGTATCAAGCATTCAGAAATGGCCAACTTGGGCTACCCCATTATTCAAGGCTACCCTACATAGCGCGGATCGTGGTTCGGAGCTGTGCCCACTAGACCACGAATCCGATCAAACTGTAAAGCGTTGTAGGCGTATTTCTGATTACAATGATTAATTTGTGCTAAGTAAACCATGTCATAGGGCAAAAACGCAAAATTTTTATTTGTGCCCCCGAGCCGATAGCAAACTTTTTTTTGTATTTTATGTTTTGTAGAAAAACCGCGCGATACTGTTTATAAGCTCCGCGGCTGCTCCTTGTGCCTTGTTTCTAAAGTGATGAATGAATGAACGCGTTAACTGCACTAAACAAACTATTTACATATGTACAGTGCTATCGACCCGGGGGCACACGCCCTCTCCAAAGCTTGCTCGTTCGTCAAGCATTCAGAAATGGCCAACTTGGGCTACCCCATTATTCAAGGCTACCCTACATAGCGCGGACCGTGGTTCGGAGCTGTGCCCACTGGACCACGAATCCGATCAAACTGTAAAGGGTTGTTGACGTATTTCTAATTTCAATGATTAATTTGTACTTTGTAAAAAAAAATTGTACACCATCGAGCTGGCGTACCGAAGTGGTTAGCCTGCTCGCCTCGCACTCCGGAGGTCATGGTTCGAATCCCCAAGTCGACCAATATCCTGCTTGGTTTTATTTATTATTTGATGCATCGGGGATTTTTCGCTTTCGGCCAACGCCGCCGAATCCGACGTCAACAACAGCGCAGGGGAGTCAGTGGGAAGGGAGTTCGAAAGCTATGGGCTCCTGAGAGGTAGCAGGAGCCGCAGACATAGCAGTGTCTGCTTTTTTTTCTTTGTGCATTTGCACTGTCACCTTCCCTGATGAATCACCGACTAGCCGGCAAAAGGATATTAATCATAATAGTGGGTTTCAACTAATAGAAAAAAAAAATGAAGACGGGTCAAGTTGTGTGCCCTTGTTCTCGTCCTTGTGCAAGCGCTGGTTTTTCTCAAAATGAAGTGGTGTATTTTTGTGGTGTTATTTTTGCTCTGAGTGTGTGCAAGACGTTTTTGGAGAATTACGTCACTGTCAGAATATACGGGAGACATTCTGCTTTCTTTGGAATCAGAGATGTTGATTCCTATCCCTTGGAGATTTGAAGGCTCGCTGGAGAATAAATAGTTTAGTTTCACTGAATTCGTGGACGCGTTGAATAAAATGTTCCCACACTTCCTTTTGGACGTTCTTACATGTGTTAACAAGGGTGCAATTTACTCTCGCATCCATTGATTTTGTTTCTTGCGGAAGGAGCACTGATGCATCTCGATAAACTTAGACAAAGCGCAGTGGAAGCTAGTCGTTATATCGAAGGTGAAGTCAGGTTAAGTTGAAGCCTTTAATAGCTCATTCTCTCGTCCGTCCGTCGGCGTTACATCCAACAAATGGGGTAACTCATCGACGATGACGGGTGTCCACCGAGATATGTCAAACAGTTACTGCTTAATTTCCTTTCCTCAAATACAATTTTCATTTTTTGTTATAAGTGCAGGAACATTACATTAGGGTACACAGAGTTAGTCCATAATTTGCAATCCATTAGGTTCATAAAGCCATAATAGTTCAGTCTTTACTGTACTAACTCAGCCTGCTGTTATGCCTTCCCTCTTGACGTGATATGTTTGATGGCTATGTGTTTTTTGATGCCCTGAACGTGTTTATTTTCGATGCAATGTGCTTTTGTTTTAAATATGTGACAGGCATAACATATAATGTACCGTTGTGTGATTATGGGTTTTTGTGCACAATGTAGTTGCTGTAGGGGGCGGGGACCTCCGTCAAGCCTCTATAGGCTTTTTGTCCCCGCTCCTCACATCGCTGATGTGAAAATAAACCTGATTGATTGATTGATTGATTGATATTGTGCATAAAGCGGCAATATCAAGTGTAACTGGTATGCTAACCATGCGATAAGAGAATAATAGGTTTTATTTCACAGCCAAAATGTACACCGTCGCAGGGAGAGCTTTACTCGGCCAAGGACACCTAGCTGCGAGCTTTGACAGCAAAAGAGGGGGTCACACTTACAAACTACATTTCATATGTGTTATGGAGTGTTACGCAGGATCATGACAGGCTGTTACCGTTAAGAAAAATAAAATGACATACATGAAGTAATGAAACGAACAATAAAGCTACTTCGCTTTGCATATGCAATGGAGTGTCAGTCAGTAAAAAATATTCAGAAAGGTTCTTGTACAGTTTGTTTCTGGAGCTACATTTTAAAACATAGGGTATTTAGGAGACGTGGTAGTATGTTTTCAAGCTTTCAGCTGCCATATCTTTTTGTGTATGTCTTAATATGCCATTCTTCGACCTTTCTTATGTTGTGTACTTTACATCTTGGGCTCAGTATTAGCCAGTTCATGTAGAAAAGAGACGTAGTATTAGTAATCTCGAGTTTTAAAGCGCGGAACAAACGAAAAAATTGTATAATTTTGATATTTGAAGTATCTTATAGTTAGGAAAAAGTTCGTGCGTGTGGAATGTTCCCTGAACATTTTCAGTTTTTCTTAACAAGCTTTTCTGCAAGGTTATTGATGTTCACAGCGCATCCCACCCGTCTTCCTTGCCCCGTCGGCCGCTCATGCTGAAGAGCGCCAGTGGAAGCCTGTGTCTTCTCCAATTCTGTCCACAGTAACCACATAGGCTCACACCGCGGTCGCCAGCGCTCACGTGTCCACTGGCAGACGAGACTCGTCAATTAGGGGCTGGTAGGCTGTCGCGTGTACAAATGAAATGTTACTCAACTTCGATGCGGGACCCTGGCGGGGGAACGCGGAAGCTGATGTCACGCCATCTTGTCGTCACAGGCTGATGGATTGCTACGCAAGCCTGGCTCACTGCTGGCGTTCGCAGCCGGTGGGGCGTACTCGTTCTCGGCAGAACGTAGCGGTACCCTTCTCCTCCCCCCCCCCCCCCCCCCCTTCACCTTTTTTTTTCATAGCAGCCATCGAGCTTTTCACGCTGCGGTCCAATGAGACTGCGCGGAACAGGGACAACAGGTCCGTAAGCAAAAAGCACGCGACATGCTCGTCATGGCTGAATTTCTGTCTTCATACTGTGGCTGTAGCTTTGATTGGCTAGGGTTGCGACGTGAGGTGCGACGCGTTTTCGTTCCCGCTTTGTGATAATGACGCCAGCATTGGGAACGCATCTTGTCGGAAGCGGAAATCGATAGAAGCTCCAGTATGCACCCACCGCTCTATGAACATGGTGTGGCGAAATAAATCGCGTAGGGAAAGTGGAATGTGCGAGTTATGTGATGTATACCGCACCGACTCGTCAAGGCATCTGCCGTGTGTGCAGTGTCACGGGTGGTCGCTGCTGTCTTCGTTATTTGCGGTAACGAATGGTGCTTGTGCAGTTCGAATGCATTTCTTCATCGAGAAATTAAGACAGCACATAGCGAACAGACAAGCAGCACAAACGTTCAACTTTTATTGATGTTTTATTGGCATGACCACAGAACAAGAAGCCTGAAAGGGAGAGACATTGGAGGTGAGTTGTAGCTATAGGTTGTCGTCAAAAAAAGGAAGTTTTGAGGTAGAATTCGGCCCATTCGAAGCTGGTAAAAAGGGGAAACGCCGATCGCTGCCTACGTGCTGCTCTCGCAAAGTCCTCTGCATACCTTGCGGTTAGCAGTGTGCAGCGCGGGATATCAGAACGAACAGGCGGTGTCGGTACCAGACAAGCTACTGCGGCAATTGTGGGGAACGAGGGCGTGAGAACCAAACCAGAGGCCAAAAAGCAAGGCCTGTTGCCGTTCCTTACATCCATCGGTTCTGCCACCGCCTAAGAAAGTGGCAGGAAAGTATGGCCTTTCGGTCCTGTCCTCTGCCCCAAACTCAACGGGCACAACTTTAGAAGAACTGCAGTTCGTGTAGAATCATAATGATGGTTCAACAGCGCAAACACGCACAGACCAAGAATGAGACAAGATGTGACACGAGAAGTGTCTTCCAAAGCCGTCCCCCCCCCCCCCCCCAAAAAAAAAAAAAAATATCAGCTCTGTGTGTGTCTTGTCCCCTTCTTGGTCTGTGTGTGTCTGCGCAGTTGAACCATCATTATGAAAGGGCACAACTTGCCATTGAGGCCTGCGCAAAGAAGCGCGAGGCCTGCTTGTAGAACGGGGGTCGTGTCGACAAGATACCTCTGCCTTGTGGAAACAGCTGCATCGGACATACGGGGGGGGGGGGGGGGGGGGTCTTAACGAGAGTGTGCGCAAGCAGCGCACAGCAGTCGAGTCGGATTTAACCGGTCGCTTCCTGGCCGAACATTGTAGCCGCTCCTCCAGCAGACCATCGTGCACTCCTGCGTTCGGGAGCACCCGTAGGGCAGGTAGTGACCGCTGATCCGGATCATGAGAGGGAAATGACTAGAAGAATAAGAATGGGGTGGAGCGCTTATATGGCAGATTCTCTCAGTTCATGAATGGAAATTTGTCAATATCCCTCAAGAGAAAAGTATACAACAGATGTATCTTACCGGTACTCACCTACGGGGCCGAAGCGTGGAGGCTAACAAAGAGGGTTCAGCTTAAGTTACGGACAACGCAGCGAGCTATGGAAAGAAATATGACAGGCGTAACGTTGAGAGATAGGAAGCGGGTGGAGTGGGTGAGAGAATAAACGCGGGTTAATGATATCCTAGTTGAAATCAAGATGAAGAAATGGGCTTGGGCACGGCATGTAATGCGAAGGCAAGATAACCGCTGGTCCTTAAGGGTAACGGAGTGGATTCCAAGAGAAGGCAAGCGTAGCAGGGGGCGGCAGAAAGTTAGGTGGGCCGACGAGATTAAGAAGTTTGCGGGAATACGGTAGCCGCAACAGGCAAAGGACAGGGTTAATTGGAGAGACATGGAAGAGGCCTTTGCCCCGCAGGGGGCGTAGTCAGCTGATGACGAACTGCAATCGTTATAAACGCACTTAGCCTGCCGCTCAAGACGCGCACTGTAGCCTAGTTTAGTCGCCACGATGGCGCGGCATAGTTCGCTGTTCATTCAAAGCTTTCAACTTAATTTACACTTGCATTTTGCGAGAAAACCGAACCGCCGTGGTCGCTTTAGCAGCAGCTGGTCGACAAGCGGAAGAGGAGACAGGTCCAAAATTAGTTTACGCGAGTGCCCCCTCCCCCATTTACACAGTTGGATGTCTCGTGAGCGCCGACCACCTGTAGCTGTGCACTCGATGAAACGGGAATGGTAAATTGGTAAATTGGTTTTTGAGGAAAGGAAATGGCGCAGTATCCGTGTCACATATCTTGGCGGACACCTGAACCGCGCCGCAAGGGAAGCGAGGAAGGTAGGAGTTAAAGGAAGAAAGAGAGAAAGAGGTGCCGTAGTGGAGGTCTCCGGAATAATTTCGATCACCTGGGGATCTTTAACGTGCACTGACATCGCACAGCACACGGGCGCCTCTTGCGTTTCGCCTCCATCGAAACGCGGCCGCCGCGGTCGGGTTCGAACCCGGGTACTCCGGCTCGGTAGACGAGCGCCTTACCACTGAGCCACCGCGGCGGATAAAACGTGAATGGGGATCTTCAAGTAGTAGTATAAAGTAGTATAAAACTTTATTCCACAAAATGGGACTGGGTATAGGGGTTGGGGTCTTGAGCAGCAGGTGGTGTTCCAAGGCACAGGATCCCATTGGTTCTTGCTGCCTCCTCGGCCCGCTCAACCAGCGCAAGCTGATCTTGCGGGTCGGAGCTGGACAGAAGCTCCTCCCACTGCTCGACTGACCGGTTTGTAACTGTGGGCTCTATCGGGCTCGCCCGACAGCCCCATGTGGAGTGGTAGAGGGTGGCTATCTCTCCGCACCACAAGCATTCTGGAGTGTATTGCATAGGCCAAATCTTACTGTATATGTAGCGACTTGGGTATGAGTTTGTTTGTAGCCGTCTCCATGTAGTTGCCTGGTGTCTTGTGAGTGTCTTGTGGGGAAGCGGGTATTTACGGCATCCTAACTTCCAAAACGTGGTGAGCTCTCCGTAGCTGCTTGGAGTAGTGTTGTTTTTCCCCCTTATCGTCGCTCGCTCGGTTTGTGTAACCTCGAACTATCGCGTCGACTTTAAGGTTTCCCTCCACTCCTCCGTGCCCAGGTGCCCATCCCACATTGTGCTTGTTTTTGAGATTTGTCGCCTCCCTGAGGGGGGTGCCGGCTTGCTTGCTTATTCTTCCCCTTAGGAAGCGTCTGCATGCAGCCTGTGAGTATGTTACTGTTGTGTAGCTCTTGTTGTTTCTGTTTGCTTCCGTGATGGCTAAAGGTATTGCCACCTCAAGGAGACCGGTCCTAGGTGACGATTCTTACTGCAGGAAACAGCGTCGCTGCTCTACAAAGCGCCCTGTTTTCTCTGTCCACCCCTTATCTCGCCTGGAATGACGACTTCTGCAGTTACATACCACACTGAGCACGAGAATCCTACATGCGTCCATCCGACAACGCATATGGAGAAGTCAATACTCATACTGACGTCGTCATAAAGAAAGCCATGTGGAAACTACACGTTGCAGAGATGATGTGGAAAGCATGCACACTTTCTCTTATAGTTCCGTATTCCTGCAATTGCATGTCTTTAAATATTGTCCTTATATGTTTTTCGCTAACCTGTAACCTGTAAGACCATTGACTGATTGGCTGAATCGTTCCTAATGATGCCGCAAGACTTTAGTTTGAGCTAGTTGGTGAATAGATAGTTGGTGCGTGAGTAAGCCGTCTGTGTCCTTAACATACGAACAATTGCCTTTCTGCGCGGATATACGTCAGTTTTTTTATCGGCTTCTCCTGTCCCAAGCCTTCTGTTTTTTTGCATTTTTTGTGGCTATCTTGTGGTTATGAGCGGTACTTTCGAGATAATAAAATCAGTTGGTAGTTGGTGTGTTTCCCGTCTTTTGCGTGTTCTGGTCCTCGTAATCTTGCGCCTTTGTATTCCTTTACGATCTCCTAATGACGGTGTGAGTAGGGCGGAGGCGTTGTTCAAGCCAAACAGCCGCTGAATCAACCAATCAATAAACCGACCGACCGACCGACCGACCGACCGACCGACCGACCGACCGACCGACCGACCGACCGACCGACCGACCGACCGACCGACCGACCGACCGACCGACCGACCGACCGACCGACCGACCGACCGACCGACCGACCGACCGACCGACCGACCGACCGACCGACCGACCGACCGACCGACCGACCGACCGACCGACCGACCGACCGACCGACCGACCGACCGACCGACCGACCGACCGACCGACCGACCGACCGACCGACCGACCGACCGACCGACCGACCGACCGACCGACCGACCGACCGACCGACCGACCGACCGACCGACCGACCGACCGACCGACCGACCGACCGACCGACCGACCGACCGACCGACCGACCGACCGACCGACCGACCGACCGACCGACCGACCGACCGACCGACCGACCGACCGACCGACCGACCGACCGACCGACCGACCGACCGACCGACCGACCGACCGACCGACCGACCGACCGACCGACCGACCGACCGACCGACCGACCGACCGACCGACCGACCGACCGACCGACCGACCGACCGACCGACCGACCGACCGACCGACCGACCGACCGACCGACCGACCGACCGACCGACCGACCGACCGACCGACCGACCGACCGACCGACCGACCGACCGACCGACCGACCGACCGACCGACCGACCGACCGACCGACCGACCGACCGACCGACCGACCGACCGACCGACCGACCGACCGACCGACCGACCGACCGACCGACCGACCGACCGACCGACCGACCGACCGACCGACCGACCGACCGACCGACCGACCGACCGACCGACCGACCGACCGACCGACCGACCGACCGACCGACCGACCGACCGACCGACCGACCGACCGACCGACCGACCGACCGACCGACCGACCGATCGATCGATCGATCGATCAATCAATCAATCAATCAGCCTTTTATTTTCTGTACATTAGTGAACGAGACAGCAATAAAAGCTCGGAAGCTTGACAGAGGTCCTGCCCCCTTTTTTCACATTGGCATTGATTGCATCAGACAAGCGGCAATAAATTCTGCTCTATACAATATAGCACAAAAGAAGATAACACGCCTTGGGAAAAAAAAGCAAAATGTACCAACACAAAAATACATGCAGCGTCATCACATCCACTTGTTCAGAAAAAAAAATGTCTTCATAACAGTTTTTGAATTGAGAGGACATAGTAGTAGCGCTAAAGAAACAAGGACGACAGGGTAGAAAAAGACAACACAGGCGCTACCCTGTCGTCCTTGTTTTTTAGCGCTACTACTATGTCCTCTCAATCCAAACACCAACTAGCCCAGCTTTCTGCCTTAAAAGTATTTGAATGTTGGAAAGGGTCAAACATTTCTTTGTTTAAGTTATTTAATAGCACTGGCAGCGTATAAGAAATAATCAAGCAGAACTTTTTGCTGGGCTAGTTGGTTCATTGTGACATGAGTGAAAACAGCGCGAAAGAAGCCCGAATAATGTAGAACTTCTTGCTGGGCGAGTTGGTGCATAGCTTTCTTGGGATGGCGTTGCGCACACGAATAAACTTCTGCCTCTTCCTGTGTATGTTTATTCGTGTGCGCAACGCCATCCCAAGAAGCCCGTAGGCGAAACGAAGAAGGGACAGGAAAGAGCGCTCTTTCCTGTCCCTTCTTCATTTCGCCTTCGGGCTTCTTTCGCGCTGTTTTCACTCATGTCGTATAAGAGATAGGTTGTTCCGAGTAATATGCTCTAGGTGTAGGAACTAGCCACATTTCTTTATTTCTAAAGTTACAAGCCCGTGTTTGGCGCCACAGCCCTCGCGAAGCGTGCAGCCGACAACGCAGAGGTCGCTGCCTTCTCGTCGCAGATCCTCCGTGTGCCCAGCCGGCGAGGAGTTCCGCTCTGGGCCAGGTGGGGTCTTCCTGTCTGTGGGTGCCGCACCGGCCAACGGGTCACAGGCCCGTGCGGCTTCCCTGGTTGCAAGCCAGCGGCGCCTGCGGGCGGGGACGCCTCGCCGACCTGCCTCCTTCCGCCTTTCAGCGGGCCTCCCACGCCACAGCAGCGGCGTCCTGGGACCAACGCCTGCTGTGGTTGGGCGACGGCTCGGCAGGCACAGCTCACCAAGGTATTCTCCCTATATTCTGTAGTCGAAAAACAGAAAGCACGAAGACACAGAGCGGACGCTTACTATAACTGTAATACAGAGACGCGCAGTACGTTATATATAAACGTAGTTTGTCTTCCTGGGCTCGATTGTCCGCTATCCTTCTGTATTATTAATGTTTCCATCATATACGCATCTTGTCTTGAGCGCCAAGGTTTTTTCTTTCATTTTTTATTTCCTTTTCTACGGGCATGTTGTTCACTGTTAGCCGTGTTTGATTTCTTATGATAACGTTGTCAAAAGCCGATTGTATGTCGTTTGTCCTCACGCAAATGAACCACTGTTCTAGCGGATTTATCTTGGCATGTGTTCTTGCCACATTGTGAAATGTCCTTGTGTTGTGTGATGTAGTTCTTGCCAGTGTAACTGTTGTGTATGCCAACCTGCAAGGGCTCCGTAAAGGGGCCTGCAGTATTGAAAATAAATAAATATTCAATAAATACAATAGAACTGATTCACCATCTTCGTTAATGGCAGCAAATGATGTTAAATCTCTCACACGTCAGACGCAAGATAGCCCGCCTATCCTTCCTTCACCAGCTAATTCATGGAAAACTAGGCACCTCTCCAGTCCCCTATGAGCAGTTTTCAGAAACGCGTAGAACTCGTCGTCATCATAATCACACTTTAGCAGCATACTTCACGCATACTAACGCTTTTAAATTTTAAGGCGAAAGCCTTTAATGTCTCATCGTTGTAAGCAGCAGTTGTCGACAGAAATGTCACGCTTTTCAATTGGTCGAAACGGTCGTGACGTCACAGTGCGCGAATTTCAAACGGGACCAATTGTACTTTGGCTAGTAACCATGCAACCAATTGAAGGGATCGTATAGTAATGCTCCAAGTAAGTGATACTGAGATTCGTTAATTGCTAAATTACCCAATTAGCCTAACTAACTTTTCTAGTCAGGCCATATCAATAAATAAAACCGAGTAGGAAATTGGTCGAGCTCGGGAATCGAACCCCGATCTTCGGAGTGCGAGACGAGCATGCTGTCCACTCCGCCATGCCAGCTCGATGGTTTGGAATGAACAAAGGCGCGTCTAGTGAATACGGTGTCTTCGCTCACTCCCATCCTCCCCGTTCTCTTCCGGCGAGGTTTAGGTGTCCACCGTGATATGAAGACAGATACATTTCCTTTCCTCAAAAACCAATTTACCGACGAGCGAGGCGGCGAACCGAATGGGCGATGGCGTTCTGTGGACTCCCTGGCAGCGTCGCAAGACGCTGTCACGTTCTACTCTTAGAGGCGAAGCTTAATGACCTAAAGTGCCGTCACTGATGTGTGGTTAAGATGTTAAACCACACATCAGTGACGGCACTTTAGGTCAAAAAAGTGCCCCCTGAATTTTGACGGGTGTCCACCGAGAAATTTGAGACAGTTACTGCGTAATTTCCTTTCCTCAAATACAATTTTCATTTTCTTCATTACGGCCCATCTTTGTCTTTCTTCTTTCACTCCCACTTCCTCCCTTCCTCTACGGTGGGGTTCAGGTGTCCACCGAGATGACAGGGCATTACTGCTCCAATTCCTTTCCTCAAAAAGCGTTGCGTTCAGAGGTTAACGCATCGCGCCGAACGGATGGTGGCGTTCCGTGGACTCCCTGGCAGCGCTACAACACGCTGTCGCGTTCCACTCCTAAAGGCGAAGCTTAAGCGTCATTAATTAGCAGTTAATTAGTATGCAGGCATTAATCTTAATTAATCATTAATTGGTGATTTGTCACCCCTTAGTAATTAGTACTTAATTACATGTGACGCCACCAGTGCCACAGAAGCTGCGAAAGTGATGCGGAAAACGCTTTCGCCTCTACGCACTTTAGACAGTCAAAGTGCCCCCTGAATTTTTCTTTTTTCTCGAGAACTATTTACGAATCGAAGGCTTTTCCTCTACAGGTGATATCGGCTGTTGATTTTGGCAACGCACTTTGTGAGCTATTTTAGATTGTATACGTGCTGCAATAGAAAATTTTATTATTCTGTGTTTTACGATGCCGCTGTATTTCTAGAATGCATTTTTCTGTCCTCCCTGCCTGGACCAAAATGAGGGTCTGCAGTATTGTGGAAATAAAATAATAAATAAAAACACATAATTGCGCTTTTGAAAAAGACTTGGAACAACACAGGGACGACACAAACTGGTGCGCATTCTGGCGGCTCATCGCGCCAGGTGTGATAGCTGCAAACCCCACTTCCAACAGACCACAATTCTGCTGAAATCCAGAGATAGGGCAGTCAGGGAGCTGTGGGAAGCTTACTGCATGGAATCGGGAAAAGGGACCTGTGTAAGCGACCCCTCGGTTTTGCTTTCCAAACAGGATATGCAACTCTTGGACCAGTATAAACGAATGTAATCCAATCAGCTGGGATAAAATTTCTTTTCTATGCTTGTTGACATGATTGCGAAATTGCTGCTTAACTGCGTTTTTTGGTGATTTCTGTTATGACATGTGAAGCTTATATATGTGTTCTCATCGCAATAAAAACTTCAGTTGACTGTATTGCGCACCAGAGTTTGCGCCGTCCCTGTGTTGTCCCAAGTCTTTTTCAAAACCGCAATTATGTTTGACTATGTTAACTGCCAACTAGCCGAATTTGAAAGCCTCTTTGATGTAACCATGTCTTCGCCTTTGTAATCTGCGCTGTTTTGTAGCCGTGAGCAACCTGGAGACTGTAGGCTAAAGTCGTCTGCAACTCAAGAATCGAAACTGCAGGTGCCTCTCATAGAAGGCCCTCCAATCATTGGCTGCGGCTTATGCCATGACTTATGACGTCGGTTTTAACTGCTCTGCAATTTCAAGCCACCTGCTGCAGAAAGATGAAGTTATAGGACGGTCGACTAAGCTGCCTCCTTAGAGTCTATCTGCCGCTTCGATCTTGAGTTGCACCCCCTCTCTTGTGTTTTCGAAATTCTAAAAACTGATATGTGTATTACTTGCTGTGGGCTACACACCTCTCAATAATTAAGGAGCCTAACAGTAGAGGTAAAAAGTTAACTATTCAATATTACTTAACCAGCCTGCTAGCTAGGAAATTTTGGCTGTATTCTGGAGTGTTGCACCGCTGACAAGTCTGTGCCAAAAAAGCTCGCTTCTAACTCAAAAATTTTATTTTTTACAAAAATTATCTAAAATCTTAGGTGAACCACCCTGTATAGTAGAGGTTGCTCACATTAACGCTTACAGGCACATGCATTCAAGTGTCCCTGTGTACACAAAGTACAAATCAGCAGTGGGTACAAGAGCCATAGTATCTGCGTCACGTCTCAAAGAATTTAACCGATAATCGCCCCTTAACCGACATACCCAGGAGGGTGAAACGGAGGAAAACGCGAGTAAGAAAAAGTCGGCTGTGAAGACTTGCCAACTTTTTCTCGCGATTGTGGGTTCTCCGGTGCGTGCAGAAGTGCACTATTCGGCTGAGGTGTTCAGGGCAACAAAATGAGCGAGTGAGGAGTTTATGTATTCTCCTCAGAAGGTTGTTCAGGGACCCTTTAACCTGGACCTAAAAGAATAAGAACACGGTAACTGACCAAGTCAGGAAATGCTAGACTTTTTGTTTTTATCAGGCCGCACCCCAGGCCTGTTCGTATAGATCCATCGACACATGGAGTTTCCTCTTCCTAAAATAAAACCCGGTGGAGAATTGCAAACACCGTCTTGCTAGGGCTAAGCCCAAGCGCGAGGCCCAAGACCGAGCTTCACTAAACATGCGGCCAAAAAAGACCAGCACCCCAGAAAAGGGAGCCAGCGAGGCAAGATCATGAATGGCAGTTTACCAATATCCCTCAAGAAAAAAGTATGCAACAGCTGTATCTTACCGGTACTCACCTATGGGGCAGAAACGTGGAGGCTAACAAAGAGAGTTCAGCTTAAGTTTTAAGGACAACGCAGCGAGCTATGGAAAGAAAAATGACAGGTGTGACGTTGAGAGACCGGAAGCGGGCGGAGTGGGTGAGGGAACAAACGCGGGTTAATGACATCCTAGTCGAGATCAAGAGGAAGAAATGGGCTTGGGCAGGGCATGTAATGCAAACGCAAGACAACCACTGGTCCTTAAGGGTAACGGAGAGTATTCTAAGAGAAGGCAAACGTAGCTGGGGGCGGCAGAAAATTAGGTGGGTGGATGAGATAAAGAAATTTTGCGGGAATATGGTGGCCGCGGTTGGCGAAGGACAGGGTTAATTGGAGAGACATGGGAGAGGCCTTTGCCCTGCAGCGGGCGTAGTCAGGATGATGATGGTGATGAATACTGTCAACCCTCATTTGAGGGTCATTACAGGGAGAGAAAACGAAGAAAAAAAAGCATATATACACAAGAATGAACATGCCTCTTCGAGCATACAATACAAGAGAGCATGCAAACGCAACAGAATTCACACCACTGTAGAGCCACCTGCTATAGAAAAAGAAATCAATCAGTTGACAATCAGTTACGCGCACATCTACAGGAATCCCATGCCTAGACGGAATCCCCAAGTGCATTCAGGAATTCCGCTACATCTGTAGACTCAGCAAAGTGAGCAGCAGTTTATTTTAGTGCTCAATAGCATCCGGGAAGAATGAGCAGCGAAAGACGCTAGTTCGTGTCAAGTATGGCCGAATCGCTTTGTGGTGATTAAGGCGGAAGCTCAGCCTACCTGTAGGCTGCGGGTATTTTTCTTTATTGAAGCTAATTTCACCGGGAATGATTTGGTAAAGTATTTTTAATCTCTGCTTTTTACTTCTTTTTTCTAATGTTTCTAGTCTGCATGAGTTTAACATCTCCGTTACCTAATCTGTTTTCTTATATTTTGAACAAATAAATCTCGCCGCACATCTTTCAACCTGTTCTATTTCGGTTGAAAGAATCATTTGGTGAGGAGACCATACTACAGAATCATATTCTAGGGAAGGCCGTATGAGAGATTTTCAGAACCTCGTACGGGTTTGTGACCGTGTTCTTTCTCCGTTAATTCAATACCTGACCAGACAAATTTTCGTCGAACCATTGATTACGTTAAACTGGACCTGCAGCTTTGCCTGCCCTGTCGAACTGTGCAAAAAAGGAATCGAGGACAGGCTTCCTGCTCAACCCCGCCGCAGAGTACACTCTTCGTAGCAGTCGCAGGATGGAAACTGGGTTGAGTTGGTGTCGGTGCATACTTAATTTTGTGCAACAGCGCAACCGGACGAGAGGCAGAACTAACAAGGAGATTATGAGAGTTTTGCTCTGAATAGGCAACATTCGCACTTAAAATCCGCACCTTCGGCCTCCTCTGCCGATTCGAACCGCGTTTCCTTCAAATTCGCCGATGCCTCACACTCCTTGCCTTTAACCCTGATTGGCTTGACTATCTTTTGAGCACTTATTAATGCTATCACATTGAAGGAGGGCAAAAAGTTGGGCAAGTTGGTAAACATTCATGACGGGTTTCAAAGCGCGACAAGACGGAGATGAAAGGAAGAAACACACACGACAAGCGCTTACTAGCAACTAAAAACGTTTATTGCAACGCTGGGAATAAATAGGGGTCACAGAAAACATAAAGAACCATAAAATGCACGCGCATTAACACGCATTAACACGCGCCTCGCAGAACATCGCCGGGCTTTAGGAAGTGGCACGGGTAGGCACCTGGGAAGTCATGTGCGTAAGCACGGGGAACAAGATAAGTCCTGCCAAGCCCAATCGGATCTAACGACAGTCGTCTTTTCGCATCATGACCAGAAGACTAGGGAAATCATCGAAGCCTATCATATTTGCTAAGACGAATGGCTGTGTCAGTGAGCCTTCAGTTTTGCTGTCGGTGAAGGAACGAGCGTTTTTAGATAGTAACGGCTAATCTCTTTTTCTGTCTTGTTATTTTATGAGTCTTTGTGTTTTCTGTGACCCCTATTTATTCCCAGCGTTGCAATAAATGTTTTTTGTTGCTAGTAAGCGCTTGTCATGTGGGTTCTTTTCCTTTCGTCTCCGTCTTGTCGCACTTTGAAACCCATCATGAATGCTATCACATCATGAATGCTATCACAAAGTGCTCAGAATAAGCGCAGGCTAAAAAAAAAACACTTGCAAGCACGTTCTCAAATAAAATTCCGCCGACCGCAAATGCCAATCACCTAGAAAAGAAATAACAACCTCTCCGGGATAACTAAGCACTAATAAAATAATTAACCGATGATTGAGCGCTGAACATCCTAGCTGCCGGCATGAATAAACCCGGCCGTTAGGACATTGACCTAAATGTTGCTCTGTATCCTGCAGTAGCCTAAATCTAAATGCATCTTACTTTCAAAATATTAAAGGAAGAAACTCATCTATTTGAAGCAGTCACGTCGCTCTCGCCGTCGTCAGTCCGTACGTACGTACGTACGGACGGACGGACGGATTGTTTTCTTCTTTCTTTCTTCTTTCTTTCTTTAACAACTCTGGTGTAATTCCAGCTCACAATCCCTATAGATATCGCTTAAGTCATGTATATAAATAGGAAATCTACAGGAATATCGACAGTATACGTAACCTACCCCAATTGCACGACACAACTCTAAGTTACATTACAAGACACTTCGAGGATTGGTCACTACGGATGTCACGTTCAAGTTACGGGAAACAGTTCCTTAAGTACACTGTACCAACGCTTTTGCATTATTATAATTCGGTCCGTTTTGACCTCTTCACGGCAACCTACAAGGACCTCCGGCAGATGTATTTGGTTTCTATGTAATATTTTCTAGCCTTGCTCTTGTTTTCTCTTGCACTGATAGCAGTGAGTTCCGCTGTTGTTTTCTTTTTTTTCTCTTGTCTTCGTTTACTATGAGTACTACATCTGCATCATATTAAATGTGTATATAAATGTTTCGGTATCAAGAATATGTTTGCTTATGTGATGCTGCCACTGTGCCGAAATAAGGGATTGTGGACCCGTCTAGCTGTCCAAGGACAGCTTTTTTTCTTCAATCCCCCATCTGTATTTGATGGCAAATAAAAGATTTCATTTCAAATATCCGACGTACGAGACCCAGCCATTCCCCGGAAGAGACAGGACCAGATCCGCAATCTGCTACAAAGTTGAAGTGAGTGATTCTCGTCATCGCCGAAGGTCCGACAAACGCCGAGCACTCCCGATCTCTACACCAAAGCCCATACCGGGTGCAACCGCGAGAACGAGAAATCTTGCGGGGCCAATTGGAAGAGATGCTTCGCGACGACGTAATCCAGCCGTCGAAGAGCCCCTGGGCGGCACCGGTTGATCTGGTGAGAAAGCGGGACGGCAAACTTCGGTTCTGCGTCGATTACCGCCGATTGAAGAACATAAAGAAGAAGGAGGTCTACTTCCTTCCACATATCGACGACACTCTCTGTTCTGCGCAGCAACTTTCCGAGTGCAACGGATACTGTACCGGCAGGTCTGAAGTGGCAGATTTGTCTCATCTTCTTGGATGACATCGTTTCTACGCCTCGAACTTTGATGACAACCTGAAAAGGCTTCGAACAGTGCTGAAGGCAATCAAGTTGTCACGCTAACCTTGAAAGCAGAGAAATGCCACTTCATCTATAAACAGCTGCTGTTTCTAGACCACATCGTAGCCAAAGATGGAGTACGCCCAGACCCACAGAAAACAGCCGCTGTCGCAGAGTTTCCGCTGCTAACAGACAAGAAAGCTGTACTCAAATTCCTCGGACTGTGCGCGTATTGCCGACGGTTTGTTGAGAACTCATCGCGCATCGCCCAGTCTCTGACCCACCTGACAAAGGCAGACGCGCCATTCAAGTGGGAAGCGCCGCAAGCCGGAGCATTCAGGGATCTTCAGCTTCGTTTACAGTCCCCTCCGGTCCTCCGGCACTGTGACGAAAATACCCAGACTGAAATTCCTAACGGCACAGGCAGTGTGTGCCTAGGCGCTGTCTTCGTTCAAAAAAGCTACGGACGGGAGTAAGTATCATCATCATCCTGACTACACCCACTGCAGGGCAAAGGCCTCTCCCATGCCTCCCCAATTGACCCTGTCCTTCGCCAGCCGCGGCCACCATATTCCCGCAAATTTCTTAATCTCATCCGCACACCTAATTTTCTGCAGCCCCCTGCTACGTTTGCCTTCTTTTGGAATCCACTCCGTTACCCTTGAGGACCAGCGGTGATCTTGCCTTCGCATTACATGCCCTGCCCAAGCCCATCTCTTCCTCTTGATTTCAACTAGGATGTCATTAACGCGCGTTTGTTCTCTCACCCACTCCGCCCGCTTCCGATCTCTTAACGTTACACCTATCATTTTTCTTTCGATAGCTCGCTGCGTTGTCCTTAACTTAAGCGGAACCCTCTTTGTTAGCCTCCACGTTTCTGCCGCATAGGTGAGTACTGGTATGATACACCTGTTGTATACTTTTCTCTTGAGGGATATTGGTAAACTTTCATTCTTGTTCTGAGATAACCTGCCATATGCGCTCCACCCCATTCTTATTCTTCTAGTTATTTCCCTCTCATGATTCGGATCTGCAGTCACTACCTGCCCTAAGTAGACATATTCTCTTACTATTTCGAGCACCTCGCTACCAACTGCGAACTGCTGTCCCCTTGCTAGGCTGTTGAACCTTACTTTGGTTTTCTGCATGTTAATTCTTAGCCCCACCGTTCTGCTCTGCCTGTCTAACTGATTGATCAAGCTTTGCAGTTCATGTCCTGAGTGACTTAGCAAGGCAATGTCATCAGCGAATCGCAAATTACTTAGGTATTCTCCATTAACTCTTATCCCCAACTGTTCCCATTTCAGGCCCCGGAATACCTCCTGTAAACAGGCAGTGAATAGCATAGGCGGGATCGTGTCTCCCTGCCTGACACCTTTCCTTATTGGAATTTTATTGCTGACTTTATGGAGAACTATGGAGAACAGTACATGAACAAGACCATAGCTGAGATGGTTGCTATGTATGTCGACGCCAAACACAAGGTCTTTGACGTCATCCCGCCTTACCATGGTGTTCGGCCACAACACCGCAGTGCAAGAGACTACCCAGATGACTCCTTTTAGGCTCGCAGGGAGACCACGACCACGCTCGACGCCATGCTCCCGAACGTCGCAGACGAAGGCAACATAGAAGTCGCCGCTTACCTTTAGCGCGCAGAAGGAGCCCGACGACTTGGCCGATTGCGGATCAAAGACCGACAACGCACCGACGCCCGACAATACAACCTACGCCGACGTCACGCGGAATGCAACCCGGCTGGCCGTGTATGGGTGTGGACGCCCATTCGCCGCCGCGGACTGAGTGAAAAGCTTCTGCGCCGCTACTTCAGCCCATACAGGGTCATTCGTCGACTTGGAGAGCTTGACTATACAGGGCGTCTCCCGACGAAGCTACATCACAGCGGCGCCGTTCACGACCAGAATTTGTGCATGTCGTGCGACTAAAACCTTATGGACGCTAACGGACGCTCTGTATTTGCAGTTGTAGCGTTTTTATCTTGTGTGTTTACTTCCTGTAATTTTGCATTCCTTTCTTCGAGTTGTAAAGCGTCGAGCCGAACCTTATTTCAGAGAGGAGTAAAGCCGCGCATCGTTGTAGTTTGTTCGTTCACACTCACATGCGCCGGCAGGTGGCCTTGTCGTTTTGTTTGTCGCGCGTGATGCGACCAGACTATTTTTCCAAATTTTTGTAATTTCTTTCGGTTCCTTATGTTGAAGGTTCTTTGCCAGTTTTAAATTGAGCGCGGGCGAGAGCGGCGGGGATTCTGTCCGACGACCGCCGAGCTCGCTTGTTGCTAACGCCGCCATCGAGCCATGCAGTCCATCGTGTCCGCCGGTGAACACGATAAACGGTTTCTTTTAGAATAACTTTTCTCTGTCTTCCTGACTGGGTAGACACCCGTGAACACTGCGTGACAACATCAAGCCGCCAAGCATATTCTAGGGCACACCGGAAAGCAGAACAAAAGAGAGGCCACTGCCCGATATTGAAGAGAAATGGGACTAGAAAACAAAATAATCATGCCCACAACAAGGCCCAGAAAAAGATTGCAGTTACAACCGATAATTGGATTGCAGATATTCGAAGAAGAGGTCAGCCGGCCCCTGGAAAGTTCTGGAACCACATAAAGACACTTGGTAGCATTTCTAAGAAACGCGTTGCCTAATACAGGATGGCGGCGGTAACGGTATAACGGATGACGACGGTAAGTACATTTGCGAATGAGAAAGAAGTCTGAAGTACATCTGGTCTGTCACGCGGTACACCGCCAAAAGCAATAAATTTAACAGCTGACCATCTCAAAATTTCGGGTGTCGATTCGGCTTCGCAGGCCTAACGCCCTTGCAGGACTTCTTCTTTCATGCGTTTTACAGCATTTGTTCCGAGCCAAACCGTTCAAACGTTGGCAGGGACTGGGCTGCCGGAGGTGCTCTTACGGTAAAGGCCGAAAGAAAGACCCAGCTAACCGTGTCGGGGTGGGAGTTGCGCGATGACCCTCTGCTCAACGGCACGCTAACTTTACTACAGCGTTGGAAATCAGCGAAAAAGCGACGAATTCACACTTGAAAATGCAGCTGTAATCGGTGGGCGAAGGCTGCGTGCTTCAACGAACGGTCGGACGACGCAGCGGAGCTCAACAACTGTCTCATCATCGTCGAATCGATCTGCTTGGCGGTCGTCTGCAAAAACGGGGAATCGGTCGCTAGGAGCAGCCACGCTCCCAGTTTTCTGCAACTCCCGGCACGCAATGCGAGCGAGTCACGCTCGCGTCTCTCGGAGACATCGTTCACTGAAATGAGGCGGAGTGTCAGGAAAATGAGATTTCCCACACGGTAGTAACGCGAATATTATCTGCGATACCTGATGTGGGTACGGGCATAGAAGACGTGTTGTGTTTATGCCGCTACATTCGCATTAGCGCCACACGTAAGCTATAGTGAATGCTTCGTGAAGTCAGGAGGGACATCACTGTATTCAGGCCCTGCAGTGACCACTCTTCTGGGCAATCAGTGTGGCGCGTGGTCACGACGCCATGCCTGACGTCACTTTATTCTTACTACAGCGAACTACAGTACCAGTCGAGTATTAGTACTAGGAGGATACTAGTAGAGTATTGCTTCTACTATTACTACTTGTGTCGACGTGATGACGAAGGAAGTCAAGAGAAGGGCCACTGAGCTCATTCTTGGCACTGCTGATGAGGATTCCATGGGCGGAGAGTCGATCAAACAATTGGCGCAGGGGGTGCAGGTGCTCTTCAGCAGACCTGCTGGCCAAAAGAAGATGGTATCAGTAAGCGAAACCAAACGGCAGACAACGGAGGACGTTGTCAATGAAATGTTGAAAAGACTGCACTGTTCCCGCGGCCGAATAGAATCAGCAGGAATTCGAACGGGCTAAAAGTTGACATGGCTGCCTTCGGAATATCTTCCTCCGCCATTGGAATATGGTGCTAGGCGCGGACGAAATCGATCCTCAAGAAGATGGCCTTGCTGCACAAAACTGTGAAGTCCTGGATATGTGGCAGTGGCTAGCGTTCAGAGATGGCGGGGGCGTTGAGAGCGTGGTAATCGCAACATGGCCACCAGTCCTAGTTTATTTAATATTTTTTTTGCGGGGGGGAAGGGGACCATTTAGGATGGAGAGTCCCAACTGCTAGAACACGGCTTAATAATGCCAAGCTCCAGCATGTGCTCAAATTCGGCACGAGCGATATCGCGCTTGTCTGATGCACGGCGACGTCAGCGGAAAAAGACAGGCCAACCGGTGGTACAATAAAACTTTGGTTGGGCCTAGCTTGTGCGTATTGCCTAAAGGTGAAGGTTGCGCAAACACGGGACGAACCACAAAGAAGAGACACAGAGACACACACAGGCGCTACTAACAACTGGTTTTTTTTTTTCTCCAGAACGCATACTTATACACCTTACCACGCAGGCTGAAACGTTATCTTTAACCACAGTAGTCATGCCAAGAGTTGTTAACGAAGACGCGAACGCAAAAAATTGATTTCAGCTGCGTACAGAGCCACGGACGTATCACTAACACAGTCTACTGCTTTTTCTTTTATGTGGAAGGCTTAGCCAGCCGCACGTGTTCGTTTTTGCTTTTGCCAAGTATCACGGTCTCGTCAAATCGCTGTGCACAATTGCGGCAAGAACTATGGTGGGACACAAGGTGTGCCCCTTTGTCTGTGCTATTATTAACTTTATTCGCATGCTCTTTGAGTCGCTCGTTTATGCACCGCCCTGTCTGCCCGATGTCTAATTATCTGCCTAATAAGGCACAGAACATCATACATCCCTTGCACTGCTAAAAACCCTAGCTGCTATAACAACAACTTCTGAACGAAACGACGCCCACCGCTTCCCGCAATGTCCGAGCGCCCCGGTGCTTCTGCTGCAATATTGGCTGCACTACAAGCCAGAAGATTACGGCACCCGGCTCCTAGAGCCAAAGAGACAGAATGGAGAATATTTACCAACTATATACAAGAAAAATCGGGCCACCCTTCAGGCTTCCGCATTCGCTCGCTTCTGGCTTGGTGTTCTCCGTGGACGGCTCGGTTTCGCTTTCCATGTGAGGAACTCGTATGTTCACGTTCCAAGGGTGTATCGATGAAGTGGCCATCAAAAGCGTAGCATACACGGCAATTCCCTCATTTTGCTATTCCGCTTATCTCGCTGTCAAGAAAGCATATTAGCTTTGCTAGCAACTCCGAATTTGGATCAGGCCTAACGCTGTTTAAGTCCGGGCGGGCATTCCATGAACCGAACTAAGGGTCGTCCCTTGTCCCTATAGCTTGGCCCACGTTGGGCGCCATTGTGGAAATACTGGGGAGTACGCCTTCCGCCCGTCCCGCACTCCCACACCGCGGACGCAGCGTTCCCGCTCGCTAACCGCGGAGGGGTTCGTGCTCGAGGGAACAAAGGCAGGTATGACAAAGCGTGAACACTCATATGCTATTTATTACACTTGCAATGAATACATAGAGCGGGCCAACTAGCTACAAAACATCAACGAGTCATTCCTCGGAAATAGAAGGCTACGTAAGAAGGGCTTCCGACTTACCGGCTGGAACAGGGTCGCAATTTCCGAGGTATCGGCGGCGAAAGTTTGCACGGGCCGACAATGGCAGCCGGGTTTACCCGTGCGCGCCGTATTCTTGGGGCAAAGCCATCCCCTAGCATTTGCTGGGGGAGGTGACGAGAGCGCACGTTTGCTGCGCTCGCTTCGCTGCCGGGAACTAAAAGTCCAGCGGCAAGGCACAACAGATCCCCGTGCGCCTGCCGCGGAAGGTGACGAGAGCGTGCCGCTGCAACCTGCTCGCGACGCTGGCCGGATCCCGAAGAGATACTCAGCGGCTCTGCGGAGCTCCGCGTAGCCTTCGAGGTGGCGCTCCCGTCACTGCTTCCGCTTACCCCGTGAGGGAAACTTGCATATTATTATTTCACATACAGTACATATAGTACAAATCATTATTTTAGGGCAAACGAAAGCTAAGTTTGTATAAAGTTTTCAGATGACGTTGTCGAGTAATGCGCATGCTGGCCGACTGCGTCGATTGGTCGTTTTATGAGCGCAAGATGGCTAGGATATCAAACGGGCTTTAGTGAATTCAGACTCCATATTGCGCCCAAAGATTTCAGGATCGCCATGTATACCGTTTAAGGAAGCAACAAAAATTACAGCCGGGCAGCTTGACTTTATTTTCGCCACCTCTTTAATGAAGTAAATCGCGGGTACACTTTTTTCTTCCCTTCTTGGTCTCTACCACATCTCTATTATAGCCAGCGCTGTAATGTCCAGAACGGTATGTCAACTGGCTCTCATAGCATTTGTCGCTTTGGGACGTTAACCCCATAAACCCAATCAACCCAAACCTAATATTCCCCATAACATCATTTCGTGCATATTTTGAAAGGGTCAGAGTTGCAGCTAATCAACGCGCCCTCGAGGTCTTCACGGATTGTTTTTGACATCATTACTACGTCTGGCAAAGCACAACGTCTTCGCGCAAACGGTTTCGGTCAGCTGTTTTCACGGTTTAAAAGGTACGCTTGTCCGCGCTGAAATAAATTTTCTTTCTCTCGTTTTTTTTTGCAGCCATAAAAGAAACCAGTTTATATAAGTATTCTCTGCTAGATATTATCCGACAAGGCACTACATCCCTGTCTTCTACAGCAACGCTGATACTGCGATCGACCACAGTTCTCGATTGCACGCACCACTGTGGGAGCGTCCAGACGGTTGAAAGTGTCCGCTTGAGTTTCGAGAGCGGTCTGTCTGTGTTTCTTCCTTTTTAAAAGCCCTGTTTAACATATGTCTGTTGCAACTAATTAATATATCTACTAGTTACCGACGTCGCAAGTAACGAATTGTTATGAGGGGGTTTATTGTTACAAGGAACCGTACTACGTTCAGAAGAATCCACTGGTGGGCGAGTTGGTTTGGGAGTTCTTAAAACAGAGGGCACGAGTCGGAAGACAGTCCGAAAGAAACAGGCACGGCGTTTCCGTCTCGTGAGCTTTGTTTTAAGAAGTCGTACTAAGGTAAGGTATTCTCAAGAAGCTCACCGATACCTAACCGGTTCTCACCTACGAGGCAAAAAAGTGGGAGCTGACGTAAAGGGTTGAACTTAAACTGAGGACAACACCGCGATCTATGGAGTGCAAAATCATGGGTGCAACGTTAAGGGCAGGAAGAGGGCAGAGTAGGTCAGGGAACAAGCGCGGCTTAAAGATATTCTCGTCGAAATCAAGAAAAATAATGGGCTTGGGCCGGGAATGTAGCGCGAAGGCAAGATATCCGATGGTCAGTAGCGTAAAATAATGAATTCCAAGAGAAGACAAACGTAGCAGGGGGCGGCAGAAAGTTAGGTGGGCGGATGAGATTAACAAGTTTGCGGGGATACGGGGGCCGCAACTGGCACAGGAAAGGGCTAATTAGAGAGACATGGGAAAGGCCTTTGTTCTGCAGAGGGAGCAGTCAGGCGGATGATGATGATGATGATGACCAGCAACATACAAAAATATAAAATATAAAATCTATACATGCCTTGATGAACAGAAGCATACCAGTGGTTGATCATCATCATCATAATCATCATCAGCGCGACTGAAGGAAAAATACGTCTCCCATGTCTCGCCAATTAACCCTGCCCTGTGCTAGCCGCGGCCACCTTATCCCCCCAAGCCTCTTAATCTCCTCCGCCCACCTAAGATTCTGCCACCCCTTGCCACGCTTGCCTTCTCTTGGAATCCAGTCCGTTACCTTTAAGGACCAGCGGTCATCTTGCCTTCGTATGACATGCCCTGTCCAAGCCCACTTCTTCCTCTTGATTTCGCCTAGGATGTCATCAACCCGCGTTTGTTCCCTCATCCTCTCTAACCCTTTTCCTGTCTCTTAACGTTATGCCTTTGCATAGCTTGCTGCGTTGTGCCTAATTTAAGCCGAACCCTTTTCGTTAGCCCAAGCGTTTGTGCCCCAGAGGTCAGTTAAACTTAGACTCTACAGCCGAGTAACTGTGAAAGCCACTAGAAGGATCAGGCGAAACACTCAAGCCTCCCGTTTTGCTCTTCGCTCGGATAATGTGCTCTCCTCCTCTCCTTCCGCAGTGCCGAAGAGCGGAGGCCCCAGCATGTGCCTTAGCTGGCGACGTGGTTCTGCGAAGGCGTGGCCGCAGGACTGTCGGCGACATCTGGCACCGCTGTGCCAGACTCCGGCCCCAGGTACGCCCCTACTTTTCTCGTCTGCGGGAATTTGTTGATCTCCGTCCGGATAAGCGTCTTCGTTGGCACGGAGCTGTCGACTCAGCGTGTGGAATGCCGGCGCCTTTTCGTTCAAAGCAGTTATTAGAGCTAAAGCTGTTGTACCGAGACCTTCACGGCGGATTCCCAGCGTAGACCGTCAACATCTGGTCACATGGTGGTCAAGGATCCACCTTCATGTGACAGTCACGTGACTAGCCCCATCCACGTGATCATCGCCACCCACGTGATCTATACGCACAGTGGGTTGCCATAAGGTCTCTGAATTCAGTTTCCCTCACAGGGACAGCTTTAGGCGAGTTTTGTGCTCATACGTAGCAGACCGTAGGCACTCGGTAGTTCTTCTCCACCGTAAGCAGGGCACATACCCACGCGAGGGGATTGGACGAGGTACGGTGGTGAATGCAAATGAGGTATATGTGCGGAGAAAAAAATAAGTATAATACCAGAACGACCGAAATTAGAAAATTTAAATAGATAATGAAATAGATAATTAAATAGAATATTAAATCATAATTATACAAGTACCACAGACCACTCGTATCACTGCATATAACAGCATCTGCATGAACATATTACTTACAATGTATAAAATTGCACCCTTTTGTGTGAAAAATGCTCTTTCGTTATGTGTTTTATTTTCTGTTATCTGTGTTTTTTCTCCCATACTCATGTAATTACTTGCAAATAACAGTGTTTTTAATGCATACCATTCCATTTGTATTCGATTTGTACCTTACTATGTGCCCATCCTGTAAAAATCCCAATGGGATTGACAGTATCTGAAATAAATAAATAAATAATAAATTAAGTAGAGAAAAACTTGGGTCGTAAGTTAACACCTAGGTATTTAACCGTCTCCACCTGCGAAATTGGGGTGGAACGGTAGACTAGCGAGATGTACAAAGGTGTGTCTGGAGGAAATACCAGCAGGCCACACTTGCTGACATTAAGTGATAAATTAATTGGGTCCTTGTTCCCTTTCTTTTTCGTTGCTCATTCACTATTATCAGCATAACTATGTCCTGTGGCAAACAAAGGCCCATCCTGTATTCCTGCAATGGCTCCTTCTCCTGTGCCAGCTGCTGTTGGCCCCTGCTGCATTTACCTCCTCGTGTGATTCTGGTTATCTCGCCTTCGCTTTACATGGCTTGGCAGTACCCATTCCATCGTGACTTCCGCCACCGTGGTGGCTCTGTGAAATTGGCGTTCGGCTCCAGTGCCAAGCTCATGGGTTGCATCCCATATGTCGATTAAGGTCAAATACAAAATCACCTGTACGCTCTGCGATGACAGTAAAGAACCCTAGTGTTGGTCAAATGTTTAGGGGAATCCCCCAAGGCGGAGTAGATTTGTAATAAGGGAGTAATCACTCATTGACATCCGCCCAAGCGCAGCCATACGACTACAAAGGAAAGCTATACAGCTTTCTCAGAAACTTTGCTGTTAAAGAAAAATTCGTCCTGTTCCAGGGTTCGAACCCGGGACCACCGCTTCACCGGAGCAGTCGCTTTACCAATTGAGCTAACCGGGACGGCAACCTCATTGTAGGGCGAGAGCTAATTCGTCAATAACTCGAAGTGGGAACTGTGCTGGTCAAATGTTTAGGAGAATCCCACAAGGTGGAGTTGATTTGGCCGTACGGCTGCGCTCGGGTGGATGTCAATGAGTAATTACTCCCTTATTAAAGAATCCTAGGCGGCCTACGCCGCCCCTCTTTGCCCATGTGTCGCTTCGGAACGTTGAACTCCACAATAATGATAATAATAATCGTATCAATTTCGGTTTAATGGGATATCCTAAACTCTCGCTTGCTCCGTCACCCATTTTGCTACCTCGTTTCTTTTAATGTCACACCTATTACTTTCGTTTTCGTGGCGACCTGCTTTGTACTGAGTCTAATTTAATCTAATTTTAACACTTTTCGTTAGCCTCCATGTTTCTGCCTCACAGGTGACTACCGGTTACTTATAGCTGTTATACTACACTGTTCTCTCGAAAGATACCGGTAAACTGGCATTCATGACCTGATAGGGCACCGGTAACATACATTGGAGACCCAGAGAAGTGAGAATTTTCACTAATTGCATGCAGTTGTCCCTTTAAGCATAAAGGGGCTCTGAAGTTCTTTCCGAGGAGAGCACACTAACTAGCTCAATCACTGCACTGTCTTGTCATGAACACCTCAGCCAAATAATGCATTTATGCATGCAGAGGAGAACGCACAACCATGCGCGAAAGTTGGCGAGCCCTTTCCGGAGACTTTTTCATGCTTGCAGCCTCCTCCGTCGAACCGCTCATGCGTCTGCCATTTAAGAGATGGCTATTGGTTAGATTCAGACGTCAGGCAGCTATCGTGGCCGCAGCCAATAAGTCGCGTAGCTCCGGCGGGTCAGGAAGCTCCGCCCCCGGAGGCGGGGCCGACAGAGGAGCGCCGACCTTTCCAGCGTGCAAAAAGTGACGAGAGGAGAAGGAAAGGCAAGAATGCGCTGAAATTCCTATTTTGACTACAAATAACTCACCTTCCACAAAGTGCGTTAAAAACAATTCTGGATAATATTCGTGATAATATACGCTTTCACATCACAGGCATACCGCAACTTTAATAGAGCGTTTAACAGTACCTTTTGCTGGGCTAGTTGGTGTGACATCGTGTTCAGGAAAGTAAAAAAGGGCTAAATTTACACAAACAACACAGAAAGACTGACAGGACGGGCGCTGACTCCAACTGAGTTTATTGAAGGCCACATGTTGCATATACGTAGCCCGAAGAAGGTGAACGCATGCGCACTTCTTACATGACACACACAAACGCACGCACGCATGACCACACACACACGGACGAAAACTTCTCATAATCGTGTATTTTTTAGCAAGTTATACTCACTTTCTCGTACGGAGATAAAAGTGGTGCTGACGTACATGCCACCCCTCTCTTTGATAAAAAAGGATTCTGCCAGTTCGCGAGCTAATCTATCTTTACTTCTAGCTAGAATTTTAATCTCGTCAAGTCGTGGTACAGAGCTCTTTTTATTTTCATCAATGCAAGAGCAGCAATGGGCGGGTAGGCTTTCGAACGAATCTGATGCGTTCCCTAACGACCTTCTATAACCCCTTTCAGAGCACGTTTAAATGACGACCACTGCACACAGTTGAAGCTGTTTAAGTTCAATCAAGGATCACGGAGAAACTTGCGGACGCTAGATGCAGAGTTTCCCAGCGGGGAGCGCGCGTAATTTCCTTCTTCACTGGCGCTTTCCTCACTCGCTCTAGGAGGAAGCCAAGTGGCTTCCGGAGGAGGGTATCGCTGGGACAGAATGAAAGATTGGCCGCTGGCTGCACGCGAAGCTCTGCCGAAGATTGGCGGCCAAGAAAAGGAAACCGCAAGCTGCAGCAGCTCGTTGTGCCAACGACGTAACCGGAGTGGAACAGGAGAAAGGTCAAGGCCGATGGACGGCTTGCACGGCGACTTCCTTTGTTTACCGCGGGGCGTCTTCGCGTGCCGCTGGCCGGCTTGCATGCGTTCTCTGCACGGAAGGAAGTCGCGTGACTGGCCTCCCATTACGGCGCCTTTCTACAACACTGCGAGCCTCAGGAGGAAGTCGCGAGGCACGCTAACAAGCGCAGGTGGGGAAGCAGTACGCAATATGCAGAGGTCATTGTTGTGCACTGCAGCGAAGGCCAAGCTCGTCGCCCAGGGTGGCAGGAGGGATGCATTTCCTCGACGTCGTGACGCCTGTGCTCAGCTTATTCGAGCACTCAATCGAAAAGCGTGACTCGGTCTCGTTTGGTGACGAAGCTCAACGGGAGTTGTCGACGGACTTTTCACGTTCGGCAGAACCGCGCAGCGTTCCGGATGTGAAGGTCAACAGATAAAAAAGAAACAAGTGGTTTCCTTCTTACTTCAAGAGCTCGCCGGTCGAAGGACATTTCGTCCATGCTCGCCTTGTTTTGGGTCTCCATGAAGCGCTCTCCTTCTGATAGGATATCGCGACGAATAATACAGCCTGCGGCGAGCCACGTACACCATAAGCATGAAAGATAGAAGCAGAACTTCCCTGACGTTCCGTTTTCGCACACCCCACCCGTCGGGAATAGTCACTCGCTCATCCCAGGCCGAAAGGCCGCGCATGATGCCGGAACCACTGTCAAGAGCGCTTTCAGCCGCAGACAGGCCACAGTGTCCTTGCGCACCAGTTCTTTGTAACCAAAAAAGACCCGAACGAACGCAGGCAGACGTTTCTTCCTGGTTCACGGAGTAACGAAATCAGTGGAGCAGTGCGTCGCGCGCACAGTGGGAGAACGACGTTTCGGGGCCCGTACGGATCCCCTTGATCACATAGAGCGCTGCATGAAACGACAGTGGGTTATATACGGCTAAAATTTCCTAGTGAGCGATTGTAAATTTCCGGCAGATTACCACGTGTTCTGTTAAGAGCATGCTTTGTGCTATGTATATGGAATGTATGTGGATATGGATACGGGGCAATGATGCTGCAGCAACGATGGGTTATCTTGAGAAATATATCTTTTTAACAGAATTTGAGATGTAAAATTTGGAGAAAAATAAATTTTCAACAAGCTTGAGAGACTTTTAAGAAACGAAATTGTCGCACTTTTTAACGCGACAGCGCTGAGGGCCCCGTGTCGCAGAAAAGCCGGTGTCGTCGTGGGCGGCGTTGGACGTGAGCGAAAAATCCCAGAAGGATTAATAAACTAGTCTTTCGGGTCGTAGCTTGGATTAGACTACAAGGTTTTGACTGATCTAGTGTACTGACGGCCAGGACGTCCTGTGGGATGCAATACTTGTCAGGCAGTCTTTGGACGCTACGAAAATGAGGCTACCTTCAGATTTGGTTGTAGCGAGCTTACTCTCAACACGCGTCTTCGGGTATAAATCGTGTTTAGCCCGATTTTTACGCAATCTATTCTGGGTGCCAAAACCTGGTACAATCGGGCTTGACCCGGAGAGGATGGGCCTTATGTGTCTCGACAATTGAAGCGGAGAGCTCGGCTACTCGGAGGCTAGCTGGCACTAGAGAAATCTTTTTCTAGAGAAAAGTTTTTTTTTTTCTAAATATAGCACTCTGGCTCGAAAGAGCACTGCCACCGCGCTGCGAATGCTACAGCAGGCAGCCACGCTGTTCTTTTGCCACCCCCTCCCCTCCCCGCAACGCACAGGAGGTCAATCAATCAATCATTCGAGAGATTGATTGATTAATTTGTGAATAATACTCGACAATACACCATATTCACACTGTCAATCGGGTGATAGAGAAATAAGCATAACGTTGCCAACCGCCTTCATCGATCACGTGAAAGCATCTGACCTAGTGGATACATCAGCAGTCATGCAGGCATTGCGGAATCCGGGTGTAGAAGAGCCTTGTGTGAAAATACTTTTAAGAGATCTATAATGACTGCACAGCTGTCATAGTACTTCATAAAGTCAGCAATAAAAATGCAATAAGAAAGAGTGTCAGGCAAGGGGACACGTTCTCGCCAACGCTATTCACCGTCTCTTTAAATTGGGTGTTCCGAGGCCTGGATTGGTAAAGTTTGGGATAAGAGTTAATGGAGAATACCTAAGTAATCTGCGATTTGCTGATGACATTGCCTTCCTAACTTTTTCAGGAGATGAACTGCAAAAGCATGATCAATGAGTTAGACAGGCAGAGCAGAACGGTGGGGCTAAAAATTAACATGCAGAAAACCAAAGTTATGTTCAACCGTCTCGCAAGCTAACAGCAGTTAACATTTGCTACCGAGGAGCTGGAAGTAGTAGAGAAATATTTAGAAGATTAAGAACGAGTGGCGCATATGGCAGGTTCTCTCAGATCATGAATAGCAGTTTACCAATATACCTCAAGAGAAAAGCATACAACACCTGCATCTTACCGGTACTCACCTACGGGGCAGAAACGTGGAGACTAACGAAAACGGTTCAGCTTAAGTTCAGTACAACGCAGTGAGCTATGCAAAGAAAAATTATCGGTGTAACGTTAAGAGATCGGCAGCGGGCGGAGTGGGTGAGGGAACAAATGCGTGTTAATGACATCCTAGTTGAAATCAAGAGGAAGAAGTGGGCTTGGGCAGGGCATGTAATGCGAAGGCGAGACGGAGTGGATTCCAAGAGAAGGCAAGCGTAGCATGGGGCGACAGAAAGTTAGGTGGGCGGATGAGATTAAGAGGTTTGCGGGAATACGGTGCCCGCAGCTGGCGATGTACAGGGTTAACTGGAAAGACATGGGAGAGGCCTTTGCCCTGCAGTGGGCGCAGTCGGGCTGATGATTTATACGATAAATCAGGTGGCAGAGAAATGTGCAGAGTGCATTCAATGCCTATAAATAGCTTTTTTTAGTTTAAGGGAACGCATTGGATGGCATTGCGTACCCGAGTTGTGGAAGGGGCATTTTGAAAATACTGGAGAATATCTATAACGGTCGCAAAACGACCATAGTCCCCAACGGAAAAGAGATCTAATTCCTCCAGGAAATGCGTGGCAGTGAGACGCGCTTTACATGGGGCATTCAGAGAACTACATTTGGAAGAGTTGGGGTTTGAAAATGGGAAATACCTTATTAATTTCTTATTTACTGATGCCATAGACCTGCTAAGTAACTCAGGAGACGTGCTTACAATGAATGAGGTCCCAGGCAGGCAAAGCAAAACGGTGGGCGTGAATATTGTTACGCGGCGGCCAGCCGAAGAATGAGACGTGGTGAACCATGGGCAAGAGATGATTTAATGGCCGCTGGCCTAGCGCGAGCACTCCGTCCCGCGCCACTGCCAGCTTCGTCTTCGTCACACTACCCGGGGCCTCCGAGCGATCGTCCCGATCGGTGACGAACAGACGGCGAAATGGCGATGGTCTTGAGTGGGGGGTTGAACAGGATGTAGAAGATGGTGCAGTGCTGGCCGCCACGATGAGAAGGATGAGAGAATGAGTCCCGGTCCACAAAGCATCCGGGCCGGAGGGTGCCAGGAGCTGACGGCCGAGGTCCGTGGACGCACCGGACGGCAGGGGCAGGGGGGCGGTGTCTTCATGTGTGGGCAGGGTCTTGGGTCGGTCGGGTCTTGGGTCGGTCGGGTCTTGGGTCGGTCGGGTCTTGGGTCGGTCGGGTCTCGGGTCGGTCGGGTCTCGGGTCGGTCGGGTCTCGGGTCGGTCGGGTCTCGGGTCGGTCGGGTCTCGGGTCGGTCGGGTCTCGGGTCGGTCGGGTCTCGGGTCGGTTGGGTCTCGGGTCGTCGTGTCTTGTGGTCCGGGCGGGGGACGGGGCTGGGGTGAGCGGCGAGGTCGGTTCAGGTCTGTATCCGAGTTGGAAAGAACGTGGCAACAGCATGATGTCCAGAACAAGAAGAACGTGTGTTTATTGAAGCGTGCCGATTATATAGCCCGCTAGTGATAACAGGCAGCTCGCACCGCGCATATCAGCGACAGAGACGCACCGTCATATACGTGCCTGATACATCTTTTCGCGGGAACAAACAAAAACAGTTGCAGCAACAGGGATTAGTTAAGCGCACTGATTAAATTCCTCGTCATAGCAAAGGCGTTGCGGGGCCCTCCTGTTCCGGTACGATCTCCTTAATGCTGGTGGCTGCACGGCACCCGGAGGCGAGCTTCCCGCTGTATTGGCCGCGCACGGTGGTTCCCCAGCAGTCCTTTGCGGCCCACCCGAGGCCTGCGATGCGAGGCAGGTACCAGGCGACGAAGGCGAGGCAGGTACCCGGGGGTTGTCGATTGGCCCACTTGTGTCGCCACCGTCGTCACTGCTCGTCTCGGCATACCGCTCTCGCGTCTCTGCGAGATGTCGCCGGTTACGTCGCAGAATTCTTCCATCTTCCGTTAGAAGCTGGTACGACCTTGGAGCCGGAGCGCTTACTACCCTCGCCTTCCGGGCCCACGTTGTAGTTCCTCGCAGCCTTACCACGTCGCCTCGAGAAAGCTTCGGCAACGGTTTGCCCTGCGTTTTCTGGCGATGCTTCTCTACCTTGCTGCGCGGCACTTCTTCAAAGTCGGGAAGGTTGGCTCGCAGGCGTCTCCCTTGCAAAAGTTCCCCCGGGGATCGGCCGTCTTCGAGTGGTGTTGATCGATAGGCCAGCAGGCCTTGCCAGAAATCGTCCCCGGAATCCTGGGTTTTCTTCAAGATGCGTTTGACCACCTGCACACCTTTTTCAGCCAAACCATTTGACTGAGGGAAATGGGGACTCGAAGTCACATGTGTAAAGTCATAGTTCTGTGCAAACACGGCAAACTCGTGGCTCGAAAATTGAGGACCATTGTCCGTGCACACTTCTAGTGGCACGCCATATCTTGCGAAGATAGCGCTGAGTGCAGCAATTGTAGCCCTTGCACTAGTGTCCTGAAGTTGCTGCACCTCTGGGAAGTTAGAAAATGCATCGTAAGCAACCAGGTACGAGTCTGCAGCAAAGAAAAAGATGTCCACTCTCACCCCGTACCATGCACATCGGGGAGTTGGCCGCATGAGGAGCGGTTCTTTTGCGTGCGCGTAAGCGAATTTCCTGCAGGTTGGACAGCTAGCTGCCAGAGAAACAATCTCACTGTTAAGGCCCGGCCAGAAAACAAGACGACGTGCCCTCTCTTTACATTTTTGCATGCCAAGGTGTCCCGCATGAATTCTAGACAGAATTTTCTTTCGCATGCTCTTTGGTACGACCACTTTGGAGCCTTTAAAAACTATTCCATTAACCACAGAAAGGTCTTGTGTAAAAGGCTTGAGTTCACCCTCCACTGGTTGGCCCCTTGACAGACTTTGCACCACGGCTTGCAGACAGTCGTCGCACGCCGTTTCTCTCTGCAGTTCGCGCTGCGTCGTTGGCGTCACCATATAACCCAGGGATTCGACTGCGTGAATTTCCACTTCATCCATGCCAGTGTCTTGGCGGCTGCTGCTGTTGCCATCAGCCGTGGATCGTGATAACATATCTGCTAGAACCAAGTTCTTGCCGGGAATGTACTGCAAACAGAAGTCATACATAAACAAGCGCAAAAAAAATCTTTGCAGGCGAGGTGGCATGTCATCGATTGCCTTTTCCGCAATTGATAAGAGTGGCTTATGGTCAGTTTCTATTAGCAGTTGTCGCCCGTAGACAAACTGATGGAACTTTTCGCAACCAAAGCAAATGCCAAGGGCCTCCTTTTCAATTTGAGCATACCTCTGCTCTGCTTGTGTTAAAACACGGGACGCGTATTCCACGGGTCGCCATTCATCAGAATGACGTTGCAGAAGGGCCGCCCCTACCCCGTTCCGCGAAGCGTCGCATGTAATCTTTGTGTCCCTTCGAGCATCAAAGATTGCGAGCACGGGAGCGGTAGTCAAAACTTGCGTTACGCTTTTCCACTCTCTAGCGTGGTTTTCAGTCCATTGAAAATCGGAGCGACATTTGATAAGATCCCTTAATAACGCCGTTCTTTCCGACAGCCGCGGCACGAATTTCCCAAAATAGTTGAGGACACCCAGCATACGTTGAACCTCCGCTTTGCTTGTTGGTTCTGGCATGTCAATCATTGTTTTAACGAGCTGTGCGTCAGGAGATATGCCATTTCCGGTTATTATGTCACCGAGGAACTTTACTTCGGTCACATTGAACTTGCACTTCTGCGCATTGAAAGTCAACCCAGCTTCTTCGACCGCTTTCAGGACAGCTACTAGTCTGTCATCGTGTTCTTGTCTCGTTGAGCCCCACACCAGAATGTCATCAATATATACTAGCACGCCTGGCAGCCTGTCTAGAACTTGCGTCATTGTTTGGTGAAACACTTCCGGTGCAGATGATATTCCAAACGGCAACCGCAAAAATCGGTACCTCCCAAAAGGTGACGAGAAAGTACATATCTTTGATGTTTCTTCGTCTAGCGGTATCTGGTGGTACCCCGAGTTAGCATCCAAGCAACTGAAGTACTTCGCGCCCGCCAACTTAGCTTCCAAGTCTTCTCGTCTCGGGAGGGGAAAATGCTGCCTCTTAATGTGCCGATTGATCTGCCTGGGATCCAAACAAACTCGCAAACCGCCATCTTTTTTCTTGACGACAACCAGTGGGCTTACCCAGTCAGTAGGCTCATTCACTTTCACAATGATGTTGGCTCGTTCCATTCTTTCGAGTTCCTTTTTGAGAGGCTCCTCCAGCGCCAAAGGCACCCGGCGGGCTGGCTGCACGACCGGTACTGCTCCAGGTTCCAGGACCATGTGATATGGCTGCTTCAAGCAACCAAGTCCTTCGAAAATATGCCTATAATTCTTGAGAGAACCATGTTTAGGAGGCGTATTTATAACATTCACGGCACGCTGAACCAGTCCCAAAGCTTCACTGGCGTCCAGTCCGAGTATAGGCTGACGACCGTTTTTCACAATGAAAAGCTTCACTACCGTGTGGGAATTTCCAACGCGTACAGTTGCCGACAATGTCCCAAAGCACGTAATAACGCCGCCGTTATATGCCCGTAGTACTGTGCTCGTCGGAGTTAGTGCTCCAGCTGATGGCAGTTTTCGATAGACTGAAAACGGTAAGAGGCTCGCTTGCGCCCCTGTGTCTATTTTGAAGGCAATTTCCTGACCGCCGACTTCAGCATTTACAGTCCACTCATTCGTGCCACTTTTAATTCCTACGTCTAGTACGTCAAAGTCGTTCTCCGGAAGTGTGTCGACTTCGCTCACTTCTTTTGACTTCCTACAGCAGACAGCAAAGTGGTGAAACCTACCACACACGTAGCACCTTTTACCAAATGCTGGGCATTGCTTCGGTTTGTGCTTGCGATTACACTTTCTACACTGCCATTGCTCCCCGTCGCACTTGGGCTCTTTACTCTGTACATGCTGCAAGTCTGTGCGCCGCCTTGAAACAAAATCCACACAACTCTCTTCTTTACGCCACACCTCTTTTTGTTGTGCTACTGATTCTGCAATTTTGCACATCTCCTCCGCTTTTGCTAACGTCAATCCTTTCTCTTGAAGCATCTTCTCCAGTAATCTAGGACTGTTGGTACCAAAGACGATCTGGTCTCTTACCATTGAGTCGTGTAACGTCCCAAAGTTACATTGTGAAGCTTGCTTCTTCAGGTCACGTAAAAATTTTTCGAATGGCTCTCCTTCCGCTTGGTTCTTCGTGCGAAAAAGGTACCGCTCATGCACCTCGTTGCTCACCTCTGTGCAGTAGGCGTCGAACTTTCCTATCAAGGTGCTGTAGTCATCCTTGTTCTCGCCCGACTCGAACTTAAAATTGTTGAACACATCGAGTGCCTCGTCACCGGCGATGCTCAGCAGGAGCGCAGCTTTCGAAGACTCACTTCTCGGTTGGTCCTTGACTGCCGACGCTTGCAGGACAATCTCAAATTTCTGCTTGAAACGCTTCCATGATGCCGAGACACTCCCTGCCAGACGCAGCGGTTCCGGTGCGACCAGCCGTTCCATGCTTCGTCCGCCGTCGGTGTAGCTAGATCGTCTTAGCCACTTCTGACACCATGTATCCGAGTTGGAAAGAACGTGGCAACAGCATGATGTCCAGAACAAGAAGAACGTGTGTTTATTGAAGCGTGCCGATTATATAGCCCGCTAGTGATAACAGGCAGCTCGCACCGCGCATGTCAGCGACAGAGACGCACCGTCATATACGTGCCTGATACAAGGTCAGGCGGGCTGGGGCACGGCCGTGCGGCGCGGACCAGGCACTCACGGCCGACGTCCACGGCAGGCGCAGGACACCGAAGCTCCGGGACCAGGATGGCGATGAAGGGACCCCAGCACCTCACACCAAATGTTACGCGGCGGCCAGCCGAAGAATGAGACGTGGTGAACCATGGGCAAGAGATGATTTAATGGCCGCTGGCCTAGCGCGAGCACTCCGTCCCGCGCCACTGCCAGCTTCGTCTTCGTCACAATATTAATACGAACAAACCTAAAGCAATGTTCAACAGCAGGCTAGAAAGGGAACCGTTTACAATGGGCAGGGAAGCATTGGAAGTGGTAACTGAATATATCTACATTGGGCAGCTAGTAACCGCTGACGCGGACCACGAGAGCAGAATAGCTAGGAGAATAACAATGCACACTCATTTGACAGGCATGCAGGCAGCATGAAAAAAAATATGCCAGTGGAAATTGAATTTAAAGTTTTCCCTTTCCCCTCAGTTCAAACGCGCCACGTGCACCCTGAGGAGGGCTGGTTGCTGCCACTCTGAAATTAATTTCAATTTAGCATTGCACAGGGGATCCGTGAGAAAAATTCGACATCGACGCACGCTGGTTGCATCGCATATCGGCCTGTGTATGACGACACATTCATTTGGTTTTCCGCCTTTTCTAGTTGACTATACCCCCTTTTCGGTAAGCGTGGTCTTAAGATTGCCGTATAGTCTACCGTTGCACGTTAACTCAAATTTTTGCTCGGTGTCCCTCGAACCAAACATTGTTTGGCGCGCATCCCGAGTTTTATCCTCAACAGATTTGCAAATCTGTCGAACGGGTAGTTCGCACGTCCATTCATCCCAACTTACGTCCTCATCTTCATTATCAGCTTAACTACGTCCACTGCAGAGAAAAGGCTCTTCCATATCTCTCCAATTAACCCTGTACTTAATAGATTAAGAACTTTCCGTGGATTCACTTCGTCCCCTCAAGCTTCATAATCTCATCCGCCCACGTAACTGTCTCCTGCCCTCTGCGACGCATACCTTCCCTTAGAATCCACTCCGTTACCCTTAAGGAGCAGCGGTTATGATTGCCTTCGCATTACATGCCCTGGCCAAGCCAATTTCTTCCTCTTGATTTCAACTAGGATGTCATTAACCCGCGTTTCTTCCCTCACCCACTCCGCCCTCTTCCAATCTCTTAACGTTGCAGCTATCATTTTTTCTTTCCACAGCTAGCTGAGTTGTCTTCAACATAAGTTGAGCCCTTTTCGTTACCCTCCAAGTTTCTGCCCCATAGGTGAGTACCGGAAAAATTACCCGTTTTAATTGTGTCCTCAAGATCACGGGCCCTGCATATGGTACGCACTGTGTTTAGCGCCGCGGTTACTCTGCCTTTATCCCGTTAATTCTGGAGTCTCTCGTAGCTCTTTTGTGTGTTCAAGTGCTCAAGGATGCCCAGGAATTAACCCCCCCCCCCCCCCCCCGAGTAATTTCATAAATCGTTGTGAGGTTCTCCCTCGTACCTGTTGTCATTTCCAATCCAACCTTCCCAGAACCCCTTGTAAACCGCGGGTAGGTATTTTGTCCCTGTGTTCTCGGTGTTCTCTCTTAGAGATGCTTTATTTTTGTATCCGCGTAAACATTTTTGGTTGTGAAGAAGTCAGCGAAAAAAAACGGGCGAGGGGCAGAAGAGAGGACACATAAGACGTTAACGAGGTCTACTACCAACAGTTTATTCATATTGTCGTACCAGGTATATAAAAAGGAAACGGCGAGCATGCGCGTAGACAGCGCAGATAAGGCACAGTAGTCTACAAACAGGTTATTTAAAAAAAGGTATCTAAAAAATTCAGGGGGCACTTTGGCTCTCTAAACTGCTGCAAGGCAAAGCATATCCTGGCGCACTGTTTTTTTTTCATATTTTATTACGTTATTTTTTATTTTGTTTATTTTCTTATTTTATTTTCATTCTTTTTATTTTATTTATCAAACCAGTTGATATCCCCTCTGGATCTCGTAGAGGGAATTGGGTTGAAGATTATTGTTGTAGGATGCTTGTCCTTTTACAGATTCCAATTGCTCAATCACATTGCCAGAGGACACTTCTGGAGAGGTTAATTCTTTATAACAATTAAAAGCACAAAGGAAGATATAAGCAAGGAGAAAACATATCTACACTTGACTCACTCGACGTCACGAAACCAGCCCTCGGTCCTGCCGAAACAGCCGGTTTTAAACCCTATGTCCCCGCCCTCGGTGGGGAGAATAACCAATCAGTTAACTGCACAAACATCCACCCAATAGATTATTGGGGAAAGGAAAACATCACCAATCAACAATTCAGAAAGGACAACACAACCAATCAATGATTGGGGAAAGAAGGTAACTCATCGCGACACCGTACACATATGTACACTTTCTACCATCACGATTTTGGAAACTTATCTTTCCTGCTGCGAGCTTCGCGAACACTCTCACTTTCCCAACGTCCGTTTGGCCCGAGTTCAAGGAAAGTCACTTCAACCCATCTGTTCCGCATCGTCGCTCCCCATGCCTGCAGCTAGCGTGGCAATATCCTGTTGACCACGCTTCAAGCTGTCACGCACGCCGCTGCAGACATGGGACAAAGGCCACGCACTGTGGCGGGGGTCCACCTCGCCGCAAGCACATGCACACAGGATTCGACCTAATGAATCCGTCCCTGGCGGCAGTTTGACCTTTCCCGTAATCCTCCGATATATCCGGCGCTCCCTTATCCCGCTGGGTAGCGAGTGCGACTCACCCCCTTCTCTGCGGTTGTGCGGAGGGCCCAAGAGAAAGAACATAATGGACATTCCACTAACGCGAACTGGATGCGGCAAAACAACGCACAGCACCGCGAACTTCACTCCTCCCAACCAAGAATGTCACACGGACACTTGTTGTCAGTGGGATATTGAAGTTCAGCCACGGTGTCCGACAACAAAACTACATACACACACATGCACACGTCGCCGGCTGTCCAGTCAGGTCACCAGCACGCACACATGCGCGCACACAGCGGATATTTCAACCCGCACACACAAGGCCGGAAACCAATCTGCACATTCCAGAATCCACCATGTCAGATCGGTGCCCCAAACTGGCAGAAATAACTTCTAGCTGCCTACATCTCGAAACAAAACTTGTTTCTTTTGGGCTTTGTCCAGAAGACAGGACCAAAATTCCGGATTGTCCGGCACAGAGCCGGTCGCAAAGGCTGGCGTCACTTTCCTCAAGATTGACCGACGTCACCTGCTCCATGCGCTCTACGAAAACTGCTGCCGTCACGTTTGCGATCGCCTCTTTGGAATTCACATTAGGGTTACGTTGTCATCAGCTACCTCGTGTGGAGTTTTACATCGAGTTTCAGGTCGCGTTAAATCTTTGAATACATGGCAGCCGTCGTCCTCTTCCAAGAAAAGCGTGCCCTCATTCATTCTATTCTCACGATTGCCTTCACCGACTTGCTTCCACACTTCTGATAATGAAGCATGTTTCTCCATGTTGAAGCCTACAGAGATGGATGCATTATCCCAATCCTGCAGTTCCCTATTTGCTT
Source organism: Amblyomma mixtum (assembly GCF_055824585.1). NCBI lineage: Eukaryota > Metazoa > Arthropoda > Arachnida > Ixodida > Ixodidae > Amblyomma > Amblyomma mixtum. The sequence continues at coordinate 102,332,860 of NC_143012.1, read as the reverse complement.
CGAAGACCGTTACAGCGATCAAATGCGCATTTCTTACATCCTCGGCATCAAATGCAGGCTCATCTTTCCTGGTTAGCCTATGATCACCTGCAATAACATTGGCAGCTTCCGGATCTTCCTCCAGCTCCACCGAAGCCTCAGGTTTGTCTCGAACAGACTCATGGGGAATTTTGAAATGCTCTTCCAAATCACCTCTCTTTGTTTCTTCATGTAGCCACTCTCTTTCTGGCTGCTCTAACAGCGAGAGCGTTTCAGGTGTTATCAACTTGCCTACACCTTCGGGCGAATCTGCCGTCACTGCCCATATTGTGAGAACCGGCTGGCTACCCTCCTCATCTTTGAGAGCTAGTTTCCTGTCGCCTGCAAAGAGCGTTCCCGCTGTTGGTGCCTGCTCCACCTCTTCGCCGAGCGTTATTGCGGCCTCAGAGTTAGCGCCAACCTGCTGTGGCACAATGCTTAACTCTTGTTCACGAGCAATACACTCATGTGCCTCTTGGGTCTGCTCTGACAGGCAGTGCTTCACAGGGTTGACTAACGCCCCTATGCCCTCGGCCATCTCTTCTGGCACGGCACACAACGTTCTCATCACGGGAACATCCTGTTTTTGCTTTGAGTTCGGACAGTCAGTCATGAAATGCCCAAATTCCATGCACTCAAAACATTGAACTGCAGCAAATTGGATCTCGCTAGCAACTTCGGTCCCTGCTTTAATTTTAGTTCCATCTGTGCAAGCTTTGTCTTTTCCCGTTTGATTGCGAGTTTCAACTTGTCAATTTCAAGCAGCTGCTCTGCCTTCTCAATCTCCAAACGCCGCATCATCCCCCCCCCCCCCCCCCCCCGATCGTACCGTACGGCAGCCATCTCCGTTTTCCGTGCTATCATTTATAGGACGTAAACGCTACACCGACATGGTGAATTCGGAGGAAGCAGAAAGGTCTCCTACCTCGCTGGTTGCTCTCCACTGCCACGGTAATCTCGTCGCCCTGAGTGACGACAGCGGGCTCCTCGATGCGGATGAGTTGAGCCCCGGCTCTCACAGTAGCTCGCTGACTTGAACCTCCCTGATGATGTCGCCTTGCAGCTTGAAGTTTCTCGATGCGACAGCCCGGTTCATTCAGCAGCTTGCTGACGTCTGCATCGTTTGACTCGCTGGTCGCCTGGTCCTTGACTTGAACCTCAACGTGGACGCCTGGTTCCTTCCGCTGCTCACGGACTTGGCACCTCCACGACACGTCGGTTGCCTGGCTCCTTCAGCTCCTCGCTGACTTGAGCCTCCTACGTCCCGTTGACATTGGCCAGCAGTCTCCAAAGCTTCCAACGTCACTCTATGACGCTGACTCACGTTTCTCCTTTAGGACGTACCGCTCTGCAGCTTGTCCACCGACTTGATCTTCCGCCCCTCCGTCAGATACCTCGAACAGAAAGACGTAGCAAGTCCTGTCTCGACTGCGCCAGTTGAGATTCCCTCTGCCTTATCTGATAGAGGGGAATTACACAAAGGAAGATACAAGCAAGGAGAAAACATATTTACACTTGACTGACTCGACGTGATGAAACCAGCCCTCGGACCTGTCGAAACAGCTGGTTTTAAACCCTATGTCCCCGCCCTCGGTGGGGAGAATAACCAATCAGTTAACAGCACAAACATCCACCCAATAGATTATTGGGGAAAGGAAGACATCACCAATCAAAAATTCGGAAGGGATAACACAACCAATCAATGATTGGGGAAAGAAGGTTACACATCGCGACACCGTACCCATATGTACACTTTCTACCATCACGATTTCGGATAGTTATGCTTTCCTGCTGCGAGCTTCGCGAACACTCACTTTCCCAACGTCCGGTTGACCCAAGTTCAAGGAAAGTCAATTCAACCCATCTGTTCCGCATCGTCGCTCCCCATGCCTGCAGCTAGTGTGGCAATATCCTGTTGACCGCGCTTCAAGCTGTCAACGCACACCGCTGCGGACATGGGACAAAGGCCACGGACTGTGGCGGGGGTCCGCCTCGCCGCAAGCCCATGCACACAGGATGCGACCTAATGAATCCGTCCCTGAAGGGAGCTTGACCTTTCCCGTAATCCTCTGCTATCCGGCGCTCCCTTATCCCGCTGGGTAGCGAGCGCGACTCACCCCCTTCTCTGCCATTGTGCAGAGGGCACAAGAGAAAGAACGTAATGGGCATTCCACTAACGCGAACCGGATGCGGTAAAACAAAGTACAGCACCGCGAACTTCACTGAACCTATGCATTCACTAGATGCGTCTTTATTCATGCTCACACCCTGAGCCTTCCCGCCCCCACTGTATCGTTCTGTCTACTTTGGGCTCATGGGTCATTATGTTTTAAAGCGAGTGCGTAAAACGCCAATTTCTCCTTGCACCAAAACATTTTTCTACAAATTACACACCGAAACTCTGCCTGTCAACACGTGGCTCGACGGAAAAAACATTTTTGTGTTTTCTGTAAACTGTCGCTTGTGCAATGTGCCTGAAACAATTGAACATTGTTTTATAGACTGCAAATACGCGATTTTGTTTTGGGATGTGTTGCAGAGGACGCTTCAGAAAGGTTTTCTCCTAAATTCCTACAGTGTGCGTTACCTTGTTGTTTCCCAACCTGACTCCAAACTCTTTGATATGATTCTTCTGATCGGACTCCATAGCCTTTGGAAAACGCGCATGCAAGACCGCAACGTTGAACCTGTCGTTTCCCCCAGAATTCATTTTAGCCGAATGTTGCTGCAGGTAACAGACATTTACAAAGAATTGAACATTTTACCGGATTGGTTTCCTCTCCTGATGCGCTGTTTATCCTTACCGGCCTTCTAGCTCTCATATGTTTAATATAATGTTTGTGCCATGTAGAGCCTAACTAGGTTCTGTGTAAATACTTTTTCTTGTGTGTGCGTAAACACACATACATATGTATATATATCCTTTCTGTGCAAATCCTTGTAAATAAATACCATGTAAATACCATGACAAAAAAAAAAGGCCCAGCCGCGGGGGCTCAGTGGCTTCATTACAGATTTACAGCCACTAACGATACCTTAGAGCTGTGTCCAGTGGGAACATTTTAAGGCGGAAGCCTTTAATGTCTCATCGTTGTAAGCAGCAGTTGTCGATAGAAATGTCACGCTTTTCAATAGGTCGAAACGGTCGTGTCGTCACAGTGCGCGAATTTCAAACGGGGCCAATTGTACTTTGGCTAGTAACCATGCAACCAATTGAAGGAATCGTACAGCGATTCTAGTAAGTGGGACTGAGCATAGTAGTTAATTGCTTAATTACCCAAATAGCCTAATTAACTTCTCTAGTCAGGCCATATAAATAAATAAAACTGAGTAGGAAATTGGTCGAGCTCGGGAATCGAACCCCGGTCTTCGGCGTGCGAGACGAGCATGCTATGCACTCCGCCATGCCAGCTCGATGGTTTGGAATGAACAAAGGTGCGTCTAGTGAGTACGGTGTCTTCGCTCACTCTCATTCTTCTCCCTTCCCTTCCGACGAGGCTTAGGTGTCCACCGACAAATGAGAGACAGATACATTTCCTTTCCTCAAAAACCAATTTACCGACGAGCGAGCCGTAGAATCGAATGGGCGATGGCGTTGTATGGACTCCTTGGCAGCGTTGCAAGACGCTGTCGCGTTCAACTCTTAGAGGCGAAGCTTAACATCAGTGACCACACTTTAGGTTAAAAAAGTGCCCTCCTGAGTTTTGACGGGTGTCCACCGAGATATGTGAGACAGTTACTGCGTGATTTCCTTTCCTCAAATACAATTTTCATTTTCCTCATTACGGGCCCTCTTTGTCTTCTTTCACTCCCACTTCCTCCCTTCCTCTACGGTGCGGTTCAGGTGTCCACCGAGATGACAGAGAATTACAGCGCCATCTCCTTTCCTCAAAAAAGCGTTGCGTTCAAAGGGCAAGGCATCGCGCCGAACGGGTGGTGGCGTTCCGTGGACTCACTGGCAGCGCTACAACACGCTGTAGCGTTTCCCTCGTAAAGGCGAAGCTTAAGCGTCATTAATTAGTAGTTAATTAGTAGTCATGTATTAATCAGTAATTAACCATTAATTAGTGATTTTTCATCCCTTAGTAATTAGTACTTAATTATATGTGACGCCACCAGTGCCACAGAAGCAGCGAAAGTGGTATGGAAAACGCTTCCGCCTCTACGCACTTTAGACAGTCAAAGTGCCCCCTGAATTTTTGGGGGCATTTTTTGTGCTCCCGCGCTAGTTACCATGCCTAAGCTTTTTAAAATGCTTCAACGACACAGAATTTCGTTAGCAGTAAACTTACCCCGCTCCTATTGCCTCGTGTGTTCTTCTTCCCAGCGGTGCATCTGCCAAACATATCGGGCCTGGGAGTCCAGCACTACGACGACGGCTCACCTCCGACGCTGACGTGGCGGGTCACCTCCAAGAGGGGGCGCTGGCAAGCACGCGGTTTCGAGCTGACCTACCACGCTGTCGCCGCTCCTGGTGTGCGTCACGCTGTGGACGTCAGAACTGTGGCGCTGAATCAGTGGAGGACGTTGTTCCCACGTCAGAGGTCAGTGACCCTGGACAACTTGGAGCCCGGTTTTGTGTACACTGCGCGTCTGTGCATACTGGACGTCCCGCAAGACAACGCATGCCGAAGGATAACATTCAGAGTCGCCGAGCCGGAGAGACTACACGGTAGGTGTCTTCCCGCCGTGCAGAGCCTGTCACTTTTCTTTTTCTTCGATTTGCCTTTAGAAAAACGGCCGCGCTTTACTGAGACAGGAGAGTAGGGGTGACTCTGCCGTATGTCGTCTCCGCAAATGTGGACGTCATTCGAGGATGGCCCTGTGGATGTTATTCAAGGATGGCACAGGACGTCTGTGGGTGCTCCTTCGTGGGGTAGCATATTTCCCTGCCTCACTGTCAAATGCAAGGCGAGAAACAACGGAGCATCACAACGATAGCTGCTAAGGATAGCAGGCAACGCTGCGGAGGTTGCTGAAGTAGTGCATCCACGAAACAATATTACTCCGCCACGTATCATTCGTTCTTCTCCAAACTCCGGTTTTTGTTTGGACGAATACAGAGAGCGGTATAAAACGATGTAGTAGCATTGAAAATGATGGTCGGAGCTGTGAGGCGCTCAGTGTTGGGCTGTCTGGCCATAATTTTCACGGAGTGTGAACTACTTGTCGGGCGCGGATTTAGTAGGGGCAATTCGCCCTACCAACCGCGTATCATACCGCCACGTGTACTTTTTGCTTCTTGAAATCTTGACGAGTCGCAGGACGAAAATGTTGCAAGAGATAAAAAGAAGTCCAGGAGGTGCCAGTCATGGCATTCAGGATTTTTCGCTACGAAATATGCTTGAGTTCGCTTTGGTTGTACGGCGAACTACTTTTTGCGTGCGGACTTAGCCTGCGCGAACAGGCGCGCTAGTTTTGGCAGCGTTGCCTTCTATGGACGAAACCGAGTTTAATCCCCGCAAATTTCCCGATATCATCCGCCCAAGACTTACTGCCACCCCCTGCATCACATGCGCTTGTCTTCTCGTGTAATCCAGCCGGTTACGTTGAGCAACCATCGGTTATCGTGCATTCAACTTACATGCACTGCCTTAGGATGACGGATTTTTTGAATGTAATAGGAAAGTTCCATATGTCTAGATGACACGCGACGCATTTGTCATAGACTCGACAGAATATGAACACTAGATTAACAGAAGGCCACAGTGACGTCAAGTACAAAATTATCCCTTCAACTTGCTCGAGTAGCGGCTGTGATTTCTGTGTTCAGGACACTGTGCTGTTGTTTGGACTAAAGCCAAGTGCTCCGAGAAACCGCATAGGCCTCTCACATTGGTAAAAGTCTGCTGTGTTTGTCTGAATGTGAAGATGTTTTCACCGGAAAATAAGTAAAGGGTACTTCCTTAACCAGGTTTAGGCTGGGTGCTGATTTCATATATCTCTTCGGAAGTTTATTTGTTTGCAACAAAAAATACATTTCAGGAAGGAAGCTATCAGGTAGAAATTTAACTGTTGGTCATGAAACTCGCTTAGAAATAGAAACCGAAAAATAAACCATCACGTTTTACCCAGAAACGAGCGCAGTATTGTTTAGCGCGTTTTCGTGCACTGCGTTGAAAGCGGTTACACGAAGATTGTAAACTATTGACTGCCGACGTTCATTTTCAACTGTTCTCGTTTCAGCGTATATACCACGAGCAAAACGTGCGCATATCCACGAGAAAGCATGACCAAGACAGCGAATGCTGCATTGTGTTCGGGCTAATTGGTTGACCATTGCTAACATCTGCTGGCGCTACATAGTGACGACAGGATCATGTTCAGAAGGGACAAAAGGGACGTGTTGCCCGTTCTCTTAAATTTAGCTGAAGATCTTTCGAGACAATGCCTAGGAAATATCTGCTACTCTCTCGAACGACCAAGAACCAGTTGCGAGCGGCTAAAAAAACACTTGAACCTTGAATGTAAACATTTAACCTGTTTCTTGTAACTATGTACCGCCCGCAAATTCTTCTTCCAGTTCAAGCGTTACCTGCATGTGAAAACCTAATGCGCGATGAATTCCTTTCAGGTAGCCAGCCGGCGTTACAACGAATAGGAAGGGTAAGCAGGGATTTTTTCATACATTCTGAAAAAAAAAAATGCTTGTTCACTAAACCAGGTCACATGGTGTCTGCACCTTTGAGAAAGGCCGGTAGCGCATACCCACTTTCCATCCACTACATCCGCCCAAGCAATCTATCTTCAATGAGGATCCTGTGACTCGCACTGCAATCCGGACGCGCGCAGGGCGATGATTTCGGCGTGATTATCGGTGCGTTCCTTTATTCCGATTAGGATGAAGCCGCAATGGTCCGCTCGCTTTTGGGAAAGCACCGCGATTCCAAACTGCAACCCAGAAATCGAAGCACGGCTGCCACGGCGCCAAGCGCAAGTGCCACCGCGGACCCGGACCGGGCGGCTATCCTTGTTTTCGTGGTACAGGGATGCGTTTCTGCGTAGTTGCGAATCATCATCATCAGCCTGACTACACCCACTGCAGAGCAAAGGCCTCTCTCCCATGTCTCTCCAATTAACCCGGTCATTCGCCAGTTGCGGCCACCGCACTCCCGCAGATTTCTTAATCTCATCCGCCCATCTAACTTTCTGCGGCCCCCTGCTACGGTTGCCTTCTCTTGGAATCTACTCCGTTACCCTTAAGGACCAGCGGTTATCTTGCCTTCGCGTCACATGCTCTGCCCAAGCCCACATCTTCCTCTTGATTTCGACTAGGATGCCATTAACCCGCGTTTCTTCCCTCACCCACTCCGCCCGCTTCCGATCTCTTAACGTTACACCTATCATTTTTCTTTCCATAGCTCGCTGCGTTGTCCTTAACTTAAGCTGAACCCTCTCTGTTAGCCTCCACGTTTCTGCCCCATAGGCGAGTACCGGTAAGACACAGCTGTTGTATACTTTTCTCTTCAGGGACACTATTGGTAAACTGCCATTCATGATCTGAGAGAACCTGCCACATGCGCTCCACCCCATTCTTATTCTTCTAGTTATTTTCCTCTCATGAACCGGATAGAGGCGCTCTGTTCTCGCCTGTCGGTTGCACGCGCTGCTCACTTCACGTTTCTCGGCGCAGTCCGCCTCGCCGCCGGAGGAGCCCACCGCAAGCGGAGAGGGGGAGGACCCCTCGGTGATGGTTCTCCGCATCATGGCCTGCTGCGTCCTGCTCCTGCTCACGGGACTCACGCTCATCGTCTTCCTCACCTCCAGGTGCGTGTACGGCATACTCGGTTGCGCAGGCCGCTTTGCGATGGTACATCCTTCCGTCTTCGTCGCTTATGTATTCGGTTTGGTTCATTGGGGCTTTATGGGTCCTCGTTTAATGTTCAACAGAACATTAATACACATAACGTCCGAAATCCAGAACGTTGGCATATTACTGGCGGTCCCACAAACTATGGCAAGCAGATGCTTCGTCACAGGCTTCCTGTTTTGCTCAATCAGCACTCACCCAAAAGTCGGAAAGATTTTACAGTTGTTTCCGTACAACAATTTCGTCAAATGTTTTTGTGAACAGTTTGTCTATGTCCTCATTTAGTGCTTTGTACATGATGTACTTTGGTTTCCTTTGTGCTTTAACTCAAATTGCATTGAATATTGATTTACTGATGTAAAAATTCAGTCACTTGATTTATCCTGCGCTGCCAAATGCCGTCAGTAAGGGGGCAGTCGCCCCGTCAAGCGGCTCTCCGAAGCAGCTTTTTCGCGGCTGCTCCTTACCTTGTAAAAGAGGAAAAATAAACTATTATTGTTATTATTATTAATAATAATAATAATTAACGTCCCAAAGCGACTTAGGCTGTGAGGGACGCCGTAGTGAAGGGTTCCGGAAATTTCGACCACCCGGTGTTCTTTAAAGAGCACTGACAAAATATTAACATGAAATGAATGTTTATTCCTGCTAAATTGTGAGGGAGAAATTGCGAGGACAGCTAAAGTGTTGAGAGGCGAAAGCCGAGGACACTACGCCGTGACGACTTCCGTCACACCGTTCCCGTGGCTATATCGATCCCAAAATTATACATCTTTCGGGTATCTTAGGTCTTAATTGCGCTTAATTTCAAATTATTCAATCTAATTTGACACAAATTTTATGTTTTTCCAGCCATACTGTGACACTTTTCACTATGCCGTGACGACTTCCGGTGGATGTGACGTCACACCGTCTCGTGGCTATATCGGAGTCCGCGCTATTTGGACGCAATTTCGACATTTTTGCCTATAATTAATTAACTAACTAATCTACAGCCATCTGGCTTCTAGGCTCATTATTTCCTCGTCTGTCTGAAGCAACCATTTGTTTTCTTCTATCTTTTTTAGTTCCTGAGTTAAACGCGTGTGACCCGCTTTGTTAACGTACGACAGTATGAGACTTCGCCCTAAAAGACTTCTGGTTATTCTAAGCACACGGTGCTTCTTAGTAGACCACGCAGCACGTGAAACATTTTTTGAGGGCGAGAAGAAGCATTACAGAATCATATAAATTATAGAATTTCTAATGAAACTAACAAACACAAAACGAAAAAAAAAATGTTTCCCACTCAGCTAAACAAAACAAAACTCGTACATTTTGCAGCAAAGTTGGAACCAATTCTCTTAAATCCTTTATTACTTTACATCGCGATGTTAAGTCCAATAGTGTTTCACTAAGCTGATTAAAAATGTGAGGTACATAATAATTTCTGTCTTTATTTACACAGTTTGTAAAAACTCGCGGTTTAACATACTTTTAAATTGTTCCCTTATAAAAACGAGCTTCGAATTTCTGTTGGCGCTATATTGAGCATGTGTTGAGCCAACCGAAATTCAATAGAAATTCAACTTGTGTTGAGTTTACACAACACTCACTCAACAGAATTTCTGTGCCCAAAAACTCAACACAAATATGGCGCGTAATTTCTGTTGAATTTCTGTCGTTTTTTCTTTGAGCACCCACCTGATAAATGCTCAACGGTAAGTGCTTTGCAACCATCCGTGGCGCTGTGTCCGACTTTATGAGCTGTTCTGACAGGAGAATGTAATGCTATGTTACAAAATCAGCAGCTACTCTTGATTCATGCACAAACAAAACGGCGCGAAATAAGGGGACAAAAAAGAAACATACACGACAGTACCAGCGCCGCGCGTGGCCCTGGTACTGTATCGCATTATACATATTAAGAACGCATGTAGCACCTATTAAAATTCTCGCAAACCGATGAAAGTCATTTTCTTGCACAGAAAAAAGTACTAGTAGTGCAATATGATCTATCAGGCATACCTACTTCGGAAGATTCGTATGTGCGAGCATAAAAAAGGGCGCTTAATTAGTGCTTTGTTTCAGTTGTTTATGAATGAATCAAGGTCTTCAACTAACAGAACGTTGCATGTGAACTAGATTATTTCTACTCCACATAAAATAAATATATATTAATAGTAATAATTGACATAACATTGCTGACCGGCCGGGGACTACCTGCGCAGATCCGGACAGCCCTGGGTAGGAATATATCAGGGTTAAGCCGAGATTGCGCTTAAGATGAAAAGGCTATGAACTTTTGTTCATGCTATAGCCTATAGTGTGAAATACTGTTCCATGCTGTTTATCTGATGGATGTATAAGGCGCGCGCGCGCGCGCGCGCGCGTGTGTGTGTGTGTGTGTGTGTGTGTGTGTGTGTGTGTGTGCGCGTGTGCATTTGTACGTATATTGGGAGCACTACAAGACTGGGGATGTCAGCGTCACGTCAACGAGAAATTGCAGGAATAAATATACCGCCGAAAATTGCATCGGTAGTCAGTCCACCTGGCGCAATACGAATGTATTCCTAGGATTTTTTTTCTGTGTTGTGTTAATTCAACACATGCTGAACAGAAACTCATGCGTCAATTTTCAACATGCGCTCAACATGCTGTCAGCACTGCAACTCCCAAAACTCTCCATCTTTTCAACATACTTTCAACAGTATGTGTTGACACGGATTGCTGGAATTTCAACTCAAAGTCAGCATGCATTTTTGTAAGTATTCGTAATGCTGTAGCTTTTCACCGATTCTTTAAAAGCATTTAAACAATAACAGCGTGTCAGCACTGTATACCTGAAAAGGTCATGTACTGGAATAATGATAAAATCAATTTAACCCATATATGCCTATCGTCCTACATGTATGACACCGCTTTTTTTGCCAGTAACTCGAAATGTTTATATTGTAAAAACTTGCGCCCGATACCTTATGCTCAAGAGGGTCTAATCTTTTCCTTGGCAAGTGCTGAGTTATGTGCGTTCAGTTTTGTGCGTTGTGTTTGCTCAGAAAGATCCGCCTGTGTTCGGTGAACGCCATTTTAGAAATTAGACCCTATCGATTTGATTTTAATTCCGCAAGAAAATAAAATTTTGCGCAGTATGGTAAGGAACCAACTGCGCGTGATAAGAAATGTGATTTTAACTTCATGCCAAATATTTGAAGCTTTATAATATGTAATAAGTAGCGAATCTGCCTAGTATTACATAGTAGGATCACTCAAAACTCGGTATTGAGAAAACTATTTCCACTAATGAATGTATTACCCCACATTGTGGACGGCGCGGACAATCTATCACGTGCAGAACACTTCACAGCACCGCCTCCCAACGGAGCGGAGAGTATCCACACGGATGGCGATGCAGGCACAGTCACTCTTACTGAGACACTACGGTTTAGAGATAACAATGGTCGCGTAAATAAATCTGCGGTGGAAGTTAGCAAAAAGCGATTGGAGGATTGGTGGCTGAAAAGCAGAGTGGTGGCAGGAGGTTAGGAGTGTAGGAAAACGTATGTATTCAAAAGAAAATAGTGAATCTGAATAACAATTTAACACGCAGTTAAACACAAAAATAAAGAAAAACAGCCGATGCATCACCTCGTGGCGCTCCTACTTTCCATCCATCCGGCGCGTACTGCTGCTACTTGGGACTACGTGCGGAGGGGGGGATACAGTCCTCTTCACCCACCCTTTTGCGGGGCCACTGCATAGAGTGGGAGTGGGGAATGAGATTGGGGGGAGGGATTTCACAAATATCTGTTGTCGCGGCACGGCTCCTCAGGTTGTTCGCGCCGCCGCAGACAGACCTCCTTTCCCCTAGCCACCCTACTCCGCATCATGCAGTGCATGGTGCTGGACGACGGCGCGCTAAAGCCCCTCAATGAAACAAAAGTAGCGAAAAGCTTTGAACTTTCCGACACTCCTCCTCTCCTGGCGCGCCGCCGGAGAATCGAGACTCCCATTGGCCGAGCGCCGTAGTCACGTGTTAGCGCGCGCTTTTTGGCTCCGCAGCAGACGCCGGCGCCATTCCCGGGGCTGGGAGTCGCGCTTCATTTTTTTCTCTGCAACAGTTTTGCAGGAAGCGTTTTTTTTTTTTTTCATCTTTGACGGCGTCTACGTGTTGCGGCGACGCCGAGCTTCTGTTGCGCGTATAGATGCAACAACCCAGTTGGCAGTGGCAAAAGATTTTTTGTAATTCCTTTCAGAAAAAGCAACGCGGCTCGCCGAAAGGTTTGGCAGCACAGGATCGGCCGGGCAAATTTCGATAATGTTATGGATCCGCGTCTTTGTGAGATAAGTGGTCGTTTTTCAGTTGTCAGTCGTGTTTTTTCGGATGATTTGGTGTGAAGCGCCAGCGGCTGCAGTCTTTCTTCGCACTAAATGCCGTTTGGAATGATTTTAAATAGACTCGTTCGCTAGAGGGTACGAAAGCCGTGCTGAAGTGCACGCTTAATATTGCCACCTAGTATTGCCAGGTGGCGCATACGAAGTAGGGCGACGACGACGAAGTAGGGCTCGCACCGTGTGGAGTCTGTCGCTGTTGTTGCCCCAGCTTGCCTGGCCTTCCCTTTCGTGCCTGCTAATAAAGCCCCCCTTCGTCAGCAAGTACGTTACAGTCTGGTGTAGGCGCTGGGTAAGATCCCTGTATATGTCTAATACTCCTCCGCATGCCCTGGGCTCCAGTCCTTCGCTGGTGGACACCCCTGTGCACCGTGCTAGCCGGAGAAACCAAGGCCTACCTCCCGAACACGGGCTTTTGGAGTCTGCAAGAGCACCCACCCATCGACCTGTTATGCCAGCTGCAGCCTACTATACCTTGCAGAATCCGCGACTGCCCAAACCATTCCATGGCAGTCAGCTCGAAGACGTCGAAGACTGGCTGGTCGAGTTTGAACGCGTGGCCTCGTTCAACCAGTGGGACGACGCAGCCAAGCTTCGAAACGTCTTCTTTAGCCTGGAGGACGGTGCACGTACGTGGTACGAGAACCAAGAAGATGCGCTAACATCATGGCACGAGTTCCGCCGACGCCTGCTGGAGACCTACACCAGCACGGATCGCCGAGAACGGGCTGAACGGGCTTTGCAGTCTCGCATTCATATGCCGAATGAGTCTGTAGCCATGTACGTGGAGGATATGACTCGGCTCTTCCGGCGAGCTGACCCGGCCATGCCCGAAGAGAAAAAGGTGCGCCAACTCATGCGCGGCGTCAAAGAACAGCTCTTGCAGGCCTCGTGCGTAGCCCACCATCGACCGTCGCTGCATTCCTTGCCGAGGCCGCGACGATGGAAAAGGTTCTTCAACAACGTTCTGTGACTTACAACCGGCCCGTGCATGCTGCTGCAGTCACCGAATCGTTTGCCACCGCCGGGAGCCACCCTGACGATTTGCGCGAACTGATTCGCACCATCGTGCGTGAAGAGGTCCTCAAGTTTTGCAGCCCTTCGCAGTCTGCACTTGGTTCGATTTCCGCTCTTGTTCGCGAGGAGGTGCAACAGGCGTTCAGGGGTCCTACCGTCGAAACACCACCTCTGCCGGGAGACTACAGCCGCCCCACCTATGCCGAAGTTGCGAGACGCCCGGCTGCAGTTTCGCCACCGCCGATTCCAGTAACGCCTCCTGCACCGCTGTCCCCAGTTCCACCAGTCCCGTATTTCGACGATCGCCGAGCGCACTTGCGGAAGGCCGATGTCTGGCGCACACCTGACAACCGGCCACTCTGCTTTCACTGCGGAGAACCAGGCCATCTCTACCGCAATTGCTCTTATCGACGCCTCGGTCTGCAGGGCTTTCGAGCCGGTTCGCCCAGACCCCGGTTTGGCCACCGGCCTCCAGCCATTGAAGACTTCCTCGCGGAACAGCGACTTTCAGCCCGTGCGCCGCATCAGCCGCGCTCATCTTCTCCGAGGCGCTCTTCCCCGAACCCGCACAGCTCCTCGCGAGCAGTACAGGGTCGCTCGCCGAGCCCTCGCCGGGAAAACTGAGACCAGCGACCTTCGGGGGCGAGGTCGCTGGGAGTCGCTGCGCTGAAGACCTCCCGCCGCCGCCGCTACGCTCCGACCGTGAACAGATAGCACCGTCATCTGACCAAGACAGCTGCGTTTCCTTGGACATACCTGTTCTTCTCGACGGTCACAGAGTCAGTGCATTAGTGGACACCGGGGCCGACTATTCAATTATGAGTGATAAATTGGCGACTCTTCTAAAAAAAGTCCTTACGCCTTGTTCTGTAGTGCATCTCCGTACTGCCGGTGGTCATCTCGTTACTCCAAAGGGTATTTGCACGGCTCGCGTTCAGATTCAGGGATCTACGTTCGTCGTCAGTTGTGTAGTTCTGTGCAATTGCTCCCGCGATCTCATTATCGGCATTGACTTTCTGCGGGAGTATGGTGCTGTCATCGACCCCCGCCGACGAATCATCACCTTTTCGACCAGTAAAGCGACCCACCTCGCCGAATCTTGCCACCGCAGTGCCGCCCTTCGTGTTTCTGCAGACAGGGTCACGTTGCCGCCACGGAGCAGTGTTTTGGTTGAAGTCACTTGCAACGACTTGCATGACGCAGAAGCAGTCGCCGAGGCTAACCGTTCACTCCGGCTTACTCAAGGCATCTGCGCCACTCGCAGTCTACTGACGCTTCGTGGTGGCCGGTCTGCGGTCCTGGTCACTAATTTTTCTAATGAGTACCGGCACCTTTTTGCAGGAACGGCTATCGCTTCTGCCGAACCTGTTACCGATATTCCCGTTTGTTTTGCGTCCGCGGCAGCCGGCACTGACGAACCTTCCCTTGAAAACGTCGACATAAACTGCCACCTGTCTCGGGAGCAACGCCTGGCTTTGGAACAGCTGCTGAAGGAATACAAGTCGTGCTTCGCTTCCTCCTCGAAGGTTCGTCAAACACCCATCACGCAGCACCGCATCATCACCTATGACGACGCTCGCCCTATACGACAGCAGCCTTATCGTGTTTCTGCTAAAGAACGGGCGGTTATCCAAACTCAGGTTCAGGAAATGCTTGACGATGGCGTTGTTCAACCTTCCCAAAGCCCGTGGTCTTCACCTGTAGTCCTTGTTAAGAAGAAGGACGGCACTCTCCGGTTTTGTGTCGACTATCGCAAACTGAACAGTGTGACCAAAAAGGACGTCTACCCGTTGCCGCGCATTGACGACTCGCTGGATAGATTACGGCGCGCTAAGTACTTCTCATCCATTGACTTAAAGAGCGGCTATTGGCAAATTGAAGTAGACGAACGGGACCGCGAAAAAACCGCCTTTGTTACTCCAGATGGCCTCTATGAATTTAAAGTGCTTCCTTTCGGTTTGTGCTCCGCCCCGGCTACGTTCCAACGGATGATGGACGCCGTCCTCACAGGCCTCAAGTCGCAAAGCTGTCTTGTTTACTTGGATGACGTCGTAGTTTTTTCGGAAACATTTGACCAACATCTCCAGCGCCTGCGGGCAGTCCTCGAAGCCCTCCGCTCGGCAGACCTTACCCTGAAGCCCCAGAAGTGCCATTTCGGTTACGAAGAGCTCAAATTTCTGGGTCACGTTGTGAGCGCTGAGGGAGTGCGGCCGGACCCCGAAAAGACTGCCGCCGTCGCACGTTTTCCCGTTCCGACCGACAAGAAAGCTGTCCAGCGCTTCCTGGGTCTCTGTGCGTATTATCGGCGCTTTATTGCGGACTTTTCCACGATTGCTGAGCCGTTGACGCGCCTCACCAGGAATACCACCTCCTTTGTCTGGACCACTGAGCAACAGACCGCTTTCTCTACGCTCCGCCAGCGCCTTCAAACACCTCCCGTTTTTGCGCACTTCGACGAAGATGCCGATACCGAGGTCCACACCGACGCCAGTAACATCGGTCTTGGCGCGGTCCTTGTTCAACACCAAGAGGGCCTTGAGAGGGTTATCGCCTATGCTAGCCGTACTCTCTCCCGCGCCGAGAGCAATTACTCCACGTCTGAAAAAGAATGTCTTGCGGTCGTGTGGGCCACCATGAAGTTTCGCCCTTATCTTTACGGCCGCCCATTCAAAGTGGTCACCGATCACCACTGCCTATGCTGGCTGGCAAATTTGCGAGACCCATCTGGACGCCTGGCACGCTGGAGCTTACGGCTCCAGGAATTTGACATTACTATTGTCTACAAGTCCGGCCGCAGACACGAAGACGCCGACACACTGTCGCGTGCACCAGTTGATCCTGCCGACGCAGCGCCCGATGACGACAGCGGCTTCCTTGGTACTCTCACCGCCTCCGACCTACTGACTCGGCAGAGGGCGGACTCGGACCTTCGCCCTCTCATTGGCGCCCTTGCAGGTAGTGATACGGCTATACCTCGCCACTTCTCTCGACGTCTTGGCTCCTTCTGTTTGCGGCAAGGTCTCTTGTACAAGAAGAACTCGAGAGGCAACGATAGACCTTACCTTCTCGTCATTCCAGCCGACCTCCGATCTGACATTCTTTTCGCCTGCCACGATGAGCCCACGTATGGCCACTTGGGCTTTTCACGTACGCTCGCCAGAGTGCGGAACATGTATTACTGGCCTGGACTTTCTGCTGATGTCAAACGATACGTTAAAAGCTGCCGAGAATGCCAGCGCCGGAAAACGCCGCCACTTAAGCCGGCGGGTTTTCTCAAGCCCGTTACTGCCCCTCGCGCTCCGTTCGACCAGATCGGCATGGACCTCCTCGGCCCTTTCCCTTTGTCGCAGGGCGGCAATAAGTGGATCATAGTTGCTACCGACTATTTGACTCGCTACGCCGGGACCAAGGCGATCCCTCGCGGCACAGCTTCAGAAGTCGCAGAGTTTTTCATGCACAACATCGTCCTGCGACATGGCGCTCCTTCGCACGTGATTGCAGACAGAGGGACGACGTTTACAGCGCAACTAATCGACCACATCTTTCGGCTGAGCTGCACAACACACCGCAAGACCACGGCCTACCATCCGCAGAGCAATGGCTTGACCGAACGATTAAACAGGACCCTTGCGGACATGTTGTCCATGTACGTAGATGTTCAACACAAAACTTGGGATGAGGTCCTGCCGTATGTCACCTTTGCCTACAACACCGCCCTGCAGGAAACTACGCGCTTCTCCCCGTTTCGCCTTGTGTACGGACGCGAAGTCCAGAGCATGCTTGATGCCATGCTCCCGTGCCCAGAGGATGACCAACTCGCCCCAGACGCCCAACAGTTTGCCCAACGTGCTGAAGAAGCCCGTCAGCTGGCCCGCGTGCACATCGGGCAACAGCAGAGCTCGGATGCGCGCCGTTACAACCTTCGCCACCGACAGGTTGACTACAAACCCGGTGACCAAGTCTGGGTGTGGACTCCTGTTCGTCGCCAAGGCTTGTGTGAGAAACTGCTCTCCCGCTATTTTGGCCCTTACAGAGTGGTACGGCGTGTGAGTGAGGTTAACTATGAAGTGGTTCCGGACGGTGCTGCGCAACCGCGACGCCGACAGCCCGACTCTGACATTGTGCACGTTGTGCGGCTTAAGCCGTACTATACACGGTGACGCAACCGTGCTGATGTTTTCGCGCGCTTCAGTTGCAGCAGTTTGCTTGTTTTTTTTTGTTTTTTTTTGTTTCACCCTTACGTCGACAGCGACAGCGCTCTTTTTATTTCTTCATAAGGGGGGAATAATGCCACCTAGTATTGCCAGGTGGCGCATACGAAGTAGGGCGACGACGACGAAGTAGGGCTCGTGCCGTGTGGAGACTGTCGCTGTTGTTGCCCCAGCTTGCCTGGCCTTCCCTTTCGTGCCTGCTAATAAAGCCCCCCTTCGTCAGCAAGTACGTTACAATATGTTGCTCGCATTGCGCGGCGTGTCGGCTTGGTTTCAGTCGGGCTCGTTCGCATGTTGTTTGAGCCCCGCCGTTTACGTTGCTCGCTATGCAGGTCCAGGCTTGATGTTGCGTGCACTGCTTGCCGTATTTGTGTTGCTGCAGCTGGACTCCTGGGCTCACCAACTCGATACTAAAGGGGCGGTACTAGCTGTTTGAGCCTACGCTGCTCATGCTGCTCGTGGTGCAGGTCTAGCTCTCATGTTGAACGCATCGCTAGACGTATTTGTTTCGTTACAGTTGCACTCCTTCGCTCACGAACTCGTCACCAAAGGTGTGGTGCTTGCTGTTGAAGCTCCTGCTGCTCATGCTGCTTGCGATTAAGGTGCGTTAATGTGCCTAGGCACATTAACGCACCTGTCGCTTGAATACTCGATATCTGCGTGGATAATACTTGAGAATGCAAGCAAGGACCTTTGTAAAACATAGTTTCAGACATTTTGGGTTGAGGCCGTCGTCGCTGCCGCGAATTCCTGCGAAAATCACGCTGCGTGGAGCTATGTAACGTCGATAGGTGGTGTGAAAAGAATCACTAACGCAGGGGCGCGCGCAATGATCCAGACCGTTTCCAAAGTTCGACATTGGAAAAGCTCCTCATCGCCTTTAATGCGGAGCGGTGACGTGTTAACACTTGTGTATTCTTCTTTCAGTTATGAAAGGTAACGCTCTATATTTTTTTTTCGTGCCTTGTATCTCCCACGCCACAATCTCAATGCGGCCGAATCGGAGGCAGAAATTGCAACAAAAATCATGCGGGCGCGCGGTCCGCTGCGCGCCAAAGCGCGAGCGACGAGAAAACCACTCGTCGAGCGATGGTAGTCACTCTAGTGCCGCGAACTCGCTCGCGCGCACCACTTCCAACGTGTGCTCCGCAGTCAAAGCGATCGAAGAACAAGAAGTTTCTATAAAGCAATCCAACGTTGGTCTGGGCAGTTATTACAGTAACTGATTTTTCAATCTCTCATTTCATGTTGTCATTTTGACCGAAGCCAAGTCACAAAACGCAACACAAAGTTCATTTGGGCGCGCGGTCTGCCGGGCGCCAAACGGCGACGGTTGGGAGCGTCTGCTAGCTGCTCCCGGCCTAGGTGCCGCCACCGTCCGCGCCCTGGAGAAGCCGAGAGAAGGAGCGCGTCATAGGAGGAGGAGGGAGGAGATGTCTCTACTTTTAGTTTATTTAGTGGCTTTACGGTGATGATGATGATGATGATGTAGCCTTCCCTTTGTAACGGGCGGGCGCCTACCAAAGGTGCCCTGGCTGGATAGATACACACATAAAAACACCACTATCAAACGCGAAGCGGCAAACACACACGCGAATACCGACGAAACAGTACTGGTCTAATGTCGCACCAGCGTCCACCACTCTGTCAATCGGCGCTTCGTCGCTGCAACTGCCGCATGGTTTGCCGCATCCGCTGTGCAGCCCTCGTTCGAAGAACGGAAACCCAGCGCCTGCGGAAACGTAGCGCCCTCGTGCGGTGGCGTTGGCAGCTTCTCGCAGAGTAGGACGATGTGCTCCGTTGTTTCGTCGTGCTCTCCGCAGGCTCTGCACTGGGTGCATTCGACTGTAGTGTCGAAGCGCTTGCGGTACACAAGCGTTGGCATGGCACCCGCGCGTGCCTCAAACAACAGGCGGCTGCCTACACTGTTGTCGTAGAAGCTCTCAACGCAGATGTCCTGCTTGGCTGCCCGGTACACTTCCAGTGTCGACTTCCCCTCCATGGCAGCCCTCCACGCCTCTCGCTCCTGCGCATGCACTTGGGTATTAACTGCCTTGGCCCATTTCCTCGCGTTGTCGGCTTGTACTTCATTTCTGAAGAAGCTGAACTTGCGACGAAGGTGTTGGAGCCGCTTCACCCATGTAGTCCGCAGGCAGTATTGACTTACATAGTCAAAGACTCTGCGCGCCCATCGATTTTTGTGCATCAGGCGCAGCCGGCCGTCGTAGGCTATTTTGCTTCTTGCCTCGCGAGCCTCGAAGGTAGACCAACCGAGGTCTCCCTGCACTGCCTCGTTAGCCACCCGCCCATGACACCCCGGCGCCAGACGTCCCACCGCTCGCTGACCACGCTCGCGCTGACCACGCTGACCACGGCGCGCGCCACTCTGGCGCCATCTATGAGCGAGCGGCGGTACTCTCGTTCACTAGTTACACCGACGGTGGCGACGGCGACGCGACTCAACCCACGAACAGGGAGCTTAAGAGCTGCGCTCTAAAATATAGCTTAAGTCTTGGCTTTTTGGCAAGTAGTAATCAGTTTTGAGACAGTAGATAAACCGTGCCTGAATCCACATTGCTTATCAGATAAAAGGTGTTTTGATTCGAAGAAAATCATCAAGGCTTTGCCGATCATATGTTCGGCGACTTTCCAGCGGGTCGAGATCAAAGAAATAGGCCGACAGTTTGATTCGCAAGATGGCTCATTGCCCTTGAATATCGGTAGGAGATGTGCCGCTCTCCATTCTGATGAGACTGTGCGCAGAGATAAATAAGGCATCAAAAATAACAACGAAGTAATGCGATAATCGTTCTGCATGACGGCGGAGGAAAGCTGGAAGAATGTCATCAGTCCGACCTGGCTTTCTAACCCCAAGCTTCAGAAGAACATTCAAAATACCTTCGTGGAAGATAAGAACGTCCGGTGTTGAAGAAATGAAGCCGTCTCGCTTAGAATGAAGACTCCAGCGTTTATTCGCATATACTGATTGTAAATGTGGATTAAATACGGTAGCAATGTCTTTTGAATCTACGATGACCGAAGCATTAAGTATGAGTGACACATTACGTCCTCTATTACCAGCTGTGTATCTTGGTAACTTTTCTGGCCCCTCATTGCTAAAAACGCCTAGCGTAACGGTAAAAAAGAACTTAGCCTGTTTGATAGTGCTTTTTATTAAACTGTCTAGCATTCTCACCTTTCTCTCGTTGCGTCAGCTTGTACGCCGCATTCGCTTTAACCTCTGTTTTGTGTGCATTATGCCCCACGTAATCCCTGGGGTTCTTTTTTTTTTACTTAACAACATTTAGAGCATACAATGTCAAGCATTCAAGACATAATTTTTAAACATACGCCACAATACATTTGCATCCTCCTCAGCCCTCAAACTGGTGGTTCTCTAGAAAATCCAAGATTCCTACGTCATCAGCTCTATAAAAATTTATCACAACATTGGGACGCTTTTTGTTGCCAACATCACTGGAGAGCAAAAAAACACAGGAATGGAGATTATGATCAGATACACCTTTCAAGACCAACAGAAGTACATTCAATGGCCTGCGCTGATGAACACTAGGTCAAGAATACGGAGGTACCGGTCCTGGTTCATCTGTCAGCAACCTGGGTTAGATTACACGTGAAGTCGATGTCCAAAAGACGTTAAGAATGGCTATAAATGCCTCTCATACTCTTCCTGCGAAGCCAGTCAGTATTAGGCAAGTTAAAATCGTAGCCTAAAATAAGCTGCGCTCGGTCGGTCCGAAAGCGTTGGGTGTAATCGCACAGCTCTTCAAAAAAGACCACATCCGCGTTAGGAGGTCAACATACTACGCTCATTACAACAGCGTTGCCACAGAAACGAATGTTACGAAAAAGACTTTCATGGTTAGGAATACCCTTGCTTAAGTACTATCGCGACTCCCCTCCACGTGTCAGGCTATCGTATCGCAATATTTTGCAGGCGGGAGGGGGGGGGGGGATTAGCCTGGCCAGCAGGGATATCAGAGAATGGCGATCCAGGGCGGGAATGAGCACTTTCTATTCGGCTGCCTTATTTCCTATGCCTTTTTTGTTGAGAGAAACGAGTCGTAAGGGTTTGCTATTGCTAACTCGTCATTTATATCTTTTTCTTCTCTGTTGTCGAGTGGCTACGCGACTGGATGATGAGGCAACATGTTAACTGTCGCAAAACACGTTTTTGGGCAAGTTGGTAACATTCTTGATTCATATTGCAGCGAAGAAGCACAAACACACAGAGGAGGAACACGCAAAAAAAAAACACAGACGAACGCTGCACGCACAACTGGTTTGTACTGCGAAAAGATTTCGAGCTTAAAAAAGGCTCACGCATCTCCGCACTACAGAAGGAAAAAACCAAAACAACCACGTCCCAAGGAACACCAGAAAACATCTTGTCATCTTGCCGCAAAAAAGTTGAATTCCGAAGCGTACACAAAAACGGAAACTTGGGAAAAAACCCACCTAGGCGCAAATGATTTCACGACACAAAAAGAGACGAGGAGACAACGGACAGGCGCCTGTCCGTTGTCTCCTCGTCTCTTTTTGTGTCGTGAAATCATTTGCGCCTAGGTGGGTTTTTTCCAAGTTTCAAGATGAAAAACCAACATGCCTTACAAAAACGGAAGTATCACTAATACAGCCATCTGCTCTTTTTTTTATGTGAAAGACCTCCAGGAGTTCGCATGCCGTTTGATACTTGCTGCTGCCTAGGATTCGAACACTATCGAAACGTGGCGAACATGCCATGCATGACCGGCAGTGCTTAACTAAGTGCATATTCTCTTTGTTATTCAAATTCCTTCGGTGCTCCACTAGCCGTTCGTTAATACATCGCCCCGTTTGACCGATGTACACTTTCCCACATGAAAGGGGCAGCTGTTAACTGTCAGAATCTTCGCCTCCGCACTCATCTTTGCATTCATTCGAAATGGTACGCCTGATTCCTTCGTTTCTTCTTCATCCCAGATATCAAGTATATCTGTCGCGATTGATTACTACCTTGTCAGATTTTAGAGCGCAGCTCTTTGGCGTCCGTTCCTTGGTTTCGCGTCGTCGTCGGCGTTGTCGTCGGCCTCGTAACCAGCTCCGCCCCCCTTTCATCCCCCCAGCGCTATCGGCGTCAGCGGCATCAGTCAGTCGCTGCTATCTCTTCCCTCCTCCCTTTATCGTGTTGTCCGCTTGCTGCGCGCGCTTCTGCCCCCATCGTTTGCCGCTGGGTGCACACGCCGCCCCCCTCTTCCTGCGAGTCTCCGGTTGTCAAAGCGCCGGCTCGAACTTAATTCCTTTCTTCGCTCCTCCTCCAATGCAACCCCTGTGCGGTGGCAATCAGAGAGCCAGATCGGTGGCGGCGGATCTGTATATGTGCACTGCCCGAGCCGAAATTGCGAATACGTGTGAAAAAAAAAATTCTGTGATAGCGCATACATGTGTTGCTCGATTTCTTTGCCTCAATCTATCGAAAAGGTGAAACAGCTTATTTGCTGCGCTCAAATTTCGCATTAGGAAGTAACGTAATCGTCGGTAATTTTTTGGTACGCCTTATCTTCGGGTTTCCAAGTTTCGGGAACGGTAGACCAGATTAGTTTTCGTAATTTTTTTTATTTCAAGAGGGCAGTCTTCGGATAAGGACGTTCCTGAACCTTTCACTGAAGTAAATTGCAGGCGCTGCGTAGTTTTACCAGAAGAGGAGCCAGGAAAGACGTTCAGGAGCCAACTAGTGTTCTTCGCACCCCTAGAGCCTTTTTTTTCGTCGAAATGGAAGAACCACATTATCACTGGCTGGTTCTTATCCTCCGATTGCCTGCCGAAGTGGTGGATGCACTGAACCCCCCTGACTTTAATTCCAACCCTTTTTCTCAAATGCTTCGGTTAACACAGCATCTTTCAGGCTCCTCAGAGTTCCTGTGTCATCTTCCTTAACCCCCAAGATAATCAAGTTATTGCGCCAAAAATGTCTCTCGACAATGAATAAATCTGTTGTGGTGGCATCATAGTGTCTGCGCGAAAGATTGCACTGTTTCATCAATAGAACCTAGCCTTCGGCTTCGTTAGGATATCTGAGTATCTAACTTCTCCCGGATAGATTTCAGCTCAGTTGAAGACACTTTTTTATTTTCTATTATGATTTCCAGCTATTTAGGCACAGAGGGGACGGGTTGGTTTCTACATCCACATTCAGCTAGAAAACAAGAAAGCAAAATGAGTCAGAACAACCCGCCACACACTCGCACATGATTTGTTGTGCAACAGAGCAACGGCACGAGGCCTCAGAAAGAGAAAGGCAGAGACACAGGGCTGTGGTCAGGCATTATTTGTAGTGCGCAACGGCCAACGATGCCCACCAGGTCATCTTAGGAGTGGAATTTAAATTCAAGACACTGCTTATTACTGACCTGTTTCGTTTTTTAGTTTTATAAGAGAAGCTGGTTTTCTCGATAAACTATAAATTTAGCCTATTGCCTTACTTGTTTTTGAAACACCTCAGCCACTTTCTCACTCCTGAGATGACGGCTGAGGTCCCTATTCCATCGGTCGGGGACCTCGAGATCCTTGCGCAGCCAAGGATGGCTGCTGAGGTTGCCGACCCTCTTTAAAGCTTTTACGATAAGTCACTTATAGAACTTTGTCTTATATTTTTACTAGGTTGCACAAATTAACTTTTTAGGCCCTTTACGCCGCCATTCATTTAGACTTTTGTATAACATCCTATATAAAACAATTGTCTATGCCCTGAGCTTGGCGAATGATAGCCTTAGTCGCTTATGCGCAATTACACCCAACACAACACAACGCGCTTATTACTGACCTGCCCAAAAAGGACGAGCCAGTTTAGATGCCTTTGCATCCTGCAGCTGCTGCTCACTGGCGAGGAACGCCTTAGGGTCGATGACGCTCTGTCGTGCCCGTGGTGGTGGTGAAAACTTTTATTTTGTGAAAAAGAGTTTGGGAGCCACAGAGTGGCCCCGCTACATGGTCGGCGTCCCTAGTCCGGGACACCGCACGACAAGGCCCCGTCTCTCGCCCGTTTCACCAGAGCCCTTTGGGACTCAAGCGAGGAGCAGTTGAGGAGGGCAGTCTCCCATGCCTCTCTGGAAGGGGTAGGGGAAGGGGGGAGGTGGGGATTTTGAGTACATGCCCACACCATGTGGAAGATATCACAGGTCTCCCCACAGTGTGGGCATCGCCCATCCGTGTTAGGATCGTAATGTTTTATTATTGCAGGACAGAGTAGAGTACCTGTCTGCAGGCGCCTTAAAGTTCGCTCCTCCGTCTTACTCAGCCCTTTTGCAGGGGCCGGGAAAAGGCGGTGGTTGTCGCTATGATGTGTTAATATTTCCCTGAATCGCAGCAGCGGCTGGTTAGTCTCCGAGCCAGAAGAGCTGGGATGAGGAGCCCGGTGAGTAAGCGCTCGGGCAGCCGCGTCAGCGGCCTCATTACCTCTTAAGCCCTGGTGGCCAGGAGCCCAAATGATTCGTTTGGGTGTTGGATCAGTGGCAGTCCGTCGTAGAATACAAGCAGCTAAGGGGGAGATCTCCCCTGCCAAGTAATGTTCACATGCTTTTCGGGAGTCCGTGATGATTATTCTCGAATTGGCGTGGGTGGCAGCAAGCGCTATCGCTACTTCCTCGGCCCGCATTGAATTCGGGGCTCGAAAGGAGAGTCCATCAACGTGCATTTCCCGGTGAACGACAACGGCCGAGTAAAATCCCGTGGGCGATGGCCCTGCTACGTCTACATAATATACCCGTGAAGCGCCGGAACAAGATCCGATAATTAGAGTCCAACGCTGAGGTGGGGGCGTTTGTCGACGCTCAGGGCAGATACACGGAATCCATGGTGGCCGGTACACGGCATATCCTCGCTGTCGCATTGTCGCAGAATAAGGGACCGCCGCATGTTTCAAAGGCATGCACAAAAAATACAATTTATTTATTAATATTTAGTTCATTACTAGATAGATATAAATAGAACTTTTATTCATGTCAATTATCATACAACATAAATCAGGCCTACCAAAGCCTCAAAGGGCTTGTGTGGCAGCACCTCGCAGACAGCGAACATTGGCAAAACAAAGGAAAGTAGAGACGTTGCCATGAACTTGGCAAAAAACAAAAAAGCTCAACAACGCGGAGAAACAAATATATAACTATTACAACATCAAGAGGGATGACAGTAATTTGAAATTAAGACAGTAATATAGATGTAATAATTACGGGGTAGGAAGCAACGCGGATATATACCGCAAGGTTTTTTTAGGGTGTATTTATTTTTCATGCGGAGTACACTAGGTGGTAAGCTATTGAAACAGGCAGGTACATAGTAATGACGTGTGCGCTTTCCGTACCTGGTTGAGGAGTGAGGAATGCAGTAGCGGTATTTTGGTCTTAAATCCCGAGCAGGAACATATAGAATGGTGAACTGACTGTACCAGAAATGTAGTAGTAGTAGTAGTAAAAGACTTTTATTCGACCAAAATTTATAGGCCGAGCATTTCGACCGCCTGGGCGACCAGAAGCCGCTGTTCTTCTTCCCCTTCAGCGCCAAGCCAGTCGAGCCAGGTGGTGATGGATAGAGAGGGTGGGGGGAAGGAACCCGACTGCTGAGCAGCCGGGCAATAGAAGAGGCAATGGGCCAGGTCTGCATAGATACAGGGGCAGTTGGGACAGGAAGGGTCCGATCGATAGCGATAGAGGAAGAGGCGGGACGGGGTGATAACTGCATTCATCTGAATGTGCCGAAGAAGGCGAGACTCCGGCACCGTGAGTGATGGATGGGGGGGAGGGTAAAGGCGTTTGTCGAGGCGGAGCTCAAGGTAGACCTCTTTTATGGTGCGGCGAAGGGTGAGTCTCCCACCGTCCTCCGAGGGCTTGGGCCAGGGGATCAACGGTGCCCGGAAAAGTGTGTCGCGGGCGAGCTGATGGGCCAGCTCATTGCCGTCAATCCCTGAATGCCCAGGGACCCAGCGGAGGAAAACGATGGAAGGCTGCAATGCGGAGACCGCTCGTTCGACCTCCTGTTGGAGAGAAGGGGTCAGGGTGCGTTTCTGTATGTGGTGTATAGCGGCTTGTGAGTCTGAATAGACTGTGTACTCTGGGAGAGAGGGAAGGAGGGCAAATGACTGGAGGGCATGCGCAATGGCGAGAACCTCGAGGGACAATGCGTCTGGAGGGTGTAGATACGGCCCGCTGGTGTGGGTTTCAGGAGCAGGGAGGTGTGGATGGTACAGGGCGTAGCCGCAGGAACCTCGAGGAGCCACGAAAGAGGCATCCGTGTAAGCTACACCCTGGGTATCAAAGAGAGGGGAATGGTGCTGCGCGGCCGCATGACGACGTCCGGCGTGCAGGACGGGGGACATGTTGGTCGGGAGGGGAAGGATACGAAGATTGGGGGCGGGGGTGGGAATAGGAGAGGTAAACGGGGAGATTGGAATGGGCGAGATACCCGCTTGAGTCAATAACCACTGACCCTGACGGGTAAGGGAAAGCCGGGCAAGCTGCGAGTCACGATGGAGACTCAGAAGAGAACGAAGAGGATGGAAGAGGCCCGTGGCAAAGAGCTTAGTGGTAGAGGTAGTGATAGGGAGGTTGAGAGCTGCCTTGTAGAGGCCCACAAGGGCAGTCTCCAGAGCGTTAAGTTGAGTCTGAGTGAAGGAAGCGTAGGGTGCAAAGTACAAGACCTTGTTGAGGGCCAGCGCGTGGGCAACTCGGCACGCGTGAGCCTCGTGGAGACCTGAGCGTCGAGTGACCACGCGCCGCAGGAGGTGAGTTACAGAGTGGCAGGTGGTGACAGCGCGGTGGAGGGCTTGCACATTCTTAGTCGCATGCAAAGGGAAGCCAAGAACTTTGCACTGTGTGACGACAGGAATGGGAGAGCCAGAAAGGTGGAGAGAGACGAAGTGGTTGTGCGAGCGCTGGTAGGAGGAATGGTTGACAAGGAGAAGCTCGGATTTCTCAGGAGCAGGAGAGAGGCCAGCGGTGGTGAGAAAGGAGTCGATGAGATCTAGGCCACGTTGCAGGGTGTCCTGTACGTGACCGGGAGAGCCAGATGAACACCAGAGTGTGATGTCATCGGCGTAAAATATATGATGCAGGTCGGGAATTTCAGCTAGCTGGGAGGCGAGAGGGGCCATAGCGAGATTGAAAAGGGTAGGAGAGAGAACAGCACCTTGAGGAGTGCCACGGGTGAGGTGGTGTGGGTTAGACAAGTGGGTATCTACTCGAAAGCGAGCCACACGTTTAGAGAGGAATGAGCGGATATAGGAGTTCATGCGGGAGCCACAATCCAAAGAGGCGAGTTGAGAAAGGATGTGATCGTGACAAACACCGTCAAAGGCCTTGCGAACATCGACGGTCACAAGTGCGTAAATTTGAGTGGGTGTAGGGGACAGAAACGTTTGCTGGAGAATCAGAAACATGTCCTGTGCACAGACGCGGCGTCGGAAGCCAATGAGAGAATGGGGGAAGAACTCCCGTGCCTCAAGAAAATCAGAGAGGCGAGTCAGAGCCATTCGCTCAAGGGTCTTACCAACGCACGACGTCAGGGAGATTGGGCGGAGGTTAGAGAGAGAGGGAGGTTTGCCCGGCTTTGGAATCATAGAAATAAGGGAGGATGTCCAGGAGCTCGGCAAGCAGCCGCTCTGCCAGGCCTCATTGTAGGTTTGGAGGAGGAATTCTTTGGCGCAGTCAGGAAGGTTACGAAGTGTGGTGTATGTAATGGCATCCTCACCGGGAGCCGAGCGTGTAGCATTAGCAGCCAGAGCAGATTCGAGCTCCCGGAGAGTGAAGCATTGGTCCAGATCGGGGTTAGGTCCACCTGAGTACACCGGGTAGGAGGGTGCCAGAGGGGGCGGGAGGTAGAGAGAGGCGAGTTGATCAAAAACTTCGGAGGGAGTCCCCTGAGTGAGGGCTTTAGCTAGAGTGGGAGCAAGGGCAGGCTTAGTGCCAAGGAGGGATTTAAAGAGAGACCATGCGGATCGCGAGTGCAAAGAAGAATCAAGGCCATCACAAAGAGCACTCCAACGAGAGTGCTCGAGGGAGGCGCAGTGGGCGACGATCTCGGCCCGCAGAGCAGCGATCCGGGAGGAAAGTTGGGCATTGTGTGGTTGGGAGCGAAAGGAGCGTTGAAGACGTTTACGGCGACGCCATAAACGGAGAAGGTGAGGATCTGGGTCTTGGATTGGGTAACGAGAGCGAACGCGACGGCTACTGGACGTGAGCGCTGCAGAGATGCGCGACGTCCAGTCGTCGTAGGATTGAAAGGAGTCGGAGGCGAGATTAGTGCGAAAAGCATGCCAGTCAGTGTGAATAACCGGATGACAGCGAGGGATGTGGGAAAGAGAAGCGGTGATATGGATGAGAAAGTGGTCACTTAGAAGAGTTTCGGCTGTCACCTGCCAGTGAAAGGAAAGTGAACCCCGAGAGAAAGTGAGGTCGGGTGTCGTGGGGCGTTGTGAGGCAGTGCCCGCTCGAGTAGGAGAGCCAGGAGTATTAAGAAGGGTGAGGTGGCGTTCCTGTGACAGACAATGGAGGAGGCGACCGGGTTTGAGGGTTTGTGGGTAGCCCCAGAATGTGTGAGGGGCATTAAAGTCACCACCAAAGAGGATATGGGAGGTAGAAGGAAGAGAGTGAAGGAATTTACCCAGAGCAGAGAATAAAGAGGAAGTGACAGGGGGGTTATAAAAAGACAAAAGGACGAGTGAGCTGCGGGAAGAAGGGTGGTAATAAACCACACCAACTAAATATTTAAGGAGGGTGGAGGGGATGTCAATTTGCTCTACGAGCACGTCACTGCGTACATAAATAGACGCAAGTGGTGTGGCCGTAGTGGCATGGTAGGCGCGGTAGCCTGGGACATTGCGGGCCGTCCGGGTCTCCTGGAGAAGGAGAAAATGAGGCAGAGAGGGGCGGGTGAGTAGATACTGGTGGAGGGGGGTCTTATTGTGGCAAAGATTTCGGCAGTTCCACTGCACAATCTCGAGGTCCTCGCCAAACGCCATTATGATAGTGGAGAGGAACGCGATGGTACGCGTTCCTTCTTTTTGGCCGGGGGCAGTGACTCATGCAGGGATTGGAGCGTAGAAGTGAAGGATTCTAATTGTTTGGATTGTGCTTGGAGGGTGGTAAGGATCTGGAGAACCGAAGTTTCCAGCTGAACCAAGCGAGTGTGATGGGCCTGTGTGGTGGTTTCTACAAGGTCAGCCAAAGGGGCGACCTGGGCGCTGGAGGAAGGAGTGGTGAACGTGGCAAGGTGCTCATTTAGCTTGCTAAGCTGGGAGGTAAGAGAGGAGGTGGTTGTCTGGAGGGTTTGAGTCAAGGCATGTATCTGCTGTTGTAGATCGTGGGAAATGCGCTGCTGCTCTCGCTGCTGGCGTTCCAGCATTGCCAGCCGGAGGTCGAAGGAGCGTCTCTCGTCAGTCAAGGATGGAGAGGGTGGTTTAGTGGAAGAGAGGGACGCTGGCACCGAGGATCCTTTAACTATGGCGGCGTAGGAGCCTGGTGGTGAAGTGATCGGAGCTGATGGAGATTCATGATTAGAGGAGGAGGAGGAGGGGGTGGTGGGTTGAGTGGCCCGGCGCAAAGCTAGGCGTCGGAGGTATGCAGTTTTAGCACACTCGCGTTGTTTAGCAAGGAGAAAGGGGCAAGTGGGGTCGAGGGAGGGGTGGGTGTTCACCTTGCAATGAACGCACCAGGGCTGGGCACACACATGAGCGGAAGGGTCAGCGGGTAGAGGAGCAGCACAGCGACGGCACTTGGCCGGAACGCTGTGCTGGGGGCATTGGTGGGCGCGGTGGCCTAGAGTGAGACAACGGGTGCAGGTGGGAGGCTTAGGTTTATGAGGACGGCACCGGAAGGCAACGCGTTTGAAATAAACAAAGTGGGGGATGACGGTACCAGCGAACGTAATGAGCACTGACTGAGTGGATCCCATCATGCGAGCAGCGAGAATATCTGTTTTAAAAGACTCTAGATCATGCATGAGCTCATCAGGAGTGAAGTGGCCACCGACGTTATGGATGACGCCGAGGCATGAGATGGGAGGATGGGGGGAATAAGTGTTGATGCTGACAGGCTTACCGTGAAGGTGAAGGTGCGTGATCGAAAGTAGGAGGTGGGCGGTGAGAGGAGAATGAGTTTTTAAAAACAGAAGGCTTTGGGCTGGCTTGGCCTGAAGGGTGATGTCTGCACTAGTCTTGGAGGAAAGTTGTGCAGCTGAGGTGACTGCGGCGAGCACGTCGTAGAGAGGCAGCTTGGGATTGAGGGTACCAGGAGGGAGTTGTATTCCAACAGTGATGAGCTCGGAGCGGGGTCGGGTGGCAGAAGCAGGCTTACGGCTGGTACCGATGGTGCTCCAGCCGATTTCCGGGGATGGAGAGTCGTCTACCGGGGACGCCATGAAGTCCATGTCTGCCGACGAATCGTCAGCCTGAGGCGCAATCTGCGACGCTGGTGCCGGGCTGCAGGTCTTGGTGTCAGCGGGTAATGTGGCAGGTGTAGGCGCGGCGGCACCGGCGGCGTCGACGAAAGCAGGCGGCTGCGACGCGTCTATGGGCCCAAAGGTGTTGGCGTCCCTTAGAGCGTGGAGTTGGCTAGCAGTGGACGCTGCGGCGACGACGAACGCTGCCGGCTGCGCCGCGGCCGTCGATCCGGAGCTCCCAGCGTCGCTCACAGTGTTGGTTGCAACAGGATTTTGCGCGGTGACGTTTAGCACAATAGTTTCTGTAAACAAAGCCTTAAAAATATCATTGTCATTATCATGTCATTGTCAAAATATCATTGTCTTCTAAAAATATCATTGTCATTACCAATGGACAGGTCGTAAGCAATATTCTTTAGAATAAACGCAGAAGGGAATTCACCCTGTGTTGCCAGCGAACCGTGCAGTGACCATAAACAGTAATTCCGTATCTAAGCCTTTGAGGCGTTACAGATGGGAGTGGTAAGTATATTTATACAAAAACAAATACAGTAAGGAGAGTTAACACAGGTGATCGAGAAGCGCAGATTTAAAAGCTTCTGGTTCTGAAATGGAGACGGTGGAGGCGGGCAGGAGGTTCCAGTCTGAGCTGGTCTTAGGCAGGAAAGAATAAAAGTACTGGTTAGTTCTGCAACTTGGAACATTGAATTTGAGTCGGTGATAATACGAGATGATACATAACTTGGGGCAGTGAAAAGGCTGTTTTAGAGATTGATTTGTGTAATATATTTTGTGGAAAGTGACGTGTCGCCATCCTGTGTCTGCTCCCTTGCTCACTCACTCTACTGTTAAAAGTTTCTATCATTCATTGCCACCGTCTGCATCGTTTTTATTGTTTTTATGCGAAGCATATTACTAGAGCTACACTACAGCCCGTTGAGCGCGGTGGTGGAGCTACCATTGACCTTTAGCGTGACCACGTGACACCACATGACAACATGACGTCACAGCAGAGGAGAGATGGGCTGCCGGCTCGCGCGGTCGGCCGCGGCGGTGGAGGCTCCACATCAGAGGCGCGGCGGCTGACCACGTGACAACATGACGTCACAGCGGAGGAGAGATGGGCTGCCGGCTCGCGCGGTCGGCCGCGGCGGTGGAGGCTCCACATCAGAGGCGCTGCAGCTGACCACGTGACGCTACAGCTTGCGGTATAAAGCTGAGCTTGCCTCGCTCTCGGGGCACTTACGAGGCGGCCAGGTGTTGGGATGCCGCCTAGAAGCAGGGCTGATTTGAACGAGAAGCGAAAGCTTCAGCGTGCCACAGAGACCGATGAAGAGCGGGATGAACGTCAACCAAGGAAAGCCATGTATTACCAAGCCTAGCCATCAATATGCTTCGCATCTGACTAGGCTTAACCTTAGCTAAGCCTCAGCCATTTTTTTTTTTATTCTTTGCATTGCACTTTTCTCTTTCACTGCTGTGAGTGGACCGTTGTAAAATGACTATGGCTGTTAGTGTGCACCTCAAAATAAATAAATAGTAAATATCGTTTGCCCTGGCTTTCGTCACAACTGGCGTCAAAGCCAGATGAAATGGATCGTTAGAAAATGCGGTGCCTGGTGGGTGACTGTACACAGACTCCGGTTATGAGTAGGGGCATCAGCGAACAAAGCACTCGTGCAACGCATTGCTCGCCCTTTGAGCCGTCCCTGCACACGAGGAAGATGTCACTCAAACTACAAGTTTGCAATTTCTCCACCAGTTTTAAACTCCTAAACAATTTAAATAGTCATCCTCAGAGGACAAAAAACCTGCAACGTGCGCGGAAAGAATTCGAACAACGCTGCGTTCCTTCGGCCCTTACGCACCTTCCTGCCTCCCGTAGAGGGGACTTCTTCATACACTGCATTCGCTATGAACGATTGCACTATATGTGCGAATGCACCCCGTGCGTGTAATCCATATGGAAGCACTTAGCGCTTAGTTGGCCGAGTCATGCATGAAAGATCAATTGGGCTCCGCTGTTCGTGCTTCTCCACGTCAAGCTATGGATGTCTCTACGTATCCGCGCTCTTCTTTTCCTTTTTAAGGTGGAAGCCTTTAATGCCTCATCATTGTAAGCAGGAGTTGTCGACAGAAATGTCACGCTTTTCAATTGGTCGAAATGGTCGTGACGTCACAGTGCGCGAATTTCAAACTAGTAACCATGCAACCAATTAAAGGGATGGTATAGTGATGCTCAAAGTAAGTGGGACTGAGTTAGTCCCACTTACTTCAATTAACCAATTTAGCAGTAGAACATTGTGAATTTATTTTGAGCCCGGTGGTTCAATTTTTGATGTCTGCAAGCACTTCACAGCGACACGCTACGACGTGTTCGCTTAACCGAAATCAGTTCGATGATGCAGGACAGTAGCACCGGTACTCACCTATGGGGCAGAAACGTGGGGGTCAACAAAGCGGGTTCAGCTCACATTACGGAGAACGCAGCGAGCTATGGAAAGAAAAATGACAGGTGTAACGTTAAGAGATCGGAAGCGGGCGGAGTGGATGAGGGAACAAACGCGAGTTAGTCATCCCAGTTGAAATCAAGAGGAAGAAGTGGGCTTGGGCAGGGCATGCAATGTAAAGGCAAGATAACCGCTGGTCCTTAAGGGTAACGGAGTGGATTCCAAGAGAAGGCAAGCGTAGCAGGGGGCGGCAGAAAATTAGGTGGGCGGATGAGATTAAGAAGTTTGCGGGAATGCGGAGGCCGCAACTGGCGAAGGACAGGGTTAATTGGAGAGACATGGGAGGAGAGGCTTTTGCCCTGCAGTGGGCGTAGTCAGGCTGATGATGACGATGATGATGATGAACACGTTCGAAGGCTGTCTCTATGCAGTAATGCTTTACACTGTATGTGGTGTCCCTGATAAGTGAACCCTTAAGGGACAAATATACGAGGATGGAATGCCTTCAGCACAGGGTTCCCGGACGTGGTGGCCCAGATCTGCTGCGAGTTCTCCATCATGGCCGCCTACACGTGCGTCCTCGTCACCACCACGGACCAGCCGCAGCGGCTGAACGAGGCAAGTGATGGCACCGCTCGGCTGCAATGCGGCCTGTCTGAACGGTACACACTGAAATGGCACGGGTACGCAGTCATATCCGCAAGCCAGTCTACAGCAGCAAAACCGAGGAATATTTCCGTGGCTAACGGAGCAGATCTACTCGGTGGCTGGTGCTCCGGGCGCCCGAATAACGGCCATTCGGGGGGTGGTGTTGCTGTGTTGTCGGCCTATACGTGGCGCGCACTCCCTGATTCAACGAAAATGATGTTTTTTTTTTTATTTCAAACGAAAATCCATTTACAAGGGTACAATACGCACAATGCTCTAGGAGCCATAGCCATAGGCTAGTTTCGGATCCATCACAATATTGTACATTTTGAATGCGGCACGCGAAGACGACACATTGCGTTCATAAAGTAAAAGTCACATTCTCAACAATTTAGAGATAACCCAAAGAAAGCGTACACAATACACACATCCTCACAAAAAGAAAAACGGTACACCATAACTTCACATATTCATCAGGAACGTTTTCAAAGATTGCACAAAGTTTCTTTTCAGTTTAATATCATCAGGTATACCATTCCAAATCAAAACACCACTGAACTCTATTAGTCTTTGCCCGTAAGTGGAAATATTTGGCACTAGCCGCCCTAGTTTCCCTTCTGCCCCAAGAAGATCGCCCGCTACAATTGGTTCCAGTTGCAACTTTCGCCCCCTGCGCGCTTGCTTCATCGCATTCGATGGGTTTATAATAGTAATTTATATGTGTTGCAACATCTCTGATTGTACTGCATGAATTATCGCAAACCAACGAGACGCCGACTGTCCTTCGTGGAGTGTTTCCACACCAAATTAAAGCTGCAGTGTACTCTGAGTAAAAATGGGACGAGGGTTTTTATGACCCCGCCATACGAAGTGTTAAGACGCTTGTGCGTGTAGTGGCATGCATGGGTTTTCAAGCTACTGGTAGCCGTTACATTTGAGGAAAATACGTCGACGAGAAATCGCTTCACTGGTTTGATTCTAGGCACAGCCGAAAACACTGTCGCGGTGGTACCCACAGGTGCACGGGACACTGATTCGTTCACCACGACAGCCATGGAGTTAGCGGGCGAAGCTTGACTCTAAAAGAGCATAGGGCAAGATAGGATATGTGTACGAAAGGAAATGGGCCGCCACGGCGCTGCCACGGTGTAAGAATACATATAGATGTTGGCACTGACCGGCTGCCGCAGCGGCGGAGAGCCCGCACTGATATTGTTCGCGTTCTAGTATACATGCGCCGATAGCAGTGGCGTGGGAGCGCTGCGGAGAAGCTGTCAAGCGAGGCGAATGGATTGAACAGCCATTACCGGGACTAATGTGCGAGGACGATATAGTGCTTATGGTTCGCGCTCTAGTACATGCGCCGATAGCAGTGGCGTGGGAGCGCTGCGGAGAAGCTGTCAAGCGAGGCGAATGGATTGAACAGCCATTACCGGGACTAATGTGCGAGGACGATATAGTGCTTATGGTTCGCGCTCTAGTACATGCGCCGATAGCAGTGGCGTGGGAGCGCTGCGGAGAAGCTGTCAAGCGAGGCGAATGGATTGAACAGCCATTACCGGGACTAATGTGCGAGGACGATATAGTGCTTATGGTTCGCGCTCTAGTACATGCGCCGATAGCAGTGGCGTGGGAGCGCTGCGGAGAAGCTGTCAAGCGAGGCGAATGGATTGAACAGCCATTACCGGGACTAATGTGCGAGGACGATATAGTGCTTATGGTTCGCGCTCTAGTACATGCGCCGATAGCAGTGGCGTGGGAGCGCTGCGGAGAAGCTGTCAAGCGAGGCGAATGGATTGAACAGCCATTACCGGGACTAATGTGCGAGGACGATATAGTGCTTATGGTTCGCGCTCTAGTACATGCGCCGATAGCAGTGGCGTGGGAGCGCTGCGGAGAAGCTGTCAAGCGAGGCGAATGGATTGAACAGCCATTACCGGGACTAATGTGCGAGGACGATATAGTGCTTATGGTTCGCGCTCTAGTACATGCGCCGATAGCAGTGGCGTGGGAGCGCTGCGGAGAAGCTGTCAAGCGAGGCGAATGGATTGAACAGCCATTACCGGGACTAATGTGCGAGGACGATATAGTGCTTATGGTTCGCGCTCTAGTACATGCGCCGATAGCAGTGGCGTGGGAGCGCTGCGGAGAAGCTGTCAAGCGAGGCGAATGGATTGAACAGCCATTACCGGGACTAATGTGCGAGGACGATATAGTGCTTATGGTTCGCGCTCTAGTACATGCGCCGATAGCAGTGGCGTGGGAGCGCTGCGGAGAAGCTGTCAAGCGAGGCGAATGGATTGAACAGCCATTACCGGGACTAATGTGCGAGGACGATATAGTGCTTATGGTTCGCGCTCTAGTACATGCGCCGATAGCAGTGGCGTGGG